>NC_133792.1:11593362-11930538 GCF_003597395.2 Chelonoidis abingdonii | reverse complement strand
GGATGCTTACTGGCTGGCTGTTAGGCAGATGGGCACTGTAGTATGAGGGCTCCGGCTGCATTAAAGTGTTTGTCAGGGTTCTAAGACAATGGGCTCTTGCCTCCTTTCATCCTCAACCCTCTGATGCTGCATTACTGTTGTTCTTCTCTTGTCTTCCATCAGCCATTGCTTCCAATGCCCAGTTGCCAGCCTAGCTTCCCGAGGTGCCGCGAGGCCAGGTTCTCGCATGGCGAGGCGCGGGGGGGGGGGGGTGTGCAGGCACGGCCTCGAGAGTTCTGTTGACTTAGCCAGGATTCCTCTGGTATCCCCCTACCGGAGGTAACGCCCACCACTCTTTGCAGCATGCTCTCCTCAGCACTTTTGCTTAGCTCCATTGAGACTGGTGCAGGGGGCGGGGGGCAGGATTATATAACCTCCCTTCACTAAGCTCTCTTCCCTCCCCTCCTTGATGGCTAATGCCCATAGGCCTTAGAGGGATCAAGGATTCCGCTAGCAGCAGGATTCGAACCAGCCCCTACACAGGGGCAAGTGAGGCAGGGAGAGGCTTCTTACATCTTTCCTCCCTTTCGTGGTTTGCTAGAATCTGACTGTAAAGACTCTGATTTCATGTCCTGGAAATTAGAAGGGGGGAAAGCCCACCTCCTCAAGGCAGGGAAGGGATGTGCAACTCACCTCTGAGTGTTTAGAGCCAGATTCTACCCAGCCCGATTAGCAGGGCCTCTGTACATGTAGGGTGCAGTTCAGCATGAAGCTAGCAAAATGAGAATTGTTACCGTAAAGCACAGGGCTTCATTTCCATTGCTGTGTGTGGCCATTATACACCAGTGCAAGTGAAGTATGAAATGCCACCATTCTGATTTGGTTGACGTTTGCATGCACTTTGCACTGGCGCAAATGACTGTGCAATGTGCAGGCCAACCATGAATCTGACCGCAGCATTTTTGTGCCCTTCCTGTGCCAATTGCCCTGCGAGACTCAGCAAACATCCCGAGCCTCCCAAGCTGTGCGGGGCAACCAAACTCTGTCACCATTTCAGAGGATAATAGCCAATCACCCAAGCTAGCTACAGTAGTTTGCTCTAACCTTCAGAGCACACCTCAGATAAGGAAAGACAGAAACAACTCTGGAAGGGGGTGAGAAAGCACGTCCTTGAACGAGAGTTTAACAAAACGTCTGATAGGAAAATTGACGGGACATGAAGAATCACACCCCCCGAGCAGAATCACTCACTGTCTTCATAAGATTAGAGAGGAAAGTTATAGCAAAGAGAAGCATGACTGGGCACAAGGAGATTCCTTTCTCCTTTTCTTTGCTATCCGGCTCACCAGAAGCCTGCATACTATTTGAGGTAGGCCTACCATGCTGGCATGCCACCTGCGTTCTCATAGCTGAGAGATGGAGTACAGAAGTGGAGCATGGACTAGTGGCCTGTCTACATATGCTATTCCTGTGGCCAGCTGCATTACTACCATTTGTATTACGATGGTGTCTAGGTGCTAGGCTCTGTACAAACATTTAGATACAGCCTGTTTCCCCAAAGACTGTTACAAACAAGACTAGATAAACAAAGGCAAAGAGAGGGGAAGTAACTTGCCCTGGGTCATACTAAAGTCAGTGGCACAGCTAGGAGTAGATCCAGATTCCTGAGTCTCAGGAAAAATGGTCATTCCACTGGCTTTGCTGGCTCTCCACTTGGGTGGGATAAAGGTGCCTAGTGGGCGTGGGGTGGGATCTGCATCAGAGAAAATGGGGACATTTACTGCTGCACTAAAGGTGCATTTGAACTACAGAAAGCACGTTGGAGGTGAAAAGCTGATTTGTGGGATGTTGAAACAAGCATGAGTGAAGCCGCTGTCCAGTCATTGTCTTTGGTGGAACAAAATGGATGTGTATGTTCAGGCCTGGTGCACAGACGAGGTTACCGGGCTCTAGCTTACAGCATAATGAGGAATAACTTACCTACATAATGAGCGTGCCAAGTGAGGCATGGGAATACCGAGGGATACATATGAAGGTGACCAAGTGGACGCAGACAGGGAAGAGACAATCTAAAGGAGAAAGGTGGGCGTGCATGAAATGATACTTTGATATGAGAGCTGCACTGACTAGATGACTGTAGCAACACTAGTGGGGGAGATATATTTTTCATGGGAAATTTTCATTTCAGTTGAAACTTTCGTGTTTTTTTCAAAGAGAAACCCCAAAGTTGAGGGTTTTTTGGTTAAAAATGTCAGTCTTCTGTTTCACAAACTGATTTTATTAATTTTTTTACTACAGTCTTCAAAAACCAAAAATAGTTTGGATTGTTTTCATAGGTAATTTAGAATATATTTTTCAAAATGCCCATGAAAAATGTTTCTTTCATCAGCTCAGCCAATAAAACAAAGTTTAAACAGAATAACAAGCCACTTGAATTTTGCTCAGTTTGCTTGCATGTTAAATCCCTTTTCCCATCTTTCGTCTGATTTGTCTGTTTAGACTGTAAATTCTTCATAGTTAGGAACTGTCTTCTTATATGTTTAGAGCACCTAGCATCTCTTGAGCGCTAATGCAATGTGAAAAATATATATAATCTCTCAATAAACATGAGGGAAAACTCAGGAGAAAAGCGATGATCATAGCTTTGTGTGAGTGTGACACAAGAATTCAGACAAACCTCACTTCAGCATGAGGTCTTCATCAGGCCCATGAAATAAATGCCAAATGATCTTATTACAACATGGAAGATCTCTAAATCATTTTAGGTGAAGCAGTTTCTAATGCTATACTGCGGGAAAAAAAAATCTCTCTCCATCTGAAAATGTAGTGCAAGTTTTATTTGAGATGCTCCTGCCAAGAAGACACAGACGGTCTGTGTATAACATCTGCTCACACAGAGCTGATTGAAACATCTGGGGTTGCTAGCTCTCACCCTTGCCCCTCTTACCAATACTGATAATCTAAAAGAGGTGGTGATAACATGCCTCGTGGGTGGGGAAGCGGGAGAAAGTGTGTGTGTGTGTGTGTGTGTGTGTGTGATAATGCTCGTGGGTGGGAATGCAGGGAGAAAGTGTTGTGTGTGTGTGTGTGTGTGACAGAGAGGAGAGCCTTGCCTCTCCATTGTCAAGCTACTGCCTCACTTTCCCTCTTCTTCTGGACCCAACTCAATAAAGTCTCAAACACATGCTGATGTTCAATAACATCTTTGCTGCTTGGGGTTCATTTATCATTATTGCAAAATGTATTTGCCTCTTCATTCTATTCCTTTTTTGGCCCGTCGAGGGTTTCAGGGTCACCTGGGCACAGGTAAAGGCTTCTCCTACTGGTTCTCTTTACCATAGGCTCAGACATCAATTCTCTCGGTAATCAACAGTACCCTAAGTAACTAAGTACTCACAGCATCTTCACATCCAGTGGAGCTACTCAGACCTCCTGCATCTTCCTGTGAACTGGGAAGCAGGAGCCAAATAGCCTGTTTCTAGTAGTCACGTGCTTGCTGGCCTTTCAGTCTCACAACCGAGGAGTGAATGGGGGCATAGATGAGACATCCCAACTCCCTTAAAAGATAACTCGCACAGTGATAGAGGGCCTTGGCAGTGAGCAGTGATAACGGCATTTTACCAAAGGATGGAGGAGGAAACAGAGATCTCCGGATGCAGCAGCCAGTGTATCAGTTAACAAGGACAAATGAGTCTAAGATGCCTTAAATTTGTCCAATTGTCTAATTCCGGAAGAAAAACGGATTTGGCCAGCCATCCTGGACCCAGTGTTTGGAAATATACAACAAAAGGAAAAAGCTTTATTAATCCTGGAAATTTACTCTTAGCTTGGATTTTCTTTTCAACACCCAGCTTGTTCATCTCACAGTTCAGTGAACTGTTAACATATTTCTTCAGTGAACATATTTCTTCTGTTCCAGCAGCAAGTCCAGTTACTTTGGTTTTCGCTAACTGCAGACAGATAAAATTCAGCTTTCCGGGGCAGGGGAGAGAGAGAGAGAGAGGGACAGAGAGAGAAGGAAGGGGAGAGAAGAGAGAGATTAGATCTGAGTAGATGACTAAAAACATTGATGGGCTGCAGGATGGACTTTTGAGCTAAATGCGTCAGTCTTTCTGCTCTCTGATTGTAAAATGTGAATCTGACTCACTGTATCTGACTCACTGCTTTTTAATCTGAGTCAGGTCTTTAGCATTCAAGCAGGATGCAGAGCTCTTGTATATACAATGTAATAGTGGATCATAGTTTCCTTATCCCAAAGTGCTATTGCTTTCAATAAAAGCCTGATCCAGTCTGTCTGTCCAGACAGAGGTCAGTCTGGTGTTGCCCTCTAAGAGCTGCAAGAGAGGTCTTCCATCTTTCCCCGGAAACCTAATGCGGAGCCTCCTTCTTTCCTAAAATTGTCAGATCCTCCAAGCAAGGACTCAGTCCATTATTTGTATTAACAAGAGGCTTCAACCAAGATCAGGGCCCTGGTCAGCCAGACACTGTGCAAACACTTAGCAAGAGACAGCACCCGCTCCAAAGAGCTTACAGTCTAGATAGAGGAGAGAGACAAAGGGTGGAGAAACAGAAGCATTGTTATCCCCATTTTACAGTTGGGAAGCTAGGGCACAGGGAGATTAAAGAACTCATCCAAAACCTCTGTGGCAAAGCAAGAAGGAGAAGAGAGGTCTCCTGCCTGAATGCTAGTCCCAGGCCTCAACCACAGGGTCAGCCTTTGGGACAGTTTATCTTGGATCCTAACATAGGGGAAACTGACCTAGCTCCACTGAAGATGATTTACGCCAGCTGAAGATCTGACCCCCTGGGCTCAGTTCAGTTCTCAAAGAGGCAGAAACAGTCTGGAGAAGAGAGGGAGAAGGAAGTGCATGAGTGGCTGCACGCTGCTCTCCCTCTAGCAGAAACAATTTTCAATAGAAATGTATTCCAAATTCTACAGACAAGGTGAAATAATTTCAAAAGAAGAACTCAGGAGATATTAATGTATGGTAAAAACACAAGCTTTATTCTGATTTGCCTGTGTCTCCAAAGAGTGAAACAGAGGCCTCCTTGAGTTGACCTTCAGGGGGTTTCACGGCTTAAGTCGGTCTCTGGCTCTAATCCTTTCTCTTAACTCTGCCTGATTTCCTGTCAAAATTTCTTCTTGTCCTCTCTAATCTGGTGCTGTAATATGTTTGAAGACAAGAAACGGAGCTTTCATTTTAAAACAGCAACTTCAGTCATGACCCCCTGAACTTTATTTGCTTTCCCAGTTTTGTCAATCTTTCTCCCCTGGCCAGCACCCTGGTTTGTATGTTAGTGAGTTAGGAAAAATGCCTCTAATAATCTTGCTTTGTCCTCAGCTTTGAAATGAAGTGCTGTGAACATCACACTGCTCGGTTAGGGTGACTTTTGACTGTAGTTTCATGCAGAGTAGGAGATTCAGATCATGTGGGGATTGTGAAATATAATATATATTTTTTTCTAAACACTGGTTCCTCATGTTATTCCCCACAGGAAGAGAGAGAAAAGAAAGAGCCACTTCGCATACAGAATCTAAAAGCTGAAAACTAATGAATTCCTTTCTTTCCAAGGGCTTATGGAGCAGTTCAACATTTCTAATTAAGGACAAGAAAGCTATGATCACATGTGATGCTACAGCCATCCATGCTGTCTTCCTAAAACAGAAGAGTGCTCTACACGTCTGAGGATAATCAAGAGAATAACACTACCCGCAGGCATGGGTTTTGGAGACATCTTATGCGGCTCCATGCCATCACATCTCAGTAAAGATGACTTGATAAAAAGCTGCCTAACGTATCAGGGCTCATTGGGTTTTGCAAAGCTCCTACCTCAGTAATCACCATTTACCAGATTAAAATGTGGGGGAAATGAGACACTTCATCTTTGTGTCATATAATGAACTTTTTGCATACATCAGAGAGGATGACTGTAGTTAGGGATAATTGTTATTGTAAAGCAGTGAAAACCAAGTTAAAAAGAAATTCAAGTTATCAGCTTCATTAAAAATGAAACCAGTTGATCTGTCCCACTCAGTGTAATCCCAGCCACTGATGCCAACCACTGTAATCTAACCAGTGTAGTCCAGTGCAATTATACCAGCCAATGTTCTCTGATCCATCTAACGTAGCCCAGGTTACAGATTCTGTTCAGTGTGAGTAGTACATTGATTTCACTTGTTGTTATCTAATCTATGAATCCCATCAACCCCAGTCCAAGCTGTGAGCACAATCTTGTGCATCTGATAATGACCAACCAACAATTAAAGGCATACATGATTATAAACAACCACCACCTATAATGCTATAAATGATTTCTGTGGTACGCCAGCCATTTTGCAAACAAATAATAAAAAAAATGGGGCCAGATCATCTGCTGGTGTAAATTGCTGTAGGTCTTTTGAGTTAATAGAGTGACACTGATTTGGACCAGATGAAGATTTGACTCATAGCTTCTGCCCCAAAGGCTTTACGTGACAGGTCATGCTCCTTCTAAAGTCAGTTAGTTTTGCCATTGACTTAAATGGGAGCAAGGTCTGGACCTTATCATCTAAACATTATTCTAGACTCAGTGAGTCAGTGCCTAAGTGAAAGGCAGGGATATGGGAAGATGAGACAATAAGAAATTCAGATACAAATATGGTGGTCCAGGGAATAAGGCCATAGATGGGAAGCAGTATGGGCCATTGGTTAAAGAACTAGCCTGGGACTTGGGAAAACTTGGATTCAATTTCCTTGTCTAGCAAAGAGTTTTGGTGTGACCTTGGACTAACCGCTCTGGGCCTCAATTTTCCATCTGTAAAATGGGAATAGTAGTACTGCCCTACCTCAAAGGGATGCTGTGAAGATAAATCATTAGATTGTGAGGAGCTCAGATGCTACAGTGATGAGGGGTCATATAAATACTTGGCCTACCTAGATTAGAGCTCTGGGGACTGAGTTTCTATTCCTAGCTCTGCCACGGCCCTTGACCTTCAGCCAGTCACTTCACTTCTCTCTGACTCCACTTTCCTATCTGTAAAATGGGGATAATGATACCTATTTCTTTTGAGATTTATGCCTGAAAAGCACTAGATAAGAGCTAGGCATTATTAAATATATGGGTACCATAATGGCAATTAAATCTTTATTCCTCAGAATTAGAAAAGTTTTCTGCAGCAGTTTCTACTTGAGCGTCACACATTTTGCAGAGTAAAACTATATTGTACTTTCAACACAGTTAAAGAGCTGTTACCAAGGTCTCAAATGTCAGAGGGGTAGCTGTGTTAGTCTGGATCTGTAAAAGCGGCAAAGAGTTCTGTGGCACCTTATAGACTAACGTTTTGGAGCATGAGCTTTCCTGGGTGAATACCCACTTCATTACCAAGGTCTGTCTGCCTACCTGGGAGACAGGATGCCATCACTGAGAAAGAGGAGACCAACCACGGAGCGAGAAGGAGGTATCATAGGGAATAGTTCTCTCGGAAGGATTGAAACAGAGTCAGTTTCTGCTATCAAAGCCAACAGCTTTTTCAAACTATGAGAGAGACTCCATTCCTAGTTCCCATTCGTGCCTTTAAGAGATCTCCCCTTGTATAAAGCAAACATTCCAAAGAAGTAGCACAGCCAGAACAGAAGACCCCCTCCTCCCACAACTTTTACAATCCCATTAGTGGCTGGTTCCCTCCTTGCCCCTGCAGGAGTGGCTTTCCTTTAACTCTGTGATTAATAATGTTATGTGCTAATAAAAGTTCAAGAGGGTGGCAGCTGGATTCCAGCCTCTAATCCACTCATAAGTTATTGATGCTGTTGCTGCTACTAGCATTCCATCTGCTTTAGTAATGTTTGTTCCCTGCTGCATCGCTGGAGATATTCAAGGCTAGACCTAATGCTTGCTAAAGCAACCCCCATCCTTTCATGTATTTATACCTGTTCCTGTATTTTTCACTTCATACATCTGATGAAGTGGGTTCTAGCCCACGAAAGCTTATGCCCAAATAAATTTGTTAGTCTCTAAGGTGTCACGAGGACTCCTCATTTTTTTTGCTGATACAGACTAACACGGCTACACTGAAACCTGTCACCGTATTACAGTTATTTTGAGAGTGAAGACCCCAGTGGATGCAAGAGAGACTCTTGCACTTAGGGAAAACCTTCTGAATTTGTAAGAGTTTCACTGGCACAATTAGTAATATCACAAACAATACAATGTAGCAAAGTAAGTAGAGACAATACAGATAGAGTGACCAAATGTCCCGATTTTAAAGAGAGGGTCCCGATTTTTGGGTCTTTTTCTTATATAGGTTTCTATTTCCCCCCATCCTCTGTCCTGATTTTTCACACTTGCTGTCTGGTCACCCTAAATACAGAATGTTAAACACTTGTATATTCACAGCATCCTTTGCTGGGGAGACCCACAAGAGGTAAGAGGACGAGTGGTTCTTGGCTTGGCAGGTTCTGGGAAATCTCCTTAGTGTGTATGGGTGAGGTTAGCTATTGCCTGCCATACTTAATGTATATTCAGTAGGGGCATCAGCCCCTTTTCCTTGTCTGTATTTCCTCACCCTGCCACTGTTGGGGTGCCCTTCTTCCCATAGGTTACTAAATCTTGTATTTCAAGATTATTAGCATATGTGTCAATTCGTTAATATGGCATTTGTATGGTTGAACATTTGCTGATGTTCGTAACTTAACATATCTATAGCTGGTATAAATGGGCATCTTATGGTCACCGGTCAGCAATTTAGCAACACTTACTTACATCATCACTCTATCTTATGGCATCTTATGGTATAGAGTCATTTATGGGTTATTTACTTATGTCAAGGGTTTAGTCCTAAGTGAATTTGGCTATGCTATTGTCTTACAGGCTTAAGATATGTAGGCTTTTGTGTTACTGTCGTCATTTATACCTATTCCTTACCTATGTGCTTATATGTTTATATTACTGGCTACAAGTTAGCTGGCTACAGGTTCATCCTCATAATTTGTTTATATTTGCAGGAGTACGCACAGTTATAAACACAATAGGAGAAAGGAGCCAGGAAAAGACAACCAGTGAACTTGTCATATGCTGTGAGTGGGGTGAGCCTCCCTGCCTAGCAGTTACAGCCTGTGGTGGCAGCCCTGCCTCATGGTTAGGGGACAGGGGAACCCAGGCCCACCCTCTCCATTGGGTTGTGACCCAAGAGCCCTCCTGAGCACCGCAATGCAGGAATCCTCCACCTGTGGCCCAGCTAATGCTCTCCCCTGGGCTTCTTCCTACTGCTCTGCCCCTCCCCATGGGTGGTACTTGTCCCTGGTGACCTGGTACATGGGGCTCATCAGGATAGAGAGTCTTGGCTCCATGCACCAGACCTTCCCCTGGGAATGCTTTCCTGATGTAGTCTTCTGCAGCAGCAAATGCAGGTCTGCCTCTCTCCACCCGCACCACGCTGTGCTGAAGTCACTCCTCCAACTGGAGCACACTGAGCAGGCCTGTCGGGGAGGGGCTTCCTGGGCCCAGAGTTGCTCCTGCACTCTTAAGTCTCCTACGTGGGGTTCATCCACCCCGTCACAGGCCCCCAGCATAGTTATTAAAAAGTGGACTTCTTCCAAGTGCACACACACAGTAGCGTTTGCTTAGGAACGGCTGATTTTGTGTAGTAGGCTTAAGTGGGATAGAATCAGCGCATAGACTTTGTGCTGGTCCTCGGCAGAAGGGTGGATTTCACCCACACTAAAAGGATGAATGGATTCGGCTAATCTGTTGTGGATAGTGGTGTGTCACTTGTGCAAGCATACACAAAAAACACCTACCCATATGCACCACAAGGACAAAATCTTAAAATCCTCACATAGGGTCTGATTCTCCTCTAAATACAATTTTACAACACAGTGACTCCACTGCTTTCAGGAGCATTACTCCTGCTTTGCACTGATGTAAGTGAGGGGAGGATCAGGCATTCAACTTTTACTCAGATATTGGGTAAAATGTTGAGGACCTGAAACAAGCAAATTCCCAGTAACTGTTTGCTAAGCAGCCCAGGGAAATTTTTACTTATTAAAAACAAAATAAAGTTACTCCCTGGCACAGCACACAACTTTCTAGGCATCCACGTCTTGACCATATTTTTAGGTTTGATTTTTAAAATTCTCCCAAGCGACTAGAACCCACTGTGGGCTAATCAACCAAGAAATTTAAACATAAAAGTTGCTGAAATCTGTCCTTAAAAAACAGCAAATGCATATTTCAGTTTTATTGCTTTGAGATATTTATGTCTATTTTTAAAAATACAATCATCCAGGTTCTCAGAGAGCACAATTGGCTTCAAGTTACACTAGCTGAGGATCAGGCCTCATGTTTTATGATCTTTCCTTTTTTATAATCATGTCATCTACTCTATAGAAATCTTCCAGAGGATGAAAGGCATGGCAGATGCCTAATATGTCCTTTGAACTACCCAGGGGAAATTTCCAAATCTCTTGGGTGCGACACAATGTTATGCTTTCTTTTATGTTTGGAAAGCTCAGTGAATAACGTACATGTACTCCAGAAAGACAAAGCCTTGTCTTTTGAGCAATTTAACCTACCACAACTCCTTCCATTTTTACTTAATCCAAATAATGCTTTAAAAAGAATCAACACAAGAAAGCCCATATAGTACAGAAGACAATCTCCATCGCAGCACACACAAGAAAGCATCCATAGCGAGAAAGGCAATCTTGTCCCAAACAATGCAACCTCTACTATGTACAACAGGCTCTAATTCAGCAAGATCATCAGGAAGGCCAACAATTATATTTGTATGGTGGGGGAAAAAAATGTATCACATCCCTCACAAAACTGGCAACAACAACAACAAAAAAGCTTTTGTTGAATTTGTGAAAGGTGGACAAATTCTTACTACGCTAAAAGCCAACTTCCACCTTTGAGTCGTCATCTTGTAGGTCTTATTGGCCTGGGTCTGAGGAAATAAAACAAATTAAAAGTCCCACTCTAGGTTCCACCTTGCCCCAAACAATTATAGAGGAGTTGTGCACTCAGCAGAAGAAAGTATTAAAATGAATACAATGAAGTGGCAGGTAGTACAAGAGGCATGCTGGGAATTGCAGAGCTTCACACTAGCTCTCTGGTAGGTCATTCGCTGGAAGGACTCACTATAGGACCCTCTGAAACCTTGGTAGGTTAATAAAAGCCTCCAAGACAAGGGAGGACTTCAGGCTTCACACAGTTTTTCTGCTGCCAGAGAGGGCGGGGAGAGTCACAACATTTTACAAAATGAACGTCTGTTCCCTCCAGCTGGTGTTGTTTCAAAATTTTCGTATGAAGCCCTGATCCAGCAAAAAACACGGATGTATGTGCTTAACTTCAAGAAGGTGAGTATAGTGTCACCGACTTCAACAGTACTTCTAACTTGGATTAAACCTGTGCTTAAATGCATTATTGGACCGGGGCCTAAATCTCCGGTTTCTGACACCTACATTCTTATGGATTTGGTAATACAAACAGCATGCATCCCAAACTGCTTATGAGGCAGGCTCCCTCTACTGGAAGCGAGCAAGGACGTGACACTGAGACAAGCCACCACTAACAGTGCAACTTCTGGCAAACAAGGGGCGCCCAGTGTTGGCAAACCTTTTCTCCTATCTCAACCTGGGACAATATGGGCACAGAAATTCCATCGGTCGCAACATGCCAAATTCTTCATGTCCTAATGCCTCTGACTTGGGTTCACTGAGGCAACAAGGAGCGGAGTCGGTGAAGAACAGGTAGCAAGGCAACTGGAGATGGATTACAAAGTGCTTCCATTCTTTTCAGATCAACAGACATGCTGTCCTTATTAAAAACGGGTGTCAGACAATCATCTTTTGCTCTTAACCTCTATTTGTATTCTGCATGTGGAATGGTAAACGTGAGTATTCCAGTGGCTGAAAGGGATGAACTCCTACTGGCATGGTCAGTACGAAGGCAGCGTGCTAATCGCTTCGAAGCCACTTGCAATCCGATGCATTCATTTAAATGGGATTCGCTGTCCTCTCTGTTCAAGTACTGTGCAGCTCAGGCTATCTCCCAGATAATCCTTTTTAGATTAGTGTCAGACCCCAAGATGAAATCCTTGCTCATTCTCTTACCATGTTTACCAGGCTTATTTCCAACACTGTTTCATATGGATTAGGCAGAGCAACTTAGTGCTCATATGTTTTTCAGTGCATCTCAGTACCTCATGAAATTACATTATAGATTCATTGTATAAATAGAAGACTGAACACAATTATAGTCCGAAAGCCCCAAAACGAAGGACTAGAATCTGAAAGTAGATGTGACCGAACCTTGCTGTGTGCAAACATCTCATAATAAATTGGTCACATATTTGTTTATTTAATCGCTGTTTTCTAAATTTTCTATTTTGCACAGAAAAATAACCTCTCTCCACTCCTCAGCAGAGAAAAAGCAAAGGAAGGCAGGTGTGTGCTTCCAGAATTGTCCAGACAAATCAAGGATGTAAGCAATGCAATCAGGCAGAGACAGACAACTGCATAAAAGAGAATTAAAGTGAGGCCTCCCCGATCTACGAGGCTGCAGCATTTTAATCTTGGTTATTATCAGTAGTTCCAACTACAGTGGGGTTTTCATTACTGGTAGGTACTGGGAGAATGGTTACTTATCAGGGTCATGAGGATTTTCCTTGCTGATCGGTAAGTGATCAGCACGGTACAGGAACCTATGTAGAATACAATAGAATATTGGGATTTGCTTGCTCTTGGACACTAGAGGTCAAGTTGTTGATAGAACATTGGGTTTTATGTTGGTGCTGGACCATACTGACAAGCCCACATATTTACACTATGCACTGATGCTTGAGATTTCATTGCTGCGGAACACTGGGCTTCCAGTTGCTGCTGGAAACCGAGGCCCTTGCTGTTGATGGATATAGTTCCCTGAGTGGAGATTAGCAGAGACAGCTATCATTGGACCTGTAGGTGAGTGGATTACCCTTGATTTAATAAGAAGTAACAGGTCATTATTTCTAAAGCTACAGGATGGAAAATGACATCTGGATTCTGGATGTAAACATTATTCATCTTGTCAGATGCTCTGCTATTCCTGCCAGTACACTGTGCACTGATTAGACTGTATTTCTAGGGCAAATAAATAGAGAATACTGTATGTATTTATTCCTATCTACTGTATTTTAGCTCCTGTGTTTCTAGAGACAGCTAAGTGTCATCCCAAATCTTACTCCTGTTTCCTTTTTCTTTTAAAGATGATTGGCTGGATCCTCAGCTGGTGGAAATGGGCATGACTCCATTGATTTCAACAAAAACAACGAGGAGTCTGGTGGGACCTTAAAGACTAACAGATTTATTTGGGCATAAGCTTTCGTGGGTAAAAAGCCCACTTCTTCAGATGCATGGACTGAAAATTACAGATACAGGCATAAATATACTGACCCATAAAGAGAAGGGTGTAACCCTACAAGTTGTGAACCACTGTTGACAACTTCTCCAGAACCAGTGTTGACAACAAGTGTTCTCCACTTATAAGGTATAGTTTTAGAGTTTCAGTCACCACAAATCCCATCAGGGAGCATTTGGATCAAGTTAAAAACCAAAGCAAAAACAAAGATAACAGAGATACTGCTGAGCAGGATTTCAGTGGCACAGGCTTGCTGTGCAAGGACCAGGCTCTGGCTCCTAGATGAGAAATGACTTAATTTGTAGTTTTTTTCTGGGTCATACCACCAGCCACAAAACTCTCCACTTTATGGATTGAGAAGACTAAAAAAGGTACATCCACATACCCCACTAGTGTCCCTTTTATACGAAATATTCTGAGGAATAAGGAGAGAGCTTGCAGCTAATGTTCTGCACGCATTTGGTTATTTGAATACCACTGGAGAACTCTAGAGGGCCTCAGGATGACAGGTAACAACCCATTGCACCTACAGGCCATAATTCTGGCACTATGCCATACTATTTTATAGTTGTGTAAATATATGGCTTCTATAGGAGCAGAAGGTCCTCAGCACCTTTGTGAATGAGGCACAAGATGACTTAGGATTGGTCCTCTGAGGAACACAAGTGAACTGTGTTGCCAAAATTGGCCTTTTTTAAAATTAAAAAAAAAAAAATCACAATTTTTTTTAAATGGAGGATTTTTTTGGTGAAATTGAAGGATGTAGCCTTTTTTCAGGATTTTCTTTTTATTGGTTGAGGCTATTATTTTTCCTTTCCCTTCCTTTTCTCAGTGTTAAAGTGAAAAAAAAGGGAGGGGAGGAGAAGGGGGGGAAAGAAAAAAAAGGGAGCAAGGAAGAAAAAAAAGGAAAGGGAGAAAAATGAAAAACTAAAAACTGAAAATCGAAACAGTCGGAAATTTCAAAACCAAAAACTTTCAACAAAAAGTTTTGCAAAAAATTTTGAATAATAAACTCCCCCAACCAATCCCCTTTTCACTCCACTCCCCAAACCATGACTGTAACATTTTTTCCCAATATTTTTATTGCAATTCTTCAACCACTTTTACTGAACATTTCTGAAACTTGACCTGAACTGAGATTTTAAAAGTTCAATGACAATTTTGTTTCAAATCTTGGTTTTCATTCACGCTCAATTCAGCATTTCCCAGTTCTGGCTGGGATTGGAGTCAAAAGAGTTCCAGAATGAGAGACATTCTATTCTTATGATTCATTGGGCCCAACAGGAAGCAGGATACACCAGAATCATTTGGGAAAGCCCCTGGATCCAACCAGTTAAGGGAAAGATTATCTGAATCCAACACCTGAACTTTATGAGGTTCTACTGCCATTGTTGACTGTGTACTAATGCCCCAATCCTACAAAGACACCCATATGTAAGTTTACTGCCATACTTACTTCCATTTAAATCAATGGAACTAGTCGTATTTGTAAAGTTCAGCACATGATAAACTTGCTTTAAGTTAGTAAAGTTAAGCACATATTAAAGCCTTTGCAAGACTAAGGCTTAATACTAGTATGCACAGAGATTTGTGTATGCCACAATATTTCTCTAATCATCCCTCCCTGATTGTCTCAGAGGATATGAGCAACTAATTTTTCAGATATAATTTCCTACACAATCATTGTCGATGAGTTGAGATTGGAAAACACAGGCAGTTCAGGTGCGTTTCGTGGCGGCATTTGCAGAAGGCATCCTTCACCTATTAGCCCATTTTGATTCCAGATAAAGGCTGTAAATGTTCCATTACATACAGAGGTTCCCCCAAACACTGAAATGCTACTAGACTGCAATCATTTAGAACAGCAGAGGCCTGTTCTCTTCCACGTATTACTGTCGGTATGTGGTAATGAATTCATTGATTTTACCATTTTTTTATCACAGCAGTTATTTCAGAAATAAATGCCTCTCATTTGCAGTTATTAAATCTGCTGTATCTAGGACAGCTTTTGGAATAATTGTCCAGTGTGGAGAGAAGGGGGAAGAAATCCGCATCACCTTCCCTTGTTTGAGAGAGTTAATAAGAGGCCAGGTGGCTTGAAGCAAGATGGACTTGCTGAGGCTTGTGGGAAATGAAAAGTTCGTCCTACTCCTGTTCTCGAGTACGGTGCTAATTTGGTGGCATATGCTGGAGTCTTTCTGCCTTCTCTTGCATGTCCACCCCACATTGAGGGAGGGGCAAACTGGGTAATAAATTTACACTGGTCAGGCTTCTGACCAGGGCAAGATGGTACAGCTCTGGGGTGCAAGGCTGGAGATTTTGGAGATTTTCTGCTACCTTTGTCTGATTCATGAATAGCTCAGGGAGCATTCATACAATCTAGCTAGGTGTGGGGCTCCACATGCTGTTGTGCTGAGTAATATCACCACCTGGAGGGGTTTGCTGCTTGTCACTAGAAAAGTATTGGGAGAGACATCCAAGGATGGAGAGTTAAGGAGACACTGTGGCACCTCAATTCCAGGTTGAACCCTGGGTACCCTGTCACAGAGGGTCAAAATACAGTTTTATGTGTTTGAGCTGTGTGATGTCATTCTGCTGGAGGTTTTAACATGCCACAGTTCTTCCCCTGTTTACGGAGGTTTAACGATGAAATATAAGCTGAGACAGGCTAGCCTTAAAAAGAATTAAAATTATGATTCCTATGACTAGAAAGCTCTTTTGACTCAGCTGTGGATTGAGAAAAATTTTCTCATCAGAGAGTGAAAAGCACAAGGGCGTGGGAAGGGGCTCCATCTTTAGGTCAGGGGTTCAAATCAATCCTATTTTGACACTGATTATAAATGGTGAACTTTTACTGGGTATTTGATAGTCTAGATAAACAGGTGTCTGCCCTCCACCAACACTAAATTCACATGCAGGAAAAAAAAAGGTTTGCTTTAAGAATAGCTGTGACATACACAGAATGACTGTGCAAAGTGTTTGTGTTTCGAGTGAGGCATAGTTTGACATAGTTAACCTCATGCTATTGTTGAACAGTAGGAAGCTGAACGCTGCAAATTAAAATTACTTTCCTTGACCAGCCAGAACAATCCTTTATTTCGTCAAGGCTCTGATTTTTTTCACTGGAGAGGCAGCTAACTCTTCTTCTTTAATAAGGCTGGGAACTTGGTACAATATGTTCCCAAATCATGTAAGATTGCTATGGGTATTGTGAGGAAACCACTCATCTGTCAGTGGTTCTCAACCTATTTACCATCGTGGGATGCAGCTAGTACTCTCTGTATGGCCCTGAGGATGTCACATGGGCCGCAGGTTGAGAACCACTGGGTTAGTCCCTTGGACTAGCACCCCCTGTCTGTTAGGCTCATTTTTCCATCCAGTAGCACAGGTCATTGGTCCATGAAGGTGAAATTCACCCATGTAAAGAGCTGTTCCCGAAGGTCTTAAGCAGGATGTAGTGCATAGCCCTTGCACTGGCCTCTGTACAGGGGTTGAATTTCTCCCTGCAAACACATCCCTTAAGCCACACATTTGCTAGGCTCGCTCTACCTTTCAAGATCCATGGATGCATTTGTCTCTCTTCTCCTTGCTAGCGAAGCCCATGGGCTGAGAGACTTCTACTCAGTGTGGACCTCATTGGGAGCTGGAGTGTATCCATTATCGACATGCAGTGAAAAAGTGGCTCAGACCATTCTCTCGGCAAATAAACTGCTGCAAATACAGGTGCCAAGGGAGCTGCTGAAATGAAAGGACTATTGACAACTAAATAGCAGGCTCATTTGGAAAACACCGTGTGCACCTGCGCATGAGGTGAGCCTGAGGGGGATCTGTCCGTCAGTGCGAGACAGCGAGGGGAATGGGGAATGATTGAGGAGCATGGACCGGACACTAAACCAGGTCTTTCATTTGCTTTGGCTTGATCGGAAGGCAACTAAACAACCTAGGGGCTAACTGCGCCCATGTGCAGAAGACCCAGCTAAGTCAATGGGAACTTCATGCACGTACTCTGTGCAGGAGCAGATTTCAACCTGAGCATCAGAGGAGGCTGCGGAGGAGCAAAAGATTCCACATTGTCCCTCACCCACCTCTAGGTCACAAATACCTGGCTGGCCCATTCGCTGACCATTGCTGTTTTTCATACCGGGAAAGTCCCTCCAATGCTACATCTCTGACATGTCTCTTACAAATGAGACACGGCAAAGAGCTACTAGAAGCCTGCTCCTGGCGCACTGATGGAGCTTGGCTATTGACTACAACGTGGGTGAATGAGAGCATGACCCAGTGTGAGTCACGAGACCTGGGGTCTTTAGCCAGCTCGGCCATGGACCTCCAGTGTGACCTCAGGCAAGGTGCTCCTCTTCCCTGTGCTTCTGCTTCCTTGCCCACAGTTGTAGCTGTCTTTCTAGTTGGCTCTTCAGGACAGGGACAGCCCCTTACTCTGTGTCTGTGAGGTGCCTGGTCCAATGGGGCCCTGATCTTGGTGGAGGACCCAAGGTGCTGTGATAATATGTGCCCAGTGCTAGGCACACGGTAGGAAGAGATGAGCAGCATGCAGGATGGGGGAGCCTGATCCCATATTAGTGAGAGAGCTGGTGCATGGCCAGCAGGTTACTCCCACCTAGTCATTATAGCAAGGGCTAAGAGGAGAGGGCTATAGTGAAACACCATATTATCATGCTCAGGATCATGCACAAATCCACGTCAGCTGAACCTAGTCTCACCCGTACCCCTCCCTATTTATCATCCTGAACTCTTGCAAGTAGCAGAGTAGCTCTGCAAAGGGTTTGAAACTTCTGCTCAGTACCTTGGACTGTGTCTAGTTCTCCTTATCTGCATTTACATTTGACCTCTGCACACACTAGGCCAGAAGGGTGACCATGCAAAGCTGCATGTTCAAGGCCAATGGAAAAAGGAGGTAGGATGTGGGTTATCTACTCTAATCCCTTGTGGCCAGTCAAGATGATCACCTCCAGAATAGTTTCTACATGTAATATGAGGCCTGGGTGATACACTGCAGGCATCTCTCCTGCCAAAGGATCATGTGGGGACATCAAAAAGAATGGTATAACCCACTGGCTTAGTGTCAGCATCTCCCTCTAGTGACTGGTCCCAGCAAGGATAAACGACGGCTACTTGCTAACAGCTAATGAAGTTGCTTCCCTCACTAAAGCAATATGGGCTGGCGGCTTCAGTGCTGAAGGACCTGCTGAAGATGATGATGTCTGTATGCTCACACAGCCACAGTTCATTTCACTAGCTCATGCTGTGCCCTTAAACACAGCGGCACCTATACCCTCTCCCATGCTGCACGGAAGTCAGAACTGTACAACCCAGTGACACAAAGAGAGCAGAAAAACACCCCTCTCCCGGCATCCAGAGCCATTGACATTAAGTAAGAAGGGTGTTGTGAGTGTGTATTTACACAGGAGAAGGGTGGGGGAAGCGTATTGATGCTGGTGCAAGTGAAATCCTGCATATTCATCCCCCCCGTTTCCTTTATCACTTATTCTGTAACAGCTGTTTAATTAATTGCTTGAGCGGCTTCCTAATACATCTTATTTACATACAAAATTACAGAATAATGGTTTGTCTCTGAGTCGAGTGAGA
The DNA here is from genome assembly GCF_003597395.2 of Chelonoidis abingdonii. Lineage (NCBI taxonomy): Eukaryota > Metazoa > Chordata > Testudines > Testudinidae > Chelonoidis > Chelonoidis abingdonii. Next base: position 11,911,575 of record NC_133792.1, on the reverse strand, counting down.
ATTTAATGTCTGCTTGCCATGCATGGCGGAATATGGTTACTCAACAAGAAATAGAAGTTCTGGTTGGTTTTGGATGTGGCTTTTTTTTAAATCATTATTATTTTTCCTCCACAGGTTTTGTTGCTGTTGTTCATACAGGCATTAACAGCTGATGTTGGAATGATAACAGCAAGGAGGGAGCAGATGAGCCTAGGAGTCAAACCCCCTGGGGGAGAAAAAGAAAGAAAGGAAGGAGCTCAACATGATGGTGTCTCAAAAACTAACAAACAAAACAAGCAATCAAACAAACAAACCCAGCCAGCCAACCAACCATCCCATCCAGCAGCAATGGAAACAATGCAACTTTATCTTTGCGGTTCAGGTTTATTCCAGGGCTGGCGGAGCTCCCTGTGCAACCAGGAAGTGTCCTGCTTTGGCAGCCTTTTTTCCTTTTGACATAAGAGCCTTTTCAGCTGACGGCACTTGTGCCCCGACCACTGAAGGCAAGATCGTGTCAGTTGACGGTCTCCTTTTAAGAGCCTTATTATGTTCAGACAGGATCCACGCACTGCAGTGCCTTGAGCCTGGAACGCGTTAGCTTGAAATCTTGGGCAAGCAAATGCTCCCAAGTCAGGCTAAGTTTACTTCTTTCCGGATTCAGAATTCAGAATTTGGCCAGGGTTCGCTGAAAGGTTCGTGAGCCCGGACAGACTTTCGAGCTGGTTTTGCATAGCTGCAAATCGTCCCACCACTTCCCACAACCTTTCCTAACCAGCAATCTCAGTGACACCCCCAATGTTACGTTGGAAGGTTTCTGGAGGTCTGCAGTCCCTCTTGTCTTACACACTCCACCCAGGCTGGAGTGAAGCTGGCCCCCCATTCTGAGATCTTCAAGGTTGTGAGCTGGTAACAGGTGCCCACATCCCCCCCACCTTTCCTTTCATGGGAAGCGAGAGGCCTGGCATGACTGCTCCCTCACCCGCTACATTTCTTCTGCTGAGGGATGACTTTCCCCTCGTCACCACCTCTCTGGGCAGCTGCAGGACAGAAGAGATCCAGGTGCTGCCAGCATCACAGAGATGCTGGGATTGGCGAGTCAGCCTAAGGCCCCTTGCATGGCAGCTGGGATCATCATGCAGTTGAAAACAGTGGGGACAGGTTGATTCCTGCCCAGTTGCTGAACAAAGGGAGGGTGGAAGAACCATCCAAGAACTAGGAAGGAAGAGGGCATAATAGTGGTTCCCAAACAGGTGAAAAGGTGGATTGGCTATTCCTGAAAGTCTGTGAGGGGGAAGAAGACAGCTACCCCTTGCCTTGGGATAGGGATGGAGCAATTGTTGAAGGTACTGTCATATTCACCAGAAGATATGCAAGATAAAGGGGTGTCCTGTAACCTGTTGGTAGTAGAAAAGAGCTACTCTTAGGAGGGAGAGGTGTATAGCAATTTATAGCACGTTGACTCACAGTTTTGGGACTATTTGAGCCACACAATTCAAATGAATCAGAAGGGGATCAAAACCCTGATTATGGCCATGTTTTAACTTAAGTATATGCTTAATTTCATCCCTGCTCAGCAAAGAACTCAAGCCCTGATTCAGGAAAGCACCCAACTCAGGAAAAAGCATAAGGAACATGGTGAATCAGGGCCTTAAATCAGTGGGACTTAAAGATGTGCTATAATTAAGTACACATTTACACACTTTGCTGAATGATGGACTCTAACACAAGCAGAGAGTCCATCCTCTAGCCACTACCAGGTTCCACAGGAGAAGTCTGATCATAGGCCATCCAAAGCTCTTTCCAATATCCTTGTTACAGACAATGAAATACCAATATTAAGAAAAGTTCCTTGCATTATGCCAGCAACATTCTCCCACCACCCTCTGTTTGCAAGGCTGCTACTAAATTCCTGTTGAGAACTATTCCTCTAAGGCAGTGTTTCCCAAACTTGGGACTCTGCTTGTGTAGGGAAAGCCCGTGGTGGGCCAGGCCAGTTTGTTTACCTGCCGAGTCCACAGGTTCGGCCGATTGTGGCTGCCACTGGCTGTGCGATTCACTGCTTCAGGACAATGGGAACTGCTGGAAGCGGTGCGAGCCGAGGGATGTACTGGCTGCCGCTTCCAGCAGCTCCCATTGTCCTGGAGCAGTGAACCGCGGCCAGTGGGAGCCACGATCGGCCGAATCTGTGGACTCGGCAGGTAAACAAACTGGCCTGGCCCACCAGGGGCTTTCCCTACACAAGCGGTGTCCCAAGTTTGGGAAATACTGCTCTAAGGGAAATACACACACACAAACACACACACTCCTGTTCATTTTCATTACTGGTTTCATCTAACTATATTTACTTAACATGGTGTTTGCTTGCAACATGGTCTGTTATGTACACTGTGTTTTATAAACCATCTCTTGGGAAAAATAACCAGAGAAACACAATTTTTCAGCACCATCTCCTTTTATTAAAAATAATGAAAGGGAAACAAGAGGCATTCCAGCAAACATCCTTCTACTGTTTCTTATTGGTATTTTTATGACAACTGAGTCGCCCAGCACAGAATCTGAGATGCTATACCTTCTTATATTTGTGTAGTGCATTTCTACATCTGTCCTTTTAGCTACTTAGCTATATAGAGATATACATATAAAATGGACATCTAATCTACAGAGGGAATATAGATATATCAAAAATACTAGACGTACAATCTCAGGTGCAATGACTAACATCATCCCCAAATTTCAAAGCTTTGATTATTTTACTCTCTATATCAGTTCCCTCTGGATTCATCACATAACAAGAGCTCCTGCAGTCTACTCTCTCTATGGGCTGCCACAATCACTGGCAGAACTATTGGAATTAATTGTAGACATGGAGAAATATATCCCAAAGCTCCAATACTGCACCCTCTTTCAATGTGTTTCATATCTTCATTATTCTATTTACAGCTCTTCACAGGCCTACTGCAGTCATGATGAAGCAACTCAGCCTGTCACTGCATTTCATGGTAAATACTCCCAACTCGGCCGAACATACTTTACCGGTGCGTCGATCTAAACTTGAAGAAGGAACGAGTTAGTGCTTGTGACACATGCCAAATGGCCAGCACTTGCCACCAGTAGATTTTGTTTCAGATCACTGAGTCTCTCTCTAATATTAAAGCTATAATTTATATACTTGGCTGATACTCGGGGGCTTGTTTTCAAGTCATCGATCATTCTGGAGCACTCATATATGATTCAGACTCACTTTACAGGTTCTTCTGCCAGCTATTGATTCCGATGACATTATTTATCAATTACAAAAGGTTTATTCCCCACAATGCTCTCCATTAACGGATCTGCATATTTATTTTTCAGGGTGATTTATTAACACGTCACTGTACATTATGGAGAAAACTGAATGTTATGGGGTATATCTGTTAAGATCCTCTGAAAATTCCACAAGTTCAGTTAAGACAGGAATGCATCAGAGAAGCAATGACACAAGGTTCCTTCCATTTGCTTCACAAATAGAGAGATTAAAGACAACTTCAGGTCAACCCAAATCCGCAGGGAAATTATCCTGTGGTTCAGAAGTGCAGTGGGACAGTCATCAGCACGACCCCTGTCTCCATCTTTCAGAAATTCCCTACCACTGAGTCCATTAAAATCACAGTCACATCATTATTCACATGAACAATGGGGTCAGAGGTGAGGTCTCTAGTACTTGTTTGGCATTCAGCTGCTATGGAACTGTTTTACACGTGCCCTGGAGTCTTCTGCAGGATGCAGTTTTGTATTTCTGAGACTTCCTCTAGATCCAAGGCTCCATCACAGCCAGGCAATGGGTCTTACTTGCTTTACATACTTCTGCATTCATGGTGCCCTGTTTCTGATACTAACTCCCTTCTTTCCCCCACCACCCCACTCCCCTGCCATTGTGACATCGTGTCCAGCTTCTGGCCAATGTAGGATGCTCCCTATCATATATTGACTATACTGAATAGCTGGTATTTAATCATAGAGGATAATCTGGCTATGGAATAAGTTTACCAAGAGTAGTCCATAAAAAATCCATACATTAGTCAAATATGGGCTTGTTTCAATCTAGCATTAGCTCTAAGTATACCCTGAGTTTTCCCTGTAACCTGACTCCTGTCCACACACAAAAATCTCTATCTTGAGTTAAGTGGTGCTTTGAGCTAGCTGGTCCATGGAGAATATGGGTTAACGTTAAAACATGAGCGCTGCTGAGGGTGGACCTAGGAATATAGTATGGATGCAGCAGGTTGAGTTACAACAACTCATCAGTTGCTGCTCCAAATCCCTCTGCGCAGCTCCGGCATTGTTAGCTAGAACAAGAACCCAGAGAGATGATCAGCAGGTGGGAGTGAGGCTTTGGGGGAAGAAAAGGTGACTCCACTCTAATCAATGTATCAAACTAAGAGTTCAAAAAAGGCTTCCGACAACTCAGCTTCAGACAGAACTAACCAACATGGCTTTGTGCAGCCAGAATCAGAACCCCACAAAAGAGATTCCCCAGCCAGCCACAGCCCTAAAATATCATTTCCTTCTTCCTACCAGTAAATGCTGCCCATACTCACAACTAAGCCAGGCTAATCAGAGCAACTGCCTTATAGTGTGCTCAGAGGGGTCAGGGCTGGTATTACTCTAATTCATCACAGCTGGGCCTGGCCAAACTTTCTCTAATGGACAGACCCTGCCTTGAGGGCCTGCAGCTGCAGTATTTCATCTGCTCAAGAGACCGGTAGTAACCCTTTTCTTGCTGCTCCATGATTGGGGTTTACATACCCTATTATGCTTACTCAGGTGGTTTGCTTAAGCCAACACCATATAAATTTCTGCTTTAAAAATGATGTGTGTCATTGCAGTTCTTAAGACCAACAGTGTTTCTAAAAGCATATGAAACAGAATCCCGACAAGACCCTCCTTCCAATCCCAGAAACTGTTCCACAAGCTCTGCAGAAAACTTTAAAATGAGCCTCCCTCTACAATCCACTGTCTGATTCAGAGAACCTGCTGTGATTTGAATTTGAACCTCAGCTGCTGGAGGTTGAGCCACCACATTACCATCCAGCCACAAGTGAAAATAGCAGCTGAGATGAATCTTTTAACACCTTTAGTGGCAAGTGCAGTGCAGACTATGGTTTTGATCATGACTTCATGACAAAATGCTTACCTCTTATGTAGCACATCTCATCCATCGATCTCAAAACAGTCTACAAATCACTGCTCCCATTTCATAGATGGTAAAACTGGGGCACAGCAAGGCCAAAATGATTTACCAAAGGTCATACAGAGGCAGTATTAGGAGAGGTGGGAACAGAACCCCAGTCTCCTGGCTCACAGGCCAAAGCTCTATCTACTGGATCATACCATCTCCCTGCCAGAGCTGCTAACTATGTGACTAACATTAGCTACATCTGTAAATCTGTGTAGCCACAGATCCTTAAATGGTAGATTTTATAAGACAAGAAAGACACAAAGGGAAAAAAAGAGTTATTAAGATCAGAATGACTGTAATATACCAGGTACAACAATCCCTCCAAGTCTGCTCTTTCTATTTTGCATTGCTAATTGACATCTCATTAAAAGATCATTAGGAAGCTGAAAAGATAAAACAGAAAAACAAAGCCCAGGATGACAGAAAGGACAAAAATATAGGAATTTACAGTGAAAGCTCAACTGGATTCAAAGGTACAAAATCAGAAATCAACATTCATAAAGAAGAAATGAAGATCTATGAATATATACCCCTAGCACTGTATAGAGAATTGATGTGTGTGTAGATAGATAGAGGGAGAGAGATACCCTACCCAAAATATTAAAGTCAAACTGCAAAGCTTAACTCACCAACCAGGCTGTGGGTGGAAGTTCATCACATTTTAAAGAACTATAGAAGGCTGGTGCTCTGAGCTATATTCCACTGAATCTCTAGAGATCCTAGAAGAGCCCTGGATTTTCTCACAGGGAGGAATCACTTTTTTATGACAGGTTAATTTAGAGTGTGGGCTACTGTCCTCCCACAATCCGTTTGGTGATAGCCTCCAGCACATACATCTTTGCTTACCCCTGCATTGGCTCAGTCTGGTCCCCTCAAAGTGGAGGCACTCAAAATTAAAGGCTGCTTTTGAAAATTTGGGAGTAAATGACTCACCCCAGACTGCATAGCCTGTCAGCAGCAGAGATGGGACCAGATAGCAGACAATAATGGATCTCAGAGCTATGCTTAGGCCATGCAGCCCCATTGCAGCAGCCTCTTCTTTTTCTGTTTCACCTCTGCAGCTAATCGATACCACCATATGTTTTTGCCCAAAGGGTCACAATTGCTCCCACATCTCCCCCTGAGGGAAAAGCTGAGTACTGCCGCCACAGGACTCCCCAGCTCATAAGCCCAAACACCGATTTCCCTCCTGGTCACTAGAATACTGGGCCAGCACAGTAGGTATTTCCTCTTATTCCCATGCAGAGAATTAGTGCTTTATAAACTAAAGATCATTGTTATAACCCTATATACAAAATGTAAATATAATTTTAGGAGACAGTATATAAAATGTAAACAGATGTGCAGAACTATCAAAAGGTTAATAATCTCACTACAAAAATTCGTAGACAAACTCTCCTGCAGTTTAGCTGTTAACAAAGCCATTACATTTAATTGCAGTATAATTACATAGCTATATACCTAGCTGATACCCAGCTATTGGGCACACAAAAGCTGGTTTCACCGTACACACAGCACATGGGGATTTGCCTCCGGTGCTATAAGCATCCTCAGGATTGCTTATACTTTCCCAGTCAGGCTTTATTTCAGTTGAGCACACACGTAACGGTAGCCATGGAGTTTTAATCCAGGTGCGGAGGTGTGGATCTGACACATGGAATAAGGAGAGGAACATATTTTAAACAACTCATTTAGGCCTCAATCCTATAAAGCCTTCCACATGGCTTTATATGGGCTTAATTTAAGCATTGTGAATAGTCCGGTTCACTTCAATGAACCTAAAGTCTTATGCATGTGTGTAAAATTAAGCCCATGCCTAATGCAGTATCGGGTCCTTAGCAAAGACTTTAAACTCTCCTTACTGCTGACTTATTGTGGCCCTTACTCATGTGCATAAGGGAGGAAGGATGCAAGGAGAAGAGGGACTGCTTCATGATAGCCTCCTCCTAGTGCTCCAGCTAGGAAGCCAGGACAGCGGATCTATCCCTAGGCATAGTCTGTGGAACTGTCTTGCAATGGAAGAGAAGGTATCTTGTTCCCTTCTAAGGAGTGGGGTGGTGGATAAATCTCCCTCCATGCCTGTGAGCCTGGCATTGTGACTCCCACAGCTCCCTTAGTGATATGGCAGAGTCATATCACTCCAAAGCCCAGGTCTGTGCCATAATGGCACTATCTGGCCCACATATTTAGCAACCAGAAATGGGTGACTCTGTTCTGATGAATAAGTACTGCCCCAAACCTGTGAACAAAACCCAAACCAAATACAAACCGGACTGCTGGGAGAGGGGAGAGGGTTAATGAATTTTATTCCCCTTTGTACATTATTTTTCATCTCTGTACTTCTTGGATCCAGTTGAAAGTGGAAGGGCTGAAATATCACGATCAAGGGTGTTTTTTGTGCTATTTCTGGCCCAATCAGCAGGCAGTATCAGAAATCTTGTGAGATGACACATTTCATTGAAGTCTCATCCTAATTTTGCAGGCTCTGGAAGTTTGCAGAAAGTTCCTGTAAATATCTAGAGATTTGAATGATCATTTCAATAAAGGTGTGATACAGGAGAGCTAGTAAGAGACTGTCTTTTATTTCCTGGCCTTTGTCACCTGTCACAGACCAGGCCTACGAAAGGAGAATAGAGAGGTTAAGTGACTTGGCCAAGGTCACAGAGAAAGTCAGTGGCAAAGCTGAGAAAAACCCAGATCTCCTAGTCCTGTGCTCCAGCCATGAAGCTATACTGCATCACAATAGTTATTAGTATTATATTGAAATAATACTTCACAGGAGCTGAGTATATGGAGAGCAGAGAGAGGGACTTAGTTTAAGGGTGCAGGATATCTACCACAGTGTATCTAAGTTAACGGGCAGCATTTTCAGCTAGGTTGAAGCCCGGCCTCCTTGTTTGGAAGTGCAAGTTGCACCTGCAAACTTTGTGCCTGCATATTAATGTCTGTAAATGAAACTGTGAGTGCGATTGTGAGTGCTTTCTTCTCTAATGAGTCAAGATGCATCAACGATGCAGCACACAGACAGGCAAAAGTAATTCAATTTGCTCCCACAATTTGTTTCCTGGATGCAAAAATGCACCTGCGAATTTTGTACACATAACTTGTGCTTAGGAAAGGGTGGGCCCCTTGTTGAAAATAGGTCCCCGTAGGAGATAACCATGGCCGCTTGGAGGGTTTTTACTTTAGCCACTCTCCTTTTCTATCCTTTTGAAGTTCACTTGACATTTTAAGTGCTGAATCAAAAAGTAGATGGAAGAGGGATATTCTTAGTGGTTAGACAAAGAAGTTCCAGCAAATGATCTGGAATACTCAATGACCCATCTGATTGTTTCATTCATCTGAGACATTCATCAGGGAGTATGTAATGAACTGGCTACAGAGTGAGTGAGTGTTCTTGCGAGCACATGGGGAGGGGGGGAGTCATTACTTTTTGATAGATAGAATCAGAATTACTTCTCTGTGTGTCACATACACTAACCTGCAACCAACTAATAGAGATTCTCCTTTAGCTCATGGGATAGGGTCCCATGTTCTATACCCACTATTAACATGATTTTTTGGAAGGCCCTTGGTATGCAGCAAAGTGAAAACCATGACGTTTCTTGGATTAGTTCCAATTTGCAAAGCAGGTTCAACCCTCCCTCTGATCTTTCATTTTATGGACTTAAACCAGAGGTGGGCAAACTGTGGCCTGCGGGACTCTCTTGCCTGGCCCTTGAGCTCCCAGCCAGGGAGGCTAGCCCCCGGCCTCTCCCCTGCTGTCCCTTCTCCCCTGCAGCCTCAGCTCGCTGTGCTGCCAGCGCTCTGGGCAGCGAGGTTGTGAGCTCCGGCTGGGCTGCGTGAGCCACTAGCCTCCCCCAGTGCTCTAGACTGCGCAGTGGCATGGCTGGCTCTGGCCAGGTGGTATGGTTGCCAGTCCTGGTGCTCTGAGTGGCACGGTAAGGGGGCAGGGAGCAGGGGGATTGGATAAGGGGCAGGGGGTCCTGGGGGGCAGTCAGGGAACAGGGAGCAGGCGGGGTTGGATAGAGGGTGGAGTTCCAGGGGGGCAGTTAGGGTGGGGGTTCCCAGGAGGGGCCGGTCAGGGGACAAGGATCAGGGGGGTTGGATGGGTCAGGGATTCTGAGGGGGGCAGTTAGGGAGTGGGAAGTGGGGGGAAGGGACAAGGGGTGAAGGCCAGGCTGTTTGGGAAGGCACAGCCTTCCTTACCTAGCCCTCCATAGAGTTTTGGAACCCTGATGTGGCCCTCAGGCCAAAAAGTTTGTCCACCCCTGACTTAAATAAACAGTAACGTTAAAAAAAAGGAAATTGCTAGGAACTCAGTGAGCTCACCAATTAGTGGAAATTAACATACACTGAAATGATGTCATGTTAGAGCTTCTCTGGGGGGCTCCTTGAGGGGGTTGGGTTGCCTATGTGGGATTTGCCATCATTTTGTTCTGTATCCTGCCTTTGGCAGGGCCCAATATGTGATTGGTCAGGGGAAGATGACCTTCTCCACCAGCCGCTACTCACCTGGCTAACTGTGCAAAATATGGAGAAAGGAATTACTTCTTGACCCCCATGGGAGCCAGCTAATGCCCTGAAGTTTTGATCATTCTTATCTTTGTGCATATAATTACTAGAAATGGGACAAACCAAAACTCCAGACCTGAACACTTGTAGAGTTTTAGGAAGTTTGGATCTAGATCTTTGCAGCTGGGACCCACCTCTAATAACAACCGACATTATTATTAGCCATTAAATCAACCTTCCCCTTTTAAGCAGGCAGCTACTGTATTTGATCCTTCAGTGACAGGCACAATGTAAGTGCAAAGAATTATGGTTATTATAAAACCCACCGGTAGCTCGACTGCCTCTCAGTACTCTGACGATGGTCAAAGCAATGATTTTTTTTTTAAAGACTCTGCTGTTTTCCCAGGTTATGCCCATAAGTGGCAGATACAAAACGACACAAAATATGAAATGAAATAAGAGCGGGTTAGGTTCTCTCCAGGCTGGTGATTTGAATAAGCCCCATTTATGAATACAATTACGAAGGAGTGGAACTCGCACGACACATGCCTGGTCAGAAGACTTACTGGGTAATACTGGAAGTTAAAGTGGGAAGGGGTGGTCCTTCCACCCACTGCAAGCTGTGAGATAAAAGTCCTTTAAAAGGTATGGTGAGAAGGGGCCTTTTGCTCCAATCACTTAGCATCACCCCCCCAGGCAATAATTGCAGTGTCAAGCCTATGAGGTTAGAACTCTCTCTGGTATTCTTCTGAGTATGTACCAAGGAGGCAACTGCTTGAAATACGAGAGGCCTTCATTTTGGCCTCTGCAGTGATACAGCCCATTGCATCGCCTTTCCTTTCTTATGAATTGGTTTGGTGATCACGTAGATTTCCTCCCACCTTTTGAGCTTAGTAAAATGACAGCTGAAGCAGCTTTTCCATCAAATGCCTAGTCCATCAGTCTGAAAGACTCCTTCTGCTGCCTAAACCCAGATCCAAGCCTCTCAGATATAGCGTGTGAAGGTATTTAGCTTCTTTGTGACTCAGAGATTGGAAGGGCCTTAAACTGATCATTTGCTGCTGATTATTCTCAAAATAACTAGCTTGCTCTATATCGTGAAATTCTAGGTCAGGAAATGAATCACATTTTTTTCCCCCTGGTGCTCTGGAGATTTGTATGTTAGCTGAAGATTTGCTAGATTCTAAAAGACTTGCAAAGCCATGACTGCGAACTCCATGGCAATATCAACCCTGTGCTCTCTGAGAGCCCTTAATGCAGACATGATTTTCACAACGGGATCACTGGAGTGCGGATAGAGAAAACTAGCATGTGCTGTAAGCCACGTGTTTTGTGTAGATGTTTTGTCTGTCTGCAGAGTAGAGACACATATTCTATGCATCCTCTGTGGTTGTGTAAGAGTATGTGGCATGTGTGCACACCCATGTATAAGGGTGGGCATTTGTATGCATATATTTTGTCTGCTTTTGTGTGTGTTTCTTGGAGGTGGCCCTGTATTGTATGTATGGGCGATTCATGCACATCTTTTCTCTGTACAGTAAGTATGCTTACATGTGTCTGGATCACACTAGTAGGGTGTGCTCATGTGTTGGATGTGTGCATATGTTGTGTGCATGTGGCTGCGGACATGTATGTATGCATGTGAGCATTCATTTGTATATATTGCACATTCCTTTTAAAAAAACATGATGGCATCAAAGAAACATGATGGCATCAAAGAAAAGAAAATATCAGATGCCATCAATTTTACTTCCAGCTGGAACATCCCCAAGGCCCTGAAATTTGACTAGCCTGCTGGGTCAAAAAGGGGCCACAATATGCATGTGTTATATGCATAGTGGAAGGATGTTTCTGTGTGCGGATGTGGATAGTGTAGGTCTGTTTTGCATTCATGTGTGTACTGGATCTGTGGCATACACAGGAATCTGCAGATGCAGAACATACCAGTCATCTGTGCTCTGAGCCAGACCTGCCATGCAGAAATGATGGTGAAGAATCCAAGGCCCACGCTGTACCCATGTCGAATCCAAGGGGAGCAGACATCAGTAGAAAGGTTTTGTATCACAAGCATTTCCTTGACTAATAAATAAACGAACGGCCAGAGAAGGGACTATGACTAATTAGTCCTGCTATCTTGGCACACTTCCGACTGAGGCAGGCACCTTAGCAGAGCGAATTTATCTGGCACAAACACTTTGTTTGTACATTACAACACTGAATCATTTGTGCTCGGGTTTGGAAGTAAACTAGGACCCTGGTAACAATCCTTGTCAGTAGCAAATGCTCTGTGGAAATCATCTCTTTGTTGTGATCCTCTCCATCCCTCTTCATCTAGTGCCTTCAACATTATGTTGTTGCATTTTAAGCACACCTCTACACAGAACAATAATCAACCCCTGCGCACGCCCCTCTTTGATGTCATTGTTTTGCTGACGGTGCTGTGATGAAGGAGAGAAATGTGCCGCCTCCTCATTATAGAAGGCTGCTGTTTGGAAGACAGGCTATAGCGTGAAGGGTAACAAAGTCTGGAATGAAGGAGTAGCTGCTCCCTTTGCACTGCTTGACTGGATATTAATACTGTGGTAATGGCTAGAAAGATGCTGTGAAATTCATCCCAGGAAATATTCTTATAGCACATTGCCTGTATGAATGCCCCAGCACAGGTTTTCATATCTTTAGTTCACACTATTGCCTTGTAAGGGTCTGGACTGCACTGAGGCCTACCTAACTGCTAGGCCTCAAATCCGTAGGGCCCAACCCATGCCGGAGCCTCACACTTGGTTCTTGGTTGCATTAGGACCTCCCTCCCTCTGGGTCTTGGCTTGCCTTGTGCCCAGGCTTTGAATCTTGTGCTTGGTAGCATGGGGACTCAGTCTGGCTAGATGTGGGAGCACCTGGGACTCCTCTCCAGAAGACTGTGCTGAGGCCTCATGCCTGGGCTTTGTTGCCACAGGGCCCCTTCTCAACACCTTTGCTGCACAGGGTCATCTCATAATACAGTGTGATATAACACAAGGGGAACATGCCTCCCCTTTTTGGAAACATTTGGACTAACTCTCAGCAATGACAAAACTTAACTGAAAGACTCTACAGAAGCCAACAGGCTTGGGGGACCTAGAACTGATGAATGGTAGAATATTCCTTCCCCTCTGGTCTGAAGGACAGAGAAGAACACCTTCAAGACAGCCAAGCTTATCTGCAACCTCTGAGGCACTCATGAACTTGGTCTTACATCCAAATCATCCATATGTTTATTTTTATTTTATTTTATTGACCTGCTTGTTTTTACCATTCCTTACTCAACAATTATCATTGCTCAGTGAGTGAGCATAGTAAGAGGAAAAAATGTGTCCATGGGTATATGTGTGAGGGTGTAGGTTTGCAAGCTAGGGGGATAATTTGCAAGCTAGAGGGATATATTCAGTCCCCTACAATGTGTGAAGATCTAAATAAGGGTGAATTTTCAGGCAAATACCAAATGCCATCCCAAAGGCTGGATCCTTTTGAAATGTCACAAAGTCAGAAAAGATTGAGGGGAACTTGACGAAGCAAACTGGAGCAATATTAAAGTTTGTAGAAGATACAGACAGGACTCCTCTAAGCTTGCGGTTCTCAGTCCAAAGGTAGCAACCTACAGGAGAGTTATCAGTCATTGTCTGGGGAAGTGGTCATGTCACTGTTCCCATTCTTTGTTGTGTTTCAATGTGTTGCTACATAGCAGCTTTGTTCCACTGCAGAGATAATGACTTTTCCGGGTTGAGTGAAGAGATCTCGGCATAAACAGCTGTCATCCTCCACCCAAGAGGTGGCTATATTCCAGCCTTGGGCAATTGCTCTCTATATATGTCTCTATCTCACTGGAGTATGGGATGAAAACTGCAGCATCAACTAAGCACTTGGCATCCCAGGCATCAAGTCTGTCAGCACCTCATCCAAACCTCTGTTTTGCCTGCTCTCTTGCTTTTCCCCATGCCGATGTAGGGTGCGTGTGATTCAGAGCAGGCATTGCTGGAGCTGGAATGCACTCCCAAGGTTGGCAGCATTTCCTCACTAATTAATAGCCCTGTTATTTTTATGCTTTATTGTTAAAGCCTGTGCATCTTTTTTCAAAGTTTGGGTGTTTTTAGCAAACAGGTTGCCATGGATACGGGCAATTCAATTACAGGAGTTCACTTGGCCGGGCAAGAACTTGCAATAAATAAACTAAATAAACATACAGTGCGAAGTAGGAGCAGAGCTGGAGAAAGAATCGAGATGAACTTGACCTGCTGTCATTCGCTTGCTTTCTCTCTCCCCGCCCACCTCTTTTCTGTAGGTACAGAGAGATGGGACTCCACAAAGCTTTACGTGAAGTGAACAAACAGACACTCAAAACAAGCCTCCTATCCATCCATGCTGTGAAAATTTCCCACAGGAGCAAGGGAGGAAAGAATAGAGATAAAGAAAGAATGGGAGAAAAGCATGGAGTTGTCCTTGACCAGGGCCCTTCAATGGCTCTTTTTAAGTCTTTTTCAAAATAAGAACAGCTTAGTGTTGAGCATTTCACAGATGAAAGTTAGTGCTCCCGCCACACCTGCATGTTACGAGACAGCTGAGCAAGGAAAGGCGACCAAGGCTGTCTGTGTGTTCGTTAGATGTGTAACTGCATCAGGTACACCCACCCATGCCCTCAAAGAGAAATGGACATATCTGAGACTCTCCTTGGACTGGTCCCTGAGCCCTTCTCTTCCCTAAGGTTGGTCTTTTCCATCGGAGATTTTTTTTTTTCAAAATCACAAATAGGGCTGGCTGTCAAACAAGCATTTCCTTTCAAGGCAAAGGTTGAGGTTTTGCCATTTGTTTCTGATCCGACGTGAAATGAAACAAAGATCTTTAGAATTTTTTTTCACAACATTTTTTTTTTAAAAAAAGAAAAGACCCCAAAATTACCATAGCTCAGGGCACACATAGACCCCAGGCTTAAGTTGCTGCTCTGACTGATTCAGACCAGGGTCTTGAACCTGGTCTGCTACACCCCAACATGAGCTAATACTTATTCTGGAGGGTGTATCTCTACTTTGACCTGAAATTCTGTCTTGGATCTGAGAAACCTTCTTGCTGAATTGGCATTTTCCAATAAAAAACACGTAGTTTAAAAAAGTTACTAATGAACTCTTCAGGCACTAATCATCTCTAAAGAGAGTCTGGTCCAATCTAGCCCTTCTACAAGCACTTTTTCCTCCCAAACTGTGACATGGGCCCAGGTGACAGAGTTTGGATCTGGATCTGAACATTTTTGAAGTTCGAGATTATTGGGATCAAGGATTTTGTTCTACTCAACTTCTTGGGCAACATCAGCAAAGCATGATACTGTTAATGTGCATGTTGAGCTGTTGTTTATATTTTAAATATTAGAAGTATTGCGCCAAATTCATCCCTGGTGTCACTCTATTGCTTTTTGTAACAGTGTTGATTTTGGCCCACTGCGTCTCAGGACAGATAGTGGTCATTGCTCAATGTCAGTATTGCTTGGTCATCTCTGAGCAGCAATGTTCAGAGCCCAAACCTGGACTAGGATTTGGGATTGTTCCCAATACAGTAGTGGGGAATAGAGAAGAAAGGTCTCCAATTTTTGAAACCCATTTGCATCCAGAGTGATTTAGGGTCAGATTTTCATAAGAGCTTAGCTTTGATTTAAGCCATGTCAACACTACAACAAAGGATTTTTTAAAACACATGTTAGTGAACTTGTGTGACTTTCTTTCTAGTTAGTGCCGATCAGGAATTTTCTCTTGAAATAATTTTGATGGAAGATTTCTATTTTGATGGGTTTTTTTTTTCAATTTTCTGTTGGGAAAACTGAGACAAAGCATTTGGTTTTAGGTCAGTTTAATCTGAATCAATTTTTTTCATGTTATGCAGTCTCCCCTCTGACTAGGACACATGGTGCATCATGGGAGTCATATGACTGCAGATGCATTGTGTCCTCTTTGCAGCCTGTCCAAAATAGACCCATCTCACTATTCCTCCTCTCTTCTGATATCATGCTCACAGCCGCTGCACTAAAAGCCCTGAGATATCGGAGGCCTGAAAAGTCTCACAAAAGCTCAAAACTTGGTCTGAAAGCCTGAAGTTAGGCAGATCCATCCAGCTAGGATGAGTTCCCATATTATAAGTAACATATCCCATTACATTGTAGAACAGAAGGAACATTTATAGTTGCTGACACTCTGGGGACCTATATCCTTCTGGGAGACTATGATCCAAACCACTTAATCAGTAACTAGTCACAGAATTTCACTGGCAGCCTATCACTGGCAGCTGAAGTTTTGTAAAGGTATAGGGCTAGACTGTGATCTCAAGTTACTTTAATTAACACAGGTATCATTCCATTTAACACAACAGAATTACTCTGGATTTATGCTGGTGCAAGTGAAAGCAGAATGTGACCCATGGTGTTCTCAAACATGGTGATTGACTAGCTAGCATACATGTTTATCTCAGTCCTGTGCTACAAGAACTTGGGACTGTACAATTGTTTCATGGCCCCTGTACTGCTAAGAGAGATTCTTATCAAGAGAGAGCAGTGATGTGTTTCTGAAGCAGGTGGATCTGAGAGCTACTCCTGCTATCACCAGCAGCAAGTTCTGAGTGGCCGCACTATGTAGACTAGTGACAGCTATGAAGTCACTAGGTGGCCATGGATTTGTTATAATATGACTCAGTTTATTATTATGAGTGTGTGTATGAGCAAGAGAGACTTGGATTTCCATCTTGTTTTATTAACACTATTCACTCTTCAGCCAGTAGAGGAAAATTCCAAACAGCTCAGGACTTGGTCGTAAAAGGCTAAATTCTGCTCTGAGTTATACACGTGTGTAACTTGCACAGCTGTCAGTGGGCTTACTGTGGATTTACACCAGTGTAACTGAGGACAAATTTCATGGCCCCTGCCCTCCCTGATCCCTATCTCCTTTAGCTTTATGTCATGAGCCAGATCTCTGCTTTGTGACTGTACTGCCAATCCCTTTTCTCCAGCAGGATGTTTACCTGGCTCTTGAACAAATTCACTTTGCTGCAATGATTATACCTGGCATCCTTCCCCCCTCTCTTTAATCTGGCTTTCTTTTAACTCTCTTTTCTCTCTGAGTATTCAGCATGTGCTCTCTGTGGTATTAAGGATGGATTTACCTTTGAGCAGGGAAAACTACAAAGCCACAGGAATCCTTTACGATTCTAATTATAATGTAATATATGGACCCAAGCCCAGCCCTGATTTTAACAGTACATGGAAGATCTAGAAATCTGACAGTCTTTATTTTTCAGTGCACAAACAATATGAAGCTACTCGTAATTATGACAGACCAGGAAAGTAAACGCAATGCCCATGTCATAGGCCATTGGGGTTAAGGACAGCGTTTGGGAATAAGGCAGTTCTCACGAGTGCTTATCCAACCTCTGCCACTGATTCCTTCTAAGGCCTTGGGCAAATCACTCAACCTCCGTGCCTCAGTTTCCTCAGTGCAAAATTGGAATAGACATACTCAGCTGCTTTGTGAGGATGAAGGTCTGTAAAGTGCCTGGAACAATGGAAAGTGCTATATCCAAGTTTATTAACACCCATATACAATGATGGGCACAAGCTAGAGACCTAAATTGAGAGAGGTGATATGAGGCAGGAGGGTGTGCTGGTTAAGGCACTGGACTAGGTCTCAGGAAATCTGGGCTTAATTCACCTCTTGGCCATAGACTTCTTGTGTGACTTTGGGCAAGTTGTTTAACCTCTGTGGCTCATCTGTAAAAGAGAGGTAAACAACACTGCCTTTCTGTTGTGTCTGTTTAGATTATAAACTCTCTCTTACTCCATGTGTGTGCATTGCCCAGCACAATAATCTTACCTGACCCCCTAGATCAAACCCTAGTGCACTGAAAACTAGGTATCCAGCTGACTGATTGTTTGTGTTCCCAGTTAATAAATAGCAAGAATCAGAACCCAATGAAAGAAAAAGAAAGAGCATTATATTTGAAGGCCATGAAAGGGTTAAAAAGTTTCCTTCCGCATTTCCCAGTAGGGGTGCATGTGAATGGCCAGTCTGAGAATTGGTTAGGTAAATGAATTATTAGCTACAGACACTTTATTCTGTTACAATAGATTCACAAATCAAATTAGGACAAAGATTTTTCCTCGATTTCTTTATTTTTCTCCCCCCCTCACCCACTCCCACCACTTCATTTGGTTTTATTTTTTTTCCCACCTAGATATGACAGTTTAGGAACGTGGCTTGAAGATGCAAATTGGGATTTATTTTTTTTTGTAAAGCCCGCAATGGAAGGAAATGTAGAAAGACCAACGATCCCCTCCCCTTAGTTGCACATTGCTTCCTAGTCAAATTCTGGCAAAACCACCTCTTTTCTTTTCAAAGGAGAGCATTAATAGTGTCACGGACAGGGGGCAAACTCATTACCATGACTGGATTCTATCATCTTGGAGCAGATGCAGGCATTTAAATATACATTGGAAAGGACTGGCGAGTCTGGCTCCAATGGATACTTGCCAAGTTAGGAAGGAGAAAAAAATATTCCCAGCTCCTGAGATGCCTGCATACAAAAGTAATAAATAAATGAATAAAATAAATCTGTGTTTACTGCAGATATTACCTTTTACTTTCCGTAGACCAAAGCAATCCAAGAGAGTTCAAATGATAAGCCTTTGTGAGTGACTCAGATGTACCCTATGGAATCCTGGAACTGCCACGGCTCCAGCTACATGGCATACAGCAACATGAGAAATAATTTAGCTGTTGAAAGCATGCTGAGAAATCAAATTTCCATTGTAGAGAGTCTGGGGGAAAAGAAATCGGTGTGATGCTGTTTGTTCCCTAACTGCGGAGAATGATATTCACAGGGGATAACATCAATTGCCCAAGCGGTGATCTTGTAAGCTTTTGAAACGAGAACTCTCTCCCCATTCCACTTACAGAAGAGGACAGAGCACTCTGACAAAGAATCCCTTCAGATTAGGTCAAGCTTCTTCTATGTTTCTGACTCCTGGTCCTTTATTTCCTTCCTGCTAAACGCTTCTTCCAACACAGCATGCGTCTCTCTTTTCTCCCCTCTCCTTTTCCCATACCACTTAGCATCTTCCGTGGCGCCAATGGATACAGAATGGGGAAAAACATTCACAGAATAATTCATTTGGAAAATATTGTCAAATTTCTCATATAAATTATTTAGCAAATATTATCTAGTGCTCTAAATTGGTGCAACTTCACTGGAGTGACATCGATTTAGAGGAGCTGAAGGCTAACAGCTGGACTGCAATTTTAGGACTCAATCCTGCAAAGTACTAAACACTCTGGCCTTGATCTAGCAACATATTTAAGCACATGCTTGGCTTTAAGTACACGAGTATTCCTATTAAAGTCAATAACTATTCACTTAAATGTTTCAGTGGATAGAACTGGTGGAGCCCCCTGCAAGAAGGAGCCCATAATGCTTTACAACGAACAATAGGCAGCCAGAATTATTTCAGCGTTTTGGTTTTCCTTAATATGACTCTTATGTGCCACGAAAGGGATTGACTTGATATCCCTGGCAAGGGAAGTTATTGATTTGTCAGCTAAAGCATGAGCAACGGCAGTGCAAGCTTCCGCTACCCCCATCCCTACGAGTGTGCCTCCATCTTGATTTGAAGGGACCGCCTCTGGAGCTGAGCTTATGGGAGCAATGGCATTGCAGCTGAAGCTAGGAAATCTGAGCTGTATCCCAGCACAAACACGCGACCATTTTGCACTTGGCCAAGGAGCCTAACTTTTTTGTGCCTCTTCATCTCTAGCTGTAACGTGGGCCTATCACATATAAATTCCCAAGATGTGCATTTAGTTGGAAGCAAAAGGGTTTCCCTACCTGCAGGATATTGTAACTATGCTCAAAAAGGCAGCTACAGACATCCACCGTCTTTGTGTGTATGTCCATGCTTGGAGCTGGGGGGTGGACTTCCAGCTTGAGGAGGCCTCCTCCAATTAGCTAGTGCAATAGAAATGGAGGGTAGCTGCAGCGGCACTGGCAGCAGGATGGGCTAGCCTCCCCAAGCAGAGGCCTATGATCTCAGATGGGTGCATACTCAGGGCATTCTACCACCCATTCCGCTGTGGCTACACTATTTTTAGCATGCTAACTGGACCAGCATGTCTCCTCAAGCCAGGATGCAGTCTGGCTGTTGCTATGTTCTTACACATCAGCAGTATCTGCTACTAGGCAGCTTCCAGTAATCAGAATCACAAAAGATTCCCCAGGTTGGACTACCTTAGAAAAATCCACTGTACTGTGGACTGTGGTGCTGCCTCTTACACACTTCTACTAATGGGGTGAAGGATAGTAATATCAAAGTCTATCTTGTTACCACCCAAACACTTCCATGCAAGAACCAGACCTCATTAAACATGCAAATACTTGAATAAATTAATATTTGACAATCAAAATAAGGCATTTTAGTGTCAGTGATGGATGGGCTTTCACATGTTGGTTCGTAGGTATTTGACTGGGTGTCTAACTCACATAACCAATGGGGTGAATAAATACAAGGCATTAGCACACACCGTGTCACGTTTTCTTTTTTTTTTTTTTGGTACTTATTTCATGCCACTTACATGAGAGCTTTGGTGGCTGTTCCTTGTTGAATTCTTTAACTAAACAACACAGAAGCCCTCCCACCCCCCCCCCCCATGTCCCCAAACACCCACCTCTTTGCAGTGATGAAATTTTCACCTGGCTCATTTGTTTCCATGACATTTGCAATCACCTCCAAAAAAACAAACCCACAGCTGTATTGTCACTTTACCTTTTTTCATGCAAAAAAAATGAGAACTTTGTCTGTGCAAAATGGATGCCCACCATTTTTTCCCCAGGCACAGTTAAACAAATCCATGGGGCAGCTGGCTCCTTGCAAGAGAATGCTGTGATTGGGCAGAGATACCATCCTTGGCTCCCTTTGTTGTGTTGTGCTGTTGTAAGATTCTAAAACACTAGGTGACATTAGATATACAGTACTATCTGAGCTGCAATGCCTAGTCACAATGGAACAATTAAAACAATTACTGAACGTTTTATATAACAGGACAAATGGATCACAGTGTTAAAGTCTTTGAAAATCTCCTATAAAAGCTGTACTAATGCATTAATGTATTAATCCCCCTAATCCTGTCAAACTTCCAAAGTATTTCTGTAAAAAGGCTGACAGGAATCTCAATACTAACAGGAACAGCAGCAGCCACTTGCGAGAGATGGTTTTTTGTTTTTTTTTTAATCATTTGACAGTGTTAGATATTAAAATTCACTTAATTTTCGGTATCATAGGACTCTGAGCTCTGGTTTAGGAGACGGTGAGAGGCATTTTGCAAGACTGCTATTGTCTTCTGGAGAAGCCCGCATATTTTCTTTCTTTCCGTCTTATGCACCCTTAAAATACCAGGAGTCACATCCCTGGCTGGTGTACATTGTCAAAGCACTATAGAAGTCTCTGGAGCTGTGCTGATTCGCACCAGCTGATATTTGGCCCATACTTTGCAGGAGAGACATGGTAGACAATAGAGCGGTGCTGGATTTTGAGATGTGCCCAAACTGTAGAGGTTGGCTCAGCCTTTGGATGCCCAAAGGACAGCAGGGTTCAGCATGGGGTATTCTGGTTCAAACACCTTCCTAATTTTGACTTCAATGGAGCTCTGACAGTACATGCTAGTTCAGGATCTGGCCACGTGTCTCTGAATCCCCTAGGGCTTTTCTACACTACAGGTTATGTCGGCATAACTTATGTCACTCCGGTGTGTGAATAAGCCACCCCCCACAGCAACGTAATTTATACTGACTTAAGTGCCAATGTGGACAGTGCTACGTTGGCAGCAGAGTTTCTCTCACCAACACAGTTACCGCCTCTCACAGGGGTGGTTTTCAATATACCTGTGATGGGAAAGCTCTCTCTCCTCGGCATAGACCAGACGTGTTGCAGCACTTCGAGTGTAGACTAGCCCTTAGAGAGCTTTATAATACAGTCACCGCAACAAATGATACGAGAGAGAAGTTAAGAGGCACAGACAAGGTCTGAGTTGTGATTTGAAATGGGAGGGAGAGGCAAAGTGGTATGACAAAGCCTTTTCCTATAAGGTAGGAATTGCAGACAGGGAGGTCTCCCAACAGCACAGATAAGTTTATAAGAAGGGACAGAATAAGACCAGGGCTAGACATATGAGAAGGAACTAGAGAGAATCAAGGTCTCTGAGGTAGGCTAGAATGAATGCACAGAGAGCTTGAAAAATCAAGGAGGGCTAGTTTGATTTCGACCCTGAAATGATTCAGGAGCTAGCAGATTTGTCTGAGGATGGGGCCATCATGGTTTTCTTCCCATGCATGCAAGGAGGTGGCATTCTGAGAGTGCTGTAGTCTGGAAGGCTGAGAACTGGGCAGACCAGAGGGAGGGGAATTGCAATAGCACAGAGTGAAGCCTGCGTGTCACTGAAGCTGGCACTGACAGATGTGCGGCTTCAGCACAGTTGCCTTCTGAGGCCACATAATGGAAATGGCAGTATCCCAAGTATTGACAGCTACCCACAGCCACAAGAACATTTAATTAAGGTGGCAGCCCTGTCTTCTGACTGATGTCATCCAGCCATGCCCTTGTGGCTAGGGTCCCAGAATAGCAGGCGAGTTACAATACATGTGATGAGTCAGTCAGGGCACAGTAGGGTTGAGGAGCTGAGCTGGTGTTTCAGCGTGAACGGATTGCTTTCCGGAATGTGTAGGCTGCAGCAACCAGACAGACTCTTGATATACAGCGAAAATATGTTTGTACAATTTAATTTTAGTTAGAGCAACGCGGGAGGGCTGGCGACCTTAGCAACTAGTTCTGATCGCGGAATATGTTTACCGAAGTTAAGTTTATTGATTACACTGATTTTTCTCAATTGGCCTATTAATGCTCATTTTATGTAACAGGACAAACAGATCACAGTGTAAAGTCTTTGAAAATCCCCCATGAAAGCTGTAATAATGCTTTAATGTATTAATCCCCTTAATCCGGTCAGGCTACCAAAGAATTTTCGTAAAGGCTGACAGGAAATCTCAGGACTAACAGCGGCACCGGCACGAGATGCTTTTCAGTTGGTGGTTTTTAACTGTTTGCCTTTCCAGGGTTTAGCACAGTCCTCAGCTTGGTATGAGCTGGAGCTGTGGTTTGTGAGATGCTGGAGTGAGGGTGGAGGGCAGTTTTAGTGCGATGAGTTCACTGGAATTATAGTGGCACGAGAGAAGGCGGAATGAGCCCACTAGCTTTCATTTTCTCTACTGCTATGTTTTCTCTCCTCCTCCCCTTCTTCCACTTTCCTCTTCCCTCCTTTGCCTCATTTATTCTCTCACCCTTTGTGGAGCACTTATAGTTCCTCTCCTCCAGAAAGCAAAGCAGGAAGTGATGTGAGGGCGCACATGGATTGGTTTCTGTGGTGGGATCTAGACACCAATCCTATGAGTTGCTCTGCCTGGACAGACCCTGGTGCCTGCACAGAGCTCCACAGACTTCAGAGCAGGGACTTCAGTAGGACTCCATGTGGTTGCCAGCATATGCTCACACAGAGTGGCTTGCAGGATCAGTGACGACACTATGGGGCTAAAGTCACGTCTTTCCCTTCTCGAGTGCTCACCTGTGCCGAAATGTAATATACAACATTATAAATCGGTCTATAGGCTCACTGCATGCTTCTGAGAGTAGACTGGTGAGGTGGGTAAATTGGGTTATGGGACATAAAAGTGCTCCACCAGAATGCCAGTGTATCTGTTGGCTTAAGTGCTTGAAGGTCAAGAGTTTCTTTTTAAAAGTCACATAGCACCATGTTAGCAACATCATGGCAGTGCTTTCTTGAATGGTGGCATCTCAAAATTCAGACATATTCCAAGCGCTCTATAATTTAGACTGAGCTGAAGTATTCAGCCTGGAATTTTGTTTTTCTTTCTTAACCTTTTCTGTAACTGGCAAAGCAAATGACACTGTACATGAAATGTAATAACCAATAATGGAGCCTTTATAGTGCATCATTAGCTTTTCAGCGCATGCTTCTCCCAGCACTTCCCCTCATTATCTGATTCACAGTGTGCCTTTGTGGGCTGGGTGTTTGCTGAAGTGCACTTTGTTGATTGGAATACATGCATTTTTTTCTTTGTAGCGAATGGGAAATGGTTTGAGTGGGATCCCTATGCAGTGAGTTACCTTTGTTATATGGGAGGAAAAACAAAACAATAACAGCTGTCTGTGATGTTGAAGAGCCCAACCTGAGTGTTGACTTTGTGCCTGGTTCTGATCTCATTTACACTGGTGTAGGAGAGAAGTAACTTCACGTAACAGGTGTGAAATCTGATAGCATATCCTGCTCCCCTTTGTTTGGTGTGGCCACTGATTCAATTTACTCTCTCTCTCTGGGCAGACAGTTGGGGAAAAAGTCCTTGCCTTCCAGGGTATGAAAGCCTCCAAATCAAAGCTTCTACAACAGTCCTTCACCCTCTGATCACTAAGTCTTTTTCCTTGGTTACAGGATGCATTCCTTTTAGGTGGATTCAGGCCCTCATTCTTTTCTATGGTTTGGGCTCCCCACCTGGACCTGATTTCCCATGATGCTCTACAACCAATGACTCCTATGATATACCATGGCTGAGGTGCATCATGGGTAATATAATCCAGCCAAAGAGCCTGGCCTATGGAGACACAATGCAGGAAAAATACAACTCCCATGAAGTACCATGGCAGCATTTTTTTAAGCTAAATTTTTGTTTTTTGTCTTAACAATTTTAGTTTTCAGTCTTTCATGGAGAAGGCAAAATTTTTCACCGGGGAAAAAATGTTCTGACCTGCTCTAGATGCAAGTCACTCCAAGATCACAAGGCCACGATCCTGGAAGATAAGTTGCACAGCACACTTCTAAAGAGTACTGGGCTCTCCCTCCTAGCACCCCAGACAGATTCAGGATGCATTGCATGGGTCCACGCTACGCCTAACAGGGACCTCTACCATAATGGCGGAATCTGAATCGTACATTTTATGCTTTATTCTGTGCACAGATAGGTTTTTTAGAACTACTTTTACAAGAGCAGAATTCCACATTCCCCTGCTTAACTCCTTGGCAATGGTGGGGTTGTTTTTTTTACTGGCACAAGATGCTGTGCCAAGAAAAATCTAATGCTCATGAAAGGATTAACTAGATATTATAGCAATATCCTTCAGTTTACCCACAGAAGAATAGAAATAGTTCCCTTTTGTGTAAAATAGTTTAGAGAGTGTTTCGCCTTAACTTTTATGTTCTTGCTGTTTGTAGTCCAGAAATCAGTCTTTGCAGGAAAATCGATAATAATTCATGCATGCACAGCTCGCATCAGCTTCCACAGGACATTAGGTTTTGTAATAACGTTACTGAAAATTGGAACGTTCCTTTTGTAATGGAGTAGAGATAACGACTGCAAATGCTCTTTCACACATGTTGTGTGCGTTCTATAAGGCCATGCAGTCTATAAAATACAGCTTTATAGGTGCATTGATTTCTACGAGCTTTGCACTGAAAATTTTCCAACAGCCACTACCAGAAATTAATGAAACATTGAGCCAGCGTCATCAAGGGGAGTGTGTGCATGTGTGGTACATTTCATTTGTAGATGTGTAAATGGCTTATTTGTTATTTACCTTCTGCTCAAATAATCATGGGACATCCAAGGGAGAGGCACTACAAAGGATGGGAGTTGCACCACCAGGGCCTCATTAACCCAGGTGAGGAGCACTGACAGAACACGGAACCCCAAGACTAAGATTCAAGGGATAAGAAAATCTTGCTGATATTACTGCTAATATTCAGGGTTTACATGTAGAATGCTTTCCATCTGAGGATCTCAGAGCAAAGCAGAGTAGTGTCATTACTCCTGTGTTACAGATTGATACGCCAATGCACAGAGAGGCAAAGTCACAGAGCAGTCATTAGAAAAGAGAAAGCACATCTGCTGATTCCTAGGCCGTGGTGCCTACTAATAAGAGGGGGTAATCTTCCTGGGATGCAGAGCATATTTTTTAAAAAGCACTTTAATGATCAGTCCCAGTGATTCACAATGAATCATTTTTCTGATGTTCATAAATGGTGAATTTTCAAAAAGATCCATCTCCCTCAGCTACTTATTTGCTTCTCAGGTTTCACGCCATTACCAAAAATTAAACTATATTGCTTTTGTGGTTAAAGAGATTGAAGATAAAATATGGAGCCTTTCACCAGTTCAATTCTGGGCCAGACTTGCAGAAACCTGACAGGCCAGTTCGCTGGCTTAGCTTTATTGTGCTGGAAATCTGCACTGCAGGGCTTGTTCCAAAAGAATATAAGGATTGCCGCAGCCAGAGCTCAAAGGAAAGAAAGTTAAGGCTTTCATCAGTAAAGCAATGCTTTTCTGCAGTCAGAAACCAAACATCCTAGGTTCCTTAAAGAAAAAGAACTAAATTTAAGTAACTCTCGACTTCCCACCTTGTGCCTCCCCTAGTCAGCATTTATATCACCCAACCACTGGGAAATGAGCTGAAGGCTTTTTTGTATTTCCCTACAGGAACTCCTGTCACCCAGTTAGAGTCGCTGGTGGGCTGTGGGCTGGAGACTCCATTCACAGTAGTGAGAATATGAGTATTTGGTTCAGAGGGTTTTAACCTAATGGCTGCTAGGTCTCATGCAGGGTTCATCTACTCCATCACATAACGAAAGGTCAATACTATCTGGAGTCCATTCGCAATGAGTCATTGCTCTCTTGTCTGTTCCTCATGGACAAGTATCGAAATCAGAAAAGTTGCCACCATGCTTGGCAGTAGCTGACTTCCTAGCATGAGTCAGAGGGACTGAAATATCCTCTTACCTAAATGGGCAGCCCCTTCATGTTAGGGTTGTTGAGGGTGTGTGGAGGAAAGCTTACAGTGTCGTGGATTTACAGAAGACTTTGTCTCCAGGGCTAAGATTTTCTGGAAATGGCTAGTGATTTTGGATGACTCTGTTTTTGGTGCCCAGCTTGAAACACCTGACAGAGGCTTGAGTTTAAGAAAGCCCTAACCAATCCTGCCTCTGAAAATCGGACTTTTTCAAGGTGTCTCAAGTTGGATCCCCCAACAATGGGACATCCTAAATCCCTATCCTCTTTTGAAAATCTTGGCCTGAGACTGACAATCAGGCACAAGTTGACAGCATTAAATTCACTTATTTTTTTTAAAAACTATTCATGAAATCATATGGGTTTTGATAGGAAATATTTATATTGCAGAGATTATTATTTCTGTGGTGTAATATTTATGCAGTTTTCATGGATAAGTGAATGCAGAGAGGTATATTTACTTCAGTAATTATGGGTTCCATAGCACTTTTGGGAAAAAAAAAAAAGGCCAACAATTATTTAAATAATTATTAAGGCCTAGACATAACTAATACTGCGTCAGTGCAGTTTTCTAAGTGCATTTTTCCAGCTCTTTGGTGCATAATAGAGAAATAATGAATGCAAATGCTGTTGATATTCATTAACATTCTGCAAATGAAAAATGATTCACCCTCTTCAGTAATTCTAGCCCATTGCATAGAAAAGTTGAGAATGCCCTTGTCAGTAAAACTATTAGGTTTGGCAAATGAAGAGAAGGCTCCATCCACCATGTTCCCACTTCTAGGAAATGTCTTTGTATGGCAGCATATTTTCTGACTGCTAAGAAGAAAGTCACTTTGCTCATACTAGCTGGGCAAGATGGCTCCAGAAATAACACCTGCATTCGACGGTTAGAACAGAAACATGGAGACAAAGGGTCTGATGATGATCAGCATAGAAGTTAAGGGCTCCATCGCAGTTGGGACCCCACTGTGCTGGTTGCTGCACGAACAAAAAGTGAGAGACAGTCCCTGCCCCACAGAGCTCATAGGCTAAATAATCAAGATAGATAAATCGTGGGAAAAATTATCCCTACTTTAGAGACAGAAGAAGAATTCCCTTTGGCTTATCATGGTGCCTAGGAGCCTCAGTGAAGGACCAAGAGCCTATTGTGTCAGGTGCTGTACAAACACAGAACAAAGACATGGTCCTTGTCCCAAGTAGCTTACAGACTAAGTATAAGACAAGAGGCAACAGCTCGAAACAGACCAATTGGAGAGTGCAAGGAAACAAGAAGTGCAATAGGCAGTGGTCTCAGCATGGCAGCAGCCTACCTGCTGTCAAATCTTTTGAGGGGCTCAAGGCAAAGGAGATTTTTGAGGCACAATCTGAAGGAGGAACATGAGGTAGCTTTGCTGATTTTACAAGAAGCGGCTCCCAAGCGTAAGGGGCCACGGGGGAGAAATCAAGAAGGCGATGGAGGCTGGCACCATGGACTGACTGGAGGCGGGAGTCGACATGTCAGGCATGAATGAGAGATGGTAGGTTAGGTCTGGGGTAGACCTGGGAAGGGAAGACAAGCAGCTTATGTTTGATGTGCTAGAGAAGGAGCCAGTGGCGCTGTGCAAAGCGAAGTCAAAGCAATGGGCTTAGAAAATAATCTTTGCAGCAGCATTCTGAACGGATACTGTGGGGCAAGGCTCCATTCGTCAAAGCCCGAGCGAAGGATGTTGCAGTAATTGAGGCAGGAAATGATGAGAGACTTAAGTGACTTGCCCCAGGTCACACTGGGAATCGGTGGTAGAGCTTGGAACAGCATCCAGTCCTTTGAAGTCCCAGGCCAGTACCTTAACCACAAGACCATCTTTTCTTGAAGGGCTACTGCCTTAGTGTTTACTCATCCCAGACGAGGGACAGAGTTCGGACTGTGCGAAAGGTAAGGAGTCTCCCAAATGCATTTCAGACAAATCTGTTGATAAATTCGGCCTGGGGTTTGTTTGTGTGTTGTTGTCTGCAAGAGAGATACAGCATGAGATGCTCTTATGGCACCAGTAGTGCAGGAAATAGCTAGCATCTGTGTCTGTACCTTGTCAGATGTGACATTACCCATTATTTTTAGAATGAATAGAGAGAAAACAATATCGATCTCGGTGCTGGGCCTAATGTCTATTGCCCTATGGAAAGTAAAATATAGCGGTGGGTGAAACTGACATAATGCAGAAATTTTGTCTGGGCCGTGGTTTCATTATGGAAATTGGATGCTTCTCTGAACTATTCAAACCCCACGAATCTGCATAATTGGGCAGGAAATCCATTAAGAACAGACTTCCCCATGAGTGTTCTCAATCTGGAGGTCCCACAAGAATATCCTTATCAGGCTAGTTTGGCTCATTCCAATATACTTATAGATGGAAAATGGTGCATGGGGGTGTGAAATATATTTCTACACATTCATGAACATTTACAAAAAGCTACATTCACATCTGGGTCTAGAAATGAGAGATGAGAGCAATCTGCGCCATTCAGACCCACAGCCAGCCTTCCCCAAAGTCTCAAGTGGTTTTACAGCTGATGTGACAGCTCTCTCCTACAAAGATGATCCAGAGTCAAGCAGTTTTGGATCCAAATTGGATCCCTTCAGTTCAAGGTGGTTTGGGTCCAATATTCTGGTTCAGACTCATCCTCTAGAGAGGTGACTGGAACCCGAGTTCTGATCCAGATCCAAACCAGTTTTCAAGGGGAGGCTATCTCCAGTTATCCTGTGCTAGCCTGTCTCTACTAGAGAAGTGTGAAGCTCAACTATGTGTCTGGGGGGTGGGAGCTAGGGGAGGAATCAGGGTAGGGGATGATCAGTGTAAACTTAAACAAGGGCCCTGTTCTCTGTTTCCTCAAGATAGGTCTAATGTACTCTGGTGGTTGCAATGGCCCACTTTGGGAATGGCTTGCCCCAGGTCACACAGGGAATCTGTGGTGGGTCTGGGAATAGCATCCAGCTCTTTTAAGTCCTAGGCAGTACTTGAAACACCAGCTGGTCTTTTCCCTCAGAGTTCTGCTGCTTTGCCAGGTCAGAATCGCTGTGTGTCTGGCTACATTCTCTCACTCGTCTGTCTTACCGTCATTGTGCCTTCTATGCTGTGGGCCAACCACCAGGAGGACCACACTGGCAGCATCCTAAGCATGGAACTGCTTTACAGAGGGGGCATATTTCTTGGAGTGGTCGAGAGGGACTGCAGTGCAGGAGAGAGCTGGGCTCAAGGTTGGTCGACTGGCAGGCAGGTGCATCCCTCGCTTTCCCAGTGGAAACGATTGATGGAGTGAGCAAGGAGGATGATATTTCCATTCTGAAGCTATTTTTGAGGTGCGCTGCTCCCCTGAGCCTCAGTTTTTGCAGTTATTAAATCTAATCTAATTTCTGATGTATTTAATTGAAATCTCATTTCCAGTTTTGTGTCCTGTAAAGAACAATGGGCTCTGGGGATCCCTGATAAAGCTTCAGAAGTGGCCCCCGGCTTCCATGTGCAGGGAACTAATCAATCCTCTGCCAGGAATTTTCAGTAATATCTGTTGATTGCAGCTCACGTATAATGAAGACAAATCCTGTGCTGGCTAAAGATCAATAATTCAAGGAGGGAAAGAGGTAGAGGGGAGTACAGGACAGAGACAACAAGATCATCTGCCAATGAAATCCGTTCCAAAAACAATGAGCTTTCAAACAGAGCCTGGGACAATTAATGAGAATTACAGAAAATCCTATGGGTACGAGGAAGACCCTGTGAATACAAAATATCCCTCTTCCCCCATCCCTACAAAATCCAGTTCTTCTTAGGAACGCCTTGGAGAGGTATTTAAAGCCTTTTAGAATGGCAGGAAGCCATTAATCAGCCATTAATCAGCCATTAATCAGCATGCTAATTCTAGGATGACATCATATGGACTGGTAGCTGGAGCTCTACCTGCATCAGCTTAAGGCTGAGTTAGCAGAGAGGTTGGATAACTCGTGCGTCTGCTATATAGCAGCACCAGAGGGTTAAGAGAGCTGCCACAGTGGCACTATGGAGTTGCTATGAAGTGTCGAGGGATGAGGTAGCAGGCCCAAGAGGTGGAAGAATAGATTTAGTAGGCCATTTGATGGGTTTGACCCGTCTTTTTGACCAGATGGGCAAGTCCAATAATTTGGTGCACAGACAATATGAGCAATGAGTTGGCTTGTATGGGCAGATAAGCAGGTCCAAGGGGTGGAGTGACTGTTGTTTTGGGCAAATTGGGAGGCCTAATAGGCACCCAATCTGAGATCCAGACACCTAACGGAGCATTGTAACGTTTCCTGCCTACTCCAATGAGTGTAAATTAGCTCCTGAGCAGTAATTTCTACCCTGTCTCACCACCACAATAGTTACATTCGCCGTGGACATTAATTTTTAACCAAATCTGTCTGATTCTTTTAAAATAGTAATTGGACTTCCTCTTAGATTCTTGTCAAAGCATCTTGAATCAGATCAGAGAGTAAATGTTAACAAGTGTGATAAGGGGCCTCTCCTTTTCTCTCTCTTCCCACTTTTATCTCTTTGATAGAAGCCCTGAAAGGGTTAAAGTACTGCCTGTGACTCTCCTTTTGCTGAGATATGAGAAATAAAGGTGTATTGATTTCGGTGCGACGTGCTCTGTTTTTTGCCTGCGCTGCAAAAGTGATTATTCGACAGAAATACAGTTGCTTTATTTTGTTTCCAATTTAGCCGGTCAAGCAAATTCCAGCATAACCTGCTCCTGGGATATGGAACTGTCACAGAATTGCCAAACCCCAGGATTCAAAAATCTCAAGTCGGGCTTTTAAAAATCATGAGATTAGCTTAGAAATCACAAGATCGTTTTAAAAAGTGATACATTTCTGAGTCATGTCATTTGAATTTTGGTTTCTAAGCATTAGGGGCACTTGGGTCACATTTTCAAGCTTTTCTCCACAAGCATAAAAGTAAGAAATTGACTTTAAAAAAATAATAATAAAAAAGAAGCTGCAATTCCACCAAATCACATGCATCCAGGAGCTGGGAGTTTAAGAAAAAACATTAAATATTAGGAGACTTTCAATATTTGACATGATACTGGGCAACACTGCAGTTAACTCAGCTACACAGTTCCCAGGTGCAAAGCAGCCCATGTATCTTTATTCACTTGGGTGAATGGCGCTTTCTTCTTTTTATGACCCACGTAAGTGGGATGGGGGAGTCTTGCTCCCCCTGAAAAGAATGATACATGGTCTGGCCACCTCCCAACTGCCCCCTTATGGCCTCAGGTCACTCTGCAGCCACCCTCCCTCAGTTTCTCTCTTCTTCTACTCAAGGTCTCTTAAATCAAACTATCAAAACAACTCTTCTCTGGTTCAGCCAGACTCCTCTTTGAGGCTGGATTTATTAAAATAACAAAGTCAGTCTCAAAGTCCATACTCAGTCTCGAGTCCATGCTCCCAGGCCTTCTTGCTGGGGCCACCCACATCTTCCCTGCCTGTAGCATTTTCTCTGAAGACTCAGGGTGCCCTGCTGGCATCTACGCGCTCCCAGCACTCTTTGTGGTCTCTTCACTCTGAGGATCTCATCACGTCTCATTGCATCCATCCATTCCCTTCTCTGCACCTTCCTGCTGCTCTTCATAGGAGAACCAGCTCCTCCATCCCTAGCTGTTTCAACTAATTAAACCCCGCACCTCCTCCCAGGTGTGGCAGGCAGGGCTAATGGTACAGGGCTGGCCAGCTCCAGGCCTCTGGCCATTAAAAGGACAAGACACCTGTTACAAGTAGCTTAGTATGAACTACAATTTTCTATGTGCTTCAATTAAAGATGGGCCAAACCGAAGACCATTTATTTCCCTCCCTCACCTCACCCCTCAAGCTCTGCAGGTAGGGGATAAAATAGTGACCAAGTCCATGTAACAGAAAGCTGAGACGTGGAGGACCCTGCAAGAAAGACTGTTCCACAAACACAATCCTCACCCTTAGCACAGGCTCATTGCAGGGGAGAGACATGAGAGAAGCCTGAAAGCTAGGCCCATCAATAAACACACCCCTTCCCCTCTAACTGTCTGTTTGAGGGAGGAATTTGGCAGCACTGCATCTCTGGGGCATTTAGTAGAAACAAAGGCTTGTCAAATCCAGGCACGATATGATTATGCTGGATGTTTTCTCAGCTACAGTGTCACAAAGGCATTGTCAGAAGCAGCCAGCAGTCTGGTCCGTGGGACTTTCAGGCAAATCGATCCCTGAGCAGCTGAGTGCTACAAGGAGTATTTCACTCCTCATTCTTTACAAGGGAGCAAACTAGAGATTATTTCTGCTGCTTGTCAGATTTGCATAAATCCCGTAGTTTAGGGGCATCTGGAGCTTCAGGGAACTGGCAGTGCGATACGTGACCATCAGCTCTAAGTTACCTGATGAAACCTAGCTTGTGATTTTATAGTGATTCAAATGGTTGCCATCCAGTGTTTGACTGACTTGCGTATGAGAAGGTGAACTCTGTCCAATTCCTAAGGTAAAAATACCCATATCACAAAAATCACCACCTCTGATATCTTTTCCATAAACACGTGTGGCAAGTTCATTTTTATGGTACATTGAGGAAAACAAACATCAAAGAACAAATGTAATATCTCCAGGAGAGAGAGAGAGAGAGAGTGAGTAGCTTCCTTCTAAATCTATCTGATCCTTCATCTATCTCCTGATAGCTGACTCTCCTCACTTTCACAGCATCTTGCAAGACACAAGATTCTGTCATATTTGCCATCTTGGACCTCTGCCCAGCCCTGCCCCTATCAGTATCAGGCAAGGATGCTTCTTACTTTGAAAGGTGAAGTGTAAAGAAAACAGAATTTTTGCTGCATACACCACAGTTTGGTCCCATTGTTGGCAGCCCCAGCAGAGGGGCCAGCAATTGTCTAGACATGGAGAACAGATCTCTGCTCTCCCTTCTAGTGAAGGTCAGAGTTGATGCATGTTGGCAGAGAGCAGTCTGAGGGAAACTCACCTTCCCACTACTGCAGCTGTTCTGTGGATAAAAAGAGCTTTAGTCCCCAGGACTGACATTCTAACATCTTTAATCAGTCCTAGAGTTAGTTAAATAATAATTCTAAATGAATCAGATGGGAAACATTCCCCAAGCCTAAAGCACCAAAGAACCTGCAGGATTCTCTGAAATGCAAACCCAGGAACGTGAGTGCTGCCAATTCATTCAGAGAGCAGGCTGGAGAAAGAGGTAGCATTAATTCTATAATGCTGCAAAGCGGAGGAGGGAGGCATATAACATTTATGAACAAGGTTCTGTTCCTTTTCTCTTTCTCCTCTTTAATATTGCAGTCTTTTTACCAATTGAAGCAAGGGCTAGGGGCTAGCATCCCATCTGCCTCTGCTGAATGTTAAGCTGAGGTATGCAGAATGGGAGCTAGCTGGAACCCAGTGGACTTGAATGGCTACAGAGACACAGCAAAGGTACATATGCTGCAGTTCTGACTATGTTATTTTACAGCTATATGTAAAACACCATCTGTGGTGCAGAGACCTCTTCTATGACGGAGATGCACATTTAACTCAGAAAACTGTCAACCAAAGTGCTATAAAGTTCCCCATAAGTGTCTTCATCCCTCTTTGCTTCAGAAAAGCACCTAACAGGATGGAATGTTAGTATCTAAAGTGAATGCAGATGCAGTGGGGCAAATTCAAGCCTGGTGTATGTGGATGGAAATCCACTGACTTCATCTGTTAACTTCATTAACATCAAGTGTTTTATTGGCCGTAACTCCACTGACTTTCAGGTTGTAAATGGGTATGCCACTGACTTTACTGGAGTGGCACCTGTTTACAGCATGGGTGATTTTGGCTCACTGTCTCTTGATTAAATATATATTTTCATGTAAAATAAACATTCAGGGCTATCAGATTCTAAAGACACTCCCTCTCCTACCCAGGGTGCTTGGGAGTTAGTCCCCTGAACCTCCTGATAGCTGACTCTCTTCACTTTCAGAGCATGCTGCAAGACACCTGTCTGAACTAGCATCCCCCACATGTCTTAATGACAACCAACTCAGAAGGCACCAACTGCCTATTACCATAAGAGAGGACTGGAAGGGGAGAGACAGGCAGCTCTGCTTTCTCGACGCGTGTGATGTGACTATTGCGGAGAAGCTCTGAGATCCTATGGCAATGAGCACCATGGAAATGCCTATAAACAAAACGAATGCCGGACATTCTGCGGCAACTCCATGTGCAGACTCACTGTATAAAAAGAAATCACTGTTTCTTTCAGCTCTGCTTGTTTCCTGATCCACAGTGAACTTGAGATCCTCTAAGAATGATCTCCCGAAGGAGAAAGTCCAGGTTTCTTGAGATCTCTGAAGCACTGACTGTAGAATATCTGCTGGACTCAGTGGTGCTGGAACAATTTTTATAGTGGGGGTTCTGTATGCAGAAACCATGTCATTATTACAACTCCAAGCAGCATTCCTCATTCCGGCACCTATGGCTGAGCTTGTATCAGCTGCCGAAGCTGAGTTCAGTAACAAGCATCTGGTGATTGCAATGCTTTTCCTCACCACTGGGGGGACTTCCAGCTGTTGGTGGGCTCAACAGCTGGGAGATGGCAGCTTAAGTGCTCCGCAATCACCAGCAGGTTTGCTCATGCCAAGCGAGTGGCTGATTAGCAATTTCAGCAGTAGGGAACTTGCTGTTTAGTTGCTGTGCACTTGCGTGCGGATTGGGCTTGCTGTTGAGTTGAGCACTAATAAAAACAGCTGGAAGGTTAGAGACATTTCCCTCTCCTGCAGGTGGGGTTCACTCTTCACAGCAGTGGGGCGCTTTTGGGCACTGGTGCAACCACATGAAAAAAGTTGGGAAGAGGAAGGAAGAAGTGTGAAAATGCATGAGACCTGCAATCACACCGAGAGTAAACAGTTGTGGGGACTAAGGCAGGACTAAGTATTATCTAGACCATCCCTGACAGGTATTTATCTAACCTGCTCTTTAAAATCTCCAATGATGGAGATTCCACAACTTCCCTAGCTAATTTATTGCAGTGCTTAACCACTCTGACTGTTAGGAAGTTTTTCCTAATGTCCAACCTAAATTGCCCTTGCTGCATTTAAAGCCCATTGCTTCTTGTCCTATCCTCAGAGGTTAAGGACAGCAATTTTTCTCCCTTCTCCTTGTAACAACCTTTTCATGTACTTGAAAACTGTTATCATGTCCTCTCTCAGTCTTCTTTTCTCCAGAATAAACAAACCCATTTTTTTCAATCTTCTGTCATAGCTCATGTTTTCTAGACCTTTCGTCATTTTTGTTGCTCTTCTCTGGACTTTCTCCAATTTGTCCACATCTTTCCTGAAATGTGGTGCTCAGAACTGGACACACTACTCCAATCATCCAACATTAGAGGTCACTGTGTTAGCCAGAGCGAGCTGGAAATGAAATTAACATCTTGGGAGCAGGGGGGCGGGGCAGAATGAGTGGGAGAGGGATCTGGCATGGATGTGAGGAGCAGGCTGGAGACAGCAGCCTGGTAGCTGTCTGTAAAGGGATGGCTAGGTAGCAGCAGGGAAAGCTGGCTGGCCACCCATAGAGCAAAGGCTGTAGAACTGGGGGAAGATGGTTGCCAGGAGCATGGAGGCAGCTTGGGGCTGGAAGAGGCTCAGGGTATATAACCAGCGGAGCTACTGCTGGAGGAAGAAGAGCATGAGTAGTGGGTTGGGGAGCTGGGACAATGGCAGCTGAGGGAGAACGGGGAAGAGCTGTGTGACAACTCGTGCACAGAGACGCTCTCCTTACTGCTCACTTACCATGACTTTCCTTCTCGTACTCTGGCCCTCACAGCTTCTTCCATGCTGCCTCCTATGCCTGGAACTCCTTCCCTGTCAGGGGGGATTGATGCCCCCTGCTAGCAAAACCCTTAAGCACATGCTGAGCTTTAAAGCAGGTGAGGCATGTTCAGTGAAGCCAATGGGACTGCACTCGGCCTTAAAAATGAGCACGTTTAAGTGCTTTGTTGGATGAGGCACCTACCATTTCTACGCCTCCATTGACCTCACTTCTTCTGTGGGACCCACAAACATTAACCCTGGCCAGTACACATGCTGTCATAGCTTGTTATTATAACATATATAAATGGACACTGACTAGGCACCATCCCGTGTGTCTCCCAGGTTGGGTTTTTCTGGGTCTGATCTTTGACTCTCCATTTATACTGCAGTCTCCCCAGGGCAAGGACCTTATTTCTTCTGTGCAGTTCAAAGCAAAGCAGCAGCACTTAACCAGTCCTAACCAATTGCAATAATTATCACTTACTGTAAATAGACTCCATTTGTGCCTTTGGAAGCCACAGTTATATAAGGCCTGGAGGCTAAGAAGGTGAAAAATATTCACAAAGCTGGCTTGCAAAGCATGGAGAAAGAAACACAGTATGCACCAACACCCATTGTTATTTATCGTTCTGTATTAAGCTAGCAGCTAAACACCACAGTTTAGATCAGGGTCTTTGTACATAGTCCCTGCCCTAAAGACCTTACAGCTTTAATAGACTAGACAGAAAAAGAGTGGGAGAAAGGATGGATTGGTATCCCCTGTTTCCACATGGGGAGCTGAGACCCAGAGAGATTAAGACCTTGCTCAAGGTTATAAAAGAAATGTGTGTCAGAATCAGGGATTAAACTGATATGTCCTGAGTCCCAGTACAGTATCTTAACTAAAAGACCATCTTCCTTCTCAAGCATATGGTGAAAGAACAGTAATTGTCTAAACAAAAGATGTCATTTGCTTTTTTGTGTTCTGCATCTTTCCATACAGAGAAGTCTCCTTACCTGCTACGGGGGCCACTTGGGAAGCAGCTGCCATTTTGGGCACTAGGTCAGCTCCAGAACTTTGCAGAGTGAGCCACACGCTGTGCTCTCTCTGTTATGCCGACTTTAGCATAGATCTTTCTTTTTTAAAAAAAATCCAAAACAGAAGTATTCAGACCTGAAAATGAAAGCTTTCCCTTTTTGTATATTGAAAAACATAGCGATGCCAGCCTCTTTGTTTGATTCTTAACTTCAGACCTAGCTACTGCCATTTGAACTGGAAGTGCATTCTGGGCACTTACATGTAAATTAGCATACTATGAAACATTACAAGACTGCGGCAGGGTTAATCCAGGCCAGAAAAATTGCAACCTTTGGCACATTTATGCCCTGATAACCAATTTGGCATACACTCTGGACCTAATCCTTGATCAGAAGCTGACTATATGCACTCAGGTGATAGTGGTGCCCAGGGAAGGATTCTTTTTAACATCTTAAAAACTATTTCCAGACCACCACCTCTTTCTTGCATATTTTGACCTGGACCATCATTCTGACTGTGGATGAATGGATTACTACGATACACTCCATAGTGTGCTGCTTACGATGGAGCTCCTTCACCCCAAACTAGCCCAGAATGCAGCAGTGTGATTGTTTCTGGGGGTGGGCAAAGAGAGTTGGCACACACAGTCCTTTGTTCCCTGCATTGCCTTGTGGCACTGAGTGTTAGGGCAAAATTTCCTCAGCTCCTGAAGGGCACCCATCGGTTTGTGAGTGACTCAGTTTGCATGAGCAGAACATATAAATTGTGCATGTGGTCTAGTACTGTGCACACACAATTCCCGTTTTGTGCATGCACCTTGGTATTTGGTCTCCGGTGCTGCAGGGTGAATGCCACAAAATGGCAATATAGATGTTCAAAGGGGTGTTCGGTAATGTGCTGCTATATACAGATGCCCTGAAAGATAGATAGAGTCCTTTGGCACAGTCATGGATTCATGTCCAAGTGACTTTAATCCTTAGCTCGACAAGTGTTTTAATCCACAGAATGTAAATTTATTTTTGTGATAATCCTTCGCGCTAATGGAGATGTGGTCAGATGCTCTCAGCTTTCAGAGATTGAATGGGAATACACAGGGGGTGCTGGCAGCGCCGTGGTATTTACACAAATGTTTCCTGTTCTCTTTGGTTTGCTTCACCTCCTGACATTCCATTCAGGTTCTCTGAGGCTGTTCCTCTACCTGCTGGGTCTCCTCTCAACATGTTTGAATTGCTGCAGAAAGGTTGCTCCAAACTTTTCCATGGTCTGCCAAGCTGTGCAAGGGAGACCCTGGACTCCTGCAATAGAAGCCAAAAGAGATAATTGGCAAAAGCAAGGAATCCACATCCTAGTTTCTGCTGGACAGTGAAGCCGCTTTTCCAGCAGCTCTTAGACCTTCATCTTATGAAACAATGGAGAGTATTTTTTCCTCATTTGGATAAGAATACTTGCCCATGCATTATCTTTCTTCAGAGGTGCAATCAGACAAGAATGATTGGGGTAATCTGGAGTCCCTTAGCCAAAATGAGGAGGGCATCAACAGAAAATCTCCCTCAATTTCCTTCTCCAACAATGTTGCACCTATGTCTTTCTGTAATTCAGATTTGTATTAACATTACGACCTTTGATGCTACTGATCAGAGTAGAGAACTCCTTCTGAGATTCATGGGGCACGGCTGGGAATATTCTAAAACAACTCTTTTCACAGTATTCACTCCATTTCTGGTCCCAGCTGGAATCAGAATGTATAGAAGCTTCTGAAAATGAAAGACACGTTTTTAAACCACAAAACTAACTTAGCTTTTTTCAAGGCTGCAAAATGGTTGGAGCTAATATTTGATTCAATTCTGATTCCATTCAGACCTGGTGTGTTCTAATCCTAGCAAACTTGTGGATAACATTCACTGTTTAACCCACGCTGTTCTTATTCAGAATGGCCCAAATCCTGAAGGCCTTAGCCAGCTTTGACATCAGCAGATCTCCCAATGATTGCAATTGGAGTTTTGCTCAAGTAAGGGCTGAATAACAGCTAAGAAAGGACCCCTAGATTTGACCCAGTGATGCAGGAGTTAATGGCTTTATATTTCAATATCTTGGTATTTGTCAGTTCTCTGCCATGGCTGTGACATGGCTAATGTTTCTGGGGCTTCACCAAACATTGAGCTGTGATGATTCTGCTCTGCTCTTCTCTCCTGCCAGGGTATCCTGTTCTCTCAAAGCCAGTTTCTGTCAAATTTCATCTGACCTTCCCAGGCTGAGGAAGCCAGAGCAAAGCCATGCAAGCTCAAAAACAATTGGTTTCTTTTAAAGCTTGCTGCTCCTCCCACACGTGAGTAGAGTTCTCTTTTCTCTTTAACTTTCCTTGCATTGACTTTTGGAACAGCTGCAGTCTCTATGGCACTGCGCCAGAATGCAGATGTTCACTGAACGGCCCACAGCCAGGAGAAAAGGGAGCTAATTGTAGAGGACAGCACCAAAATGCACTGTGCTTGCTTAGGCCTAAGCTCCGACCTCCCA
Organism: Chelonoidis abingdonii; assembly: GCF_003597395.2. NCBI lineage: Eukaryota > Metazoa > Chordata > Testudines > Testudinidae > Chelonoidis > Chelonoidis abingdonii. The sequence continues at coordinate 11,871,622 of NC_133792.1, read as the reverse complement.
GGGCTCTGCTGTTCAGTGATATAAAAGGACAACTACAACACATATGTCCTTCCTGTTTATTTCTGCCTGGCTCACTCGCCCTAGATTTAAAACTTCAGATACTTCTGGAGTTATTGCTGTAAAACCTGTTCCTTATGTATCATAGCCTTCACCGGCAAGGAACAGGTGACTAACAACTTTCCAGTCAAACCTTTATCATCAGAATTAACTAGCAGTGCTCCAGAATAGAATGATTAGGTTTGTGCAGTTGTCTGTGCGCTCCTCCACCTCTCAAATATCTACTTAGCCCTGTGGGGTGCTGCTAGGCACCAGCAGATACATCACAACCATGCCAATCAAAGTTCTTCTCCATGATCTAAGTGAGCCAATCAGTCTAAAATCCTCTTTCTTAGTGTCTTGTGGAATAAAAACCTGAACTTTCAAGCATGAAGCTGAAGAATGAAAGTCAAACAGGCTCAATATGGATTTATTTCCTCTAATACAATCAATCAGGGATTAGAGCTTGTCATTTTTTTTTTTTACGATGGCTTCAGCCAAGTTTGGCTTTGAAGAGAGTCTTCATTTTTATATATTTTACTGCCTTCACGTGTCTCAGCATCCCATTTGCAGATGGTTTGAAGGACCCAGCCAGGCATATGCTGCATATGCCTCTGTGCATCATTCCTACAGGTAAAATTTTCTTGTAGCAACTGGCAGGTGTTTGTTCTTCATCAGACCTTTCAGGGTATGTCTACACTACAAAATTGTCTGACACTGTTAGATCTTTGCTGTGTTAGTGATTATATGGTACATAATGGCATGTCTGCCCCAGGGAGTTATGGGTGCACTGTGGGCAGTGGATGAATCAATATATGCATTTTGGAGGCATTTCAGATAGCTGACTGTTGGCAGGATGGACACACCTATCTCCCCCATTGCTCCTACCTGCTAATCTGGTATAGTTACAATACCAGGGTTACTGATACGGAGCTCTGAGCTGGGGCATCTTCTGCTACCAGTGAAGAATGCATGTAAACCTTTAAGCAGTTTATTTCTCCATCTGCCTTGTTAATGTGTTATGCTGCCCCCTAAAAATAAACACAGTAAATACCTGGACATGATAACCTCTCTGTAATCAGACTGATAGCAGGTAAAATCAGCTGTAGGTCTCATGATAGAGGTAGCCTACTTATATAGAATTCAATTACCATCTACTCCCAGGATTTGGGAAATGTTACTAAAGCCCCGTTTGGATGACCCTGCCTTCTTTAGTCATCAAATTGTATGAATTTAACTCCACAAAAGTGACATTTCTAGCACTCACTAAAGGCAGGTCAGGTGCAGTCCAGGCTGGAGTTGTGGAAGTTTCCCACACATGCAACTCAACCCGGACTTGCATTGACTCCCGCAACTCCAGCCCTGGTGCTCTCCCAACGCACATCCATTTTGACCTGCAACAATGCCTGTTATTCTAGTTCTGAGCTATCACACGGTTGTACCAAAGCAGCTTAGTCTCCCCACCTACAAATCACCTGCTATCCCAGGCCTGACCCTCTCCTGATCAGAGATTGGCAGTGGAATCAAACTGTTTTATTGTTTCTATCAACACTGGGCAGCTTTGGGACGAGCAGTATGGAAAATAATCTGATCTTGCTTGCTCTGGACAAGCACTTCTTTCCTGCAGAGGGAAGCTCTAAGACTGGTCTTGTGAAAGCGGGTGCAGTTCTCTTTGCACTGAGCATCCTTTGAGCTTGGTAGTCCTTAGTGCAGAGGTGGGATCTAGATCTAGTTGTATGGGCAACCCATCGGCTGAGCAGCAGAGTGGATCCTAATCTGGTCCTGTTTGCACTGAGCAGCCCTTGAAATAGGCATTGTGAAAAGGTGGCAAGATCCTGTTAGTGCTGGACGGTTCTTGGGCTCAGCTGTTCAATGGCCGATTTAGCCACGAGTGCACTGTTTAGTTCTGAGACAGACATAATTGTGGCTGGCACTGAGTAGCTTTTGAGATAGGCAACATGAAACCTGTACCAAGTCCTGGTGGGAAGGGGAAGTTCCCATGTCTGACAATCTGAATGCTGAGCTGCAATGTATAAAGAATGATTAAGTTTCTCCCTGTTTGTTGAACCAAGCACTGTTCAATATAAAACCTTACTGATAGTGGTCTTTACAGAATGGGTTTATTTGCACCATCTCAGGAGATGTCAGTGGCTTTTGCATTTTCATTTCATAATGATAAATTACCTGAAATCACTCCTCACTGAACAGATTCTCTTGGCTTTGGCTCCTACTAGGATCTTTCATTTTGTGTTGAAAATTGCAGTAGAAAATTTCCTTGAGCCGTTGATATGTCAGAATAGAGTTTATTATCACTTGACACCCCAGCGTGTGGAGCTGTGTGAAAGGTTTTGTAAATAATATGACACGGGTAGGAACTCATTTGATGTTGTGATAGGTGGTGAATATTGCTAGCCAGGCAGGCAGAGTGAAATAAACTAGTGGGGAGTCCATGGGGAGACACAATCTTGTTCTGTAACACGGCTATGTTAATTAGTAATTTTAGTGTATGAAATACTATTTTAGTGACTGGCTCTTCACTTTCTAGCTAAAAGAAATAGTGTCATGTCAAATCCTGTTCCTGGGTTACTATATCTCTGTATTGCCTTCACTCCTGTTCAGTACAGCACTCCATAGTGAATATGTCTTCTTCTGCATTTGATGCCAAGCACTTCAAAATCCAAGCTCCTGGGTTCCAGTCCTAGTTCTGCCTGAAATTAACTTTCTTGGGCTTTGGACCACCTTTTCATAGCATGGAGTGCCTGGAATTAAGTATCCAAATCTACAGTCAATGGGACCATCATATCTGAATATCAGGCCGCTCATTTAAATGGTGAAATATGGATTTAGGTGCTCAAAGTTAGAAAATGTGGTCTTTAACTTCTCTGCATGTCAGTTTCCCCAGCTGTAAAATGGGAATAATTATTAAGTAATTAGGTAACAAGATAATCACAGCTGGGCAATTCATGCATCCAATTTTCTGTGATTATCCATTCCAGTTTTGTAATGAGTTGGCTTTAGCCAGGTTCACCACAAAGCCACCCAGTTTACTCCAGATTCAGCCTGGTGTAACTGAGCAGAATATAACCTGTTATCCAACAATGGTTCTCACCATTAGCCAAGTGTTCCAATTTCCCTGACTATAAGCTAACCTCTGGCAGCCAGTATCTGGAACTTCCTATTCCATTGTGCACGGAGCAGCTCTCAATGGATCTTGGCTGCGGTTTGGAGCAGCCAGGTTAGAGCGCAGAGATCTGAATAGGAAAAGGGCAGGTCATTCAGGTTTTCAGAGAGTCATAATTCAGTCCCTAGTTTCCAATTGCTTCTTGGGGGGAAGTAAATGATCCTTTTTCCTGGCATAGCTTGATTTCCCCTCTACTGTAGCTCAGCTGTACTGGCCATGTGTTATAAGGCAGAGTCATGGCTCCCCACCCATGCCTGTACATTCTCCACCCACATTTATGTGGGGCGGGGAGGCTTCCCTCAATGCACATTGTAAACCTGATATGGATAGCCCATGCAGGGGACTAAGGAAGAGGGAATTTTCATCTTCCCTCCCCTGCACAGGTGCATAGGCTGTCTTATGACTGAGCCCTAGGGTAAGAAGGAAGAGCCTAGGGTACCATTATTGGTGTGCCTGGGAGTGGCAATGCAGAAGATCATTAGAAGAGAAGAATGAGGGGGGATTTGATAGGTGCTTTCAACTACCTGAAGCGAGGATTCCAAAGAGGATGGATCTAGACTGTTCTCAGTGGTACCAGATGACGGAACAAGAAGTAATGGTCTCAAGTTGCAGTTGGGGAGGTTTAGGTTGGATATTAGGAAAAACTTTTTCACTAGGAGGGTGGTGAAGCACTGGAAGGGGTTACCTAGGGAGGTGGCGGAATCTCCTTCCTTAGAGATTTTTAAGGTTAGGCTTGACAAAGCCCTGGCTGGGATGATTTAGTTGGGAATTAGTCCTGCTTTGAGCAGGGGGTTGGACTAGATGACCTCCTGAGGTCCCTTTCAACCCTGATATTCTATGATTCTGTGACTGTTATTTGTGGGTATAATCTGTAATCCAGAAATCTCATTTTGGTACGCGAGTATTGTAAGAGTTACAAGACTAAATCCATGTAATGGAGTATCTATTTATCTGTCTGTACATCTGTTATCTGTCATCTTTCTCCTACTCACATGAAAAATAAAAAACTAAACAAACAAAAAGAAGAAATCACAAAAGGAAAACACAAAGAGTTTTAATTTACAGAGAAAGAACAGTAAATCTGCGTCTTTGGGATTTTGGGCCTTACATGAAGGCCACTTTACACGGCTCTAGTCTACTGGTGGCAATATCATTTACTCCCATTTTCAGGCCCCTTTACATGGCCAGAGCGTCTGACATGGCTTAAAGGTAAATGAGAATCAGATCCAATTCAGGTCCAACTCCATCTGCACAGGGAGTTAATCTGCTTTAAATTCACAAACTACCTTATTTGGAATAAACTTTCCTGTATAGACAACTCCGAAGTGTTTTCCGGGTCCGGACCATAACCTTTCTGAATTAGATTGTGAACGAGTCCTGATTTCTGCAGATCTGAATGGCTGACTATAGGGGATGAGACAACATCAGCGGAGGGGTTGTTTCTAAATTGTTAGTTCAGCTCTTGGATATTCGTTATTTTTGCTGTGTATCTTTTGGGTCACTCCTCTTGAGCAGCTAGTTGGTCTCATTTATTTTTTACAGATGAATATTTGGCATGATTTTGTTCTGGAGTCTTTCCTCCCCCACCCCTCTATATTTCAACCTCTTGGTCTCCTGCTACTTTTTTGGGGGCTTCAACAATCATTTATATGCAACCAGAGAACAGATTTATCCTTCCTTTCTTGAGTTTTGGAAGCTTCCTTGTCAGTCTATTTCTTACAGCCCAGTTTCTAACTGGATGATGCTAATCGTTTACTATTCACTCCAGCTAAGGCAGAAATTTTATTTTTAGGTCCTGTCACTCTAGGACTTTCTTTTTTGAGATAAACTCGTCTCTGATGACTCCTTTTCCTGCGCTATAGAATCTGGGTGTTATTTTCTGCTCCACGTTGTTATTTCTCTCACGTATTAACTCTTGTTAAGATCTCACTCTTCTATGTATTAGACGTTTTTCAGGAGTTGTTCTTATTTCACTACCATCACAGAGCCCCTGATGCATGCTTTCGCTCTTTCCCATCTTGACTCTTGCAGTCGACTTCCGGCTGCTGTCCCTGTTACTCTGTAATCTAACACTTCCTTGAAGACAGAACGAGCGCTGTGAGGCCAGGTCTACACGAAGAGCGAAAATCGATTTTAGATACGCAATTTCAGCTACGAGAATAGCGTAGCTGAAATCGATTATCTAAAATCGATGTACTCACCCGTCTTCATCGCGCGGGATCGATGTGCGCGGCTCGCCATGTCGATTCCGGAACTCCGTTGGTTTTGGTGGAGTTCCTGAATCGATGTAAGCGCGCTCAGGGATCGATATATCACGTCTAGATGAGACGCGATATATCAATCCCCGAGCAATCGATTGTAACGCGCCGATACGGCGCGTTGTATAGACGTGGCCTGACAGACGATGTGTCTGATTCACATCTGTTTCAGCGAGCCTTTCTTGGAGGTTGATGGGTTTGGTTCCCAAGGGTTTGTTCAAACCTTTCCTTAGGGGTACAATGACTTTACAAGCGTTTGAGATTCATGTTTATACTCATCCAAAAACTCAAAGAGGAACTTAGCTCAAACTGCCTGGTTTCTACCCAAAATTTGTGCTTCATATGTGTTCATGCTAGTGCCGCTCAAATGATTCCCGCAAGTGAGCATGAAATTTAACTGTAAATTTGCTTTGGGATTTAAACAAATATGTGTAGACAATTTTCCCGCTACATCCTCGCCTCTTGTTATTATTATGTTTTATCAATTGATAACTGTGCATGACATTTTAGAGACAGATACAGTGACAGGTCTCTTTTCTGAGGATCCTGAAATCTAGATTAGGCAACACAGAAAAGGATGACAATAAACAAGGGGAAAATATTAAAGGACACTGGTTGCATCAGTGCAAGATCATGAGATGACCTTAGTGTTATGTATACATCTTGTTAGCTCTGGTGTTCAGAACAAAGGCTGGGGAAGATATTAGAGATGAAAAACCAACCAAAAGAAATGAGTCTCCAGAAGAAGTTTGGAGGAGGAGAATGAGGTCTCCGAGGACCAAACAGTGATGCCTAGTTCACTGAAAGATTTACAAACATCTGCAAGCCTGGATGAGTTTCAGATTCATAAGGAAGTCTCGAACCACTCGAATTGCATCTGATTTCAGGATGGGAAGTCACATCAGCTCTATACAGAGCCACCAGGTTTGTTTGGTTACTTGTTCTTGTTTTTCTAACATGAACCTTCCTCTTGGGCTTTTGCACTAGTTGCCTTTCGCTTTTCATATTTGATTCGGTTTGGGTGTTTTAAAGTCTGGCATGGAGAGGCCCATATGTAGAAGGGCAACCTCTCTTTTGGAGGCACGAATTGTGCCCATAAAATGTGTGTTTTACATCAACACCTGCAACTCAATCATGGGTGCATATCAGGTCAACGGAGGCACAGACACTCAGATCTGTTCCTGCAGGTGCAAAGAATGAAGGCACACATTTTGCTGGCACAAATTACACCATCACAATGGGGGCTGGGACTGAGCCCAAATGAAAACAGACCAATAGAAGGCAATTCATTTTATTATCCCAACTAAGTGTTCTGCCTGGAGGCAGTTTAGCTTAATGAATAGATAACTTGGCTGGGACTCAAGAGGCTTGATTATATTCACAGCTTGGCCACTGGTCTTCTAGGTGACCTTGGGCAAATCATGTCACTGCTCTGTGCCTCAGTTTCCCCATCTGTAAAATGAGGTGAGTGATACTTTGCTGACTTGCTTTGAAAAGCCCTTTAATGGCGAAAAGTGCTGTATAAGAGCTAAGCATTAGTATTGTTGCTCAGCTCCTCAGGCTCCCCTGTACTGATTGGTCCTTGGTGTCTGTGTTGTTACCGTTTTCAAATTCTAAACGTGGGCCCTTTTCTTTTTGTGTTTTCCAGTCTGGTAGAACTCTCTCTCTCCAGACTTTTGTGTCGCTGGCTCATTAGCTCATTTCAAATCTAAGCTTAAATCTTTTATATATTTTTTTCAAGTTACCACCTTGTCTAATTTCCTTTTATTCTTGCTTTATGTGCTTATCCATGTACAGTGTGAGTGACTCCTTTTTTCCACTCTGCACGGGGCTTTGACTCTGGTGAAGAGTACTGTGTTAAATCTCTAATAAAGTGCATGTAAACTATTCTCGTCACACCCAGCACGAGGGAGAAGAGTGCATTATGCTAATGGTCAGCGTAGGCTGCCTTTAAAACTATATACATCCAGAGGGCACCTTCTTTATAGCCAACACAGAATTCTGACAGTAATAGGGAGGATACAAAGGTAAAGGCAGCTGCTGTTGGTCCCTATAGACTGGTGCTTTCAGGAAGAACAAATGTCATAAGGAGACAAGGAGACAGATTTTTTTCCAGGTTGATACTGGCTCCTGCTGGGACAAACCTAGGGGCAGGTCCCTATTGTCAGAAAGTCCATTGGATGAAGGGAGTTATGGTAGGAGATGTGGCCTGTGCAGCTAAAGGCATCCTCAATGCCAGAGCTTTGATGGCACCCTGGATAGATGCACACTTAGGGTATGTGTATCCTGCAATTCAACATCTGTGGCTGGCCCATGTCACCTGACTTGGGCTTGCAGGGCTCGAGCTGCAAGGCTGTTTAATTGTGCTGTAGCTGTTCAGGCGTGGGCTGGAACCTTTGCTCTGGCACCTTCCCTTCTTGCAAGGTCCCAGAGCCCGGGCTCTAGCCCGAGTGGGAACATGTACGCTGCTATTTTTAGCCCCATAGCATGAGCCCCATGAATCTGGGCTCTGAGACTTGCTGCCTTTTTTTGCAGTGTAGATGTACCCTGAGACACTGATCGTTGCAGCCAGCTCCACGTGGGCACGAGTTTGCTTGCAGGTATTTTCACTGCACATTGCAGAATATTTTCCAAGACTGTCTTTCAAATGCACACTCATTAATATTCATATCTGATACCTGATTCTGAGAGCTACAGAGATGCAATCAGGGAAAGGAACATGCCCTGTGACCTATGCATCCAATCAAAACAGCTCAAATGTTGAGTAACACACTCACAACAGACATGCCTTATAGTGATAGGCCCAAGTAGCTCAGCCTGTTTAGTTTAACAAACAGAGAAGGTTAAGTGGGGACTTGATCACAGTCTATAAGTATCTACATGGAGAACAAAAATATGCTAATAGAGGGCTCTGCAATATAGCAGACAGAGATGTAATGAGATCCAAAGGCTGGAATTAGAAGTCAGACAAATTTAGACTAGAAATAAGGTGCATATTTTTAATAGTGAAAGTAATTAACTATTAGAAAATTTACTAAGGATTGTGGTGGATTCGCCATCACTGGCAATTTTTCAGTCAAGATTGCATGTTTTTCTAAAAAGATCTGCTCTAGTTCAAATAGGAATTAACTCAGGGATGTCCTATAGCCTATGCAGAACACGAGGTCAGAGTGTAGGATCACAATGATCCCTTCTGGCTTTATAATTTATGAGCCCCTCAGAAATGACCAAGGCTTGCTTGCAGAAGTGGCTGTTTGGTGGCTAGTTTTGAACAATGCTTATGTTTGAAAAAAAAATAAAAAATCACAGTCTGTGGGTGCAAACAGAAAAAGGGACAAAATTCGTCAGTGAAATGAATCATTCTGGCTTCATCTGACCTTTTCTGGAATGAGCAAACTGCATAGCTCCATCCGGCAGCTTCTGAGCTTTGCAACTTCTTTCTGTGATAGTCATGCATACAATATCTTATTACATTTTATATTAATAGCAGTGCGGTGCTCAACTATTGAAAATCCATATGGCTGGTATAATATTTACAGTATGACAAAGTAATGAGTCACAGAGACAGCCTGCGGTAGTGCATTCCCAGCACTTTGCTCAAAGTGAACGCAGGAAGGTACTGATGTAATCTGTGCATCACGGCCAAGGTGGGATTTTGAGTAGCTGGGTTTGTAGATTGTCTGTGGGAGGGGACAGTTTGGATATAGGTTGGGGATGTGAAGGTGCATTGTAATATGTGGTTGCGAACACTGTGAAAAACACTCATAGTCTCATTCGTGTACCTTCCTACATGTGAGTAGGGGGACATGGGGCCCCTTTACTTTGTGCATGGGCTGCCCACTTCACTGGAGCCTGTGCGGGGAGCGGGGGAGAAAGCAGCAATGGCAAGGGTGCTGGTGGGTGGGAAGTGGGAAGGCAGGGTGGGATGTGGGCTGAGCCTTAGCTGTGCCCTCCAACACATTAGTCACTGCAATAGAACTGGCACTGCGGGGGAAGCACCAGCTTCTGACTCTCAAAGAGCTTAGCATCTATGAAGGCAAAACAGATGGACAGTGAAGGGTGAGGGCCAAGAACCCTGACCCAGGCAGCCATTAGCTGCAACTGGAAGCCACAGAAGATGGAGGACCGCAAGGCGAGGTGACAACGAGGGCCTTAGTGAGAATTTCAACAGCAGAGATAGAGAGAAAAAGGGTGGACCTTCGAGAGAAAGAAGCAGTAGGATTTGGATGTGTGGGGCACAGCGGGAGGAGGAGGAGTCAAAGAGGACCAACAAGTGCTGGGCCTCAGTAACTGTGAGGAAGTTGTGGTTGTGAACAATTGACAGAGTCTCAGAGGAGTGGAGCAGGCCCAGCAGGAAAATTCAGGAGTCCAGCGCTTTTGTGCTATGAGGGGATCAAGGCTAATCTCTCTGGGTCCCAGGGGGGTCAAAGCAAGGAGTGTAGCCAATTTCTCATGACCCCTGAGTATGTGCTGTGGGGACGGGAATCTGTTGCTCCTTTTTAAAGCAGTGCAAAGAAGTCCTGTCTCTGAGGCTACCTCTACACGAGGCGCTAGAGGTGTGATTCCCAGCTCACAGAGACTTACCAGCGCTAGCTCTCATTGTGATAACGTGCTAAAAATGGTACGGTAACTGCCGTAGCATGGGCAATGGTGAGCGGTGGCATGAACAACCCATACCAATTACAAACACACCTGGACTCTGTGGCATGGGTAGCCCATGCCGCTGCTTGCCACTGCCCATGCTAACGTGGCTACCCTGTATTGAGCACGCTAACGTGACGAGAGCTAGCATGAGTACGTGCAGGTGAGCTGGGAGTCCCACACATAGCTCATAATGTAGGCACACTCTCCGTGCCCTGAGACCACACTCCTTCCTCCCCCTTTGCAATATATATTTCAGAACAACAGGGTAACTTTCCGCTTCCCAGCCAGACAAAGCCGACAAAGACACTGAACTCCACTATGGTTAGCCAGGGGCTGCGATGGCTTTTCATTTTCGCTTTCTCACTGTTTCAGATGAGGATGGGTTTCTGTGGCTGTGCAGCGCGGCTGCCAAAGTGGGGTAGAAAGCTGCCGGCGTCTGTTGCTCACGTCCTCTTCTCATTTCCAGCCAGAAGATTTCTTATAACGATGGGAACTTATCAGCCTGAAAAACTTTCCGCAAAGCGTATTTCTTGGAGAACAGAGTGGAAATGGGATCTCCTCCTCCGGGACGTGATGGCCTTTTCCAGGGGACAGTTTAATCTTTTAGAGACAGATGAAGATGAGACTCAATAATCCTGTAATACCAGTAGAAGATGAGTGGAGATGGAAAGAATTTCAATAAAGGAGCTGGAGGAAGAGACTCCTCAGTGGTTGTAACATCCCTTTAGAGTCTCTTGGTAAGGCAGAAGGGGTGGAATTTACCCCAGGGCAGAGGACCAGCAACAAAGCAACTTAAGTCCCATGGGGACTGTGATCCCAGGGACTTAGGCAAAGGAATTATACTGCTGTTTTAAAATGGAGCAGCAGGTGACCCCTCTTTCCCCACCTGACACCGAAACACATGTGGATTTAGCTACTCTCCCTCTGCCTTGACTCCTTGGGTCCAGAACCATTAGCCACGTCCTCTCATAATTCTTGAGCACCAGATTCCCATCCTGATCTTTTCTTTTACACTGTTTCCACCCCGTCCCCGTTCTCTGGCACTGTTGACAATAGCACCTTCCTCCCCATCACTGGGGAGCTAAGTTGTGCGTAGGGCATTATGGTGGCACTCTGACGAGGGATGAATTTCAGAGACTAAAGAGGCATTGAGGAGGAGAGAGTGGGGTATGTGTGAGGGAGAGTTGCCCCATTGGGTGAAGAAAAAGCCTGCTTACCAAGTTTACTGGGTTCTGTTCCTGGCTCATCCACTAACTTGCTGTGTGTCCTTGGCCAAGTCATCTCATCTATCTGAGCCTCAGTTTAGCCATCTGTGAAATGAGGATAAAGATATTTGCAAGGTGTTTTGGGGGAAGGTGCATGGGTCCCTCTGGGTATCTCTCTCTCTCTGCTTGGGACAATATATGAATTTTCATTCTACCTGTATGTGGAGCAGAAGCTCTGGGCTTTTCATGTCCTTTCAGTATCTGCATTAATTGTCCAACAGTCTGGGGATCTAAGCTCACAGCCCAAAAACTGACTTCGGCAACTAACGGGGGAGGCACTGAAAACCGTTGTGGTTGTACAGGATCACCAGGTGTTTCTCATCCTAAAGAAAAGCACAGCTCATCTTCCCTGAGTTGCTTTCTATGCCACGCTTGGAACAATGGCCCATCCCAACAACGCTGAACCACTGCATGGGATAGTCATTCCCAACACCAGCACAAAAGCGCCCGTTTGCCCTGACCCACTGAAAATCACCATGCAGAAGAGTTATTGACAATAACCCCTAAGCAAAGTTGGGCTTCCCAGGCTGTGTTAATTCTAGTAGAGATGTCAGGTGTGACGATTGCCGTCACCTCGGTGATTAAGGCCAGCAATCAGCCTTAGTTTTTTGATAGAATATGAGCCCTGACTGATTAACAAAGTGCACTTTGGCCTCAGGTTAATAGCAGATATCACCATACTGTTACAGAGTAATTATTAGTTAAAAAAGGTCTTAGTGAAGGGTTTGATGTTCTCCTACAGGCTCCATCCATTTGAATGCCAACTTGTAAAGTAACATTGTGGGCATGAATGGCAGGTAAACTGGTGATTTTGTGGCCCTGATACATTAGTATTCCTGGTACATCAGTCACCACTGTATATAAGACGGACTAATGTATCAGTTGCTCCATTTTATGATACCTCAGTGAATTAATTGACCCAAGCATTTAGATGTCTCAGCACATCAGTTATCTAAGTTATTCAATTATCTGGATGTATCAGTTTTCTCCATTTGTCAGTTGTCTCATTATGTCCGTCACTCTGGTGTATCAATCTTCCAGGTGTATTTCTTTCTCTTGTTTATTGGTTGTCATGGTAATGTCAATCCCTGGAGTGTTATAAAACTCCCCATGTTTTAGTTATCCAAGTTTATTGGTTGTCTGCATGTGTCAGCTGCCCTAATAAATCAGTCACCCTAGTAGCCCAGATGGTCCTTCTACTTCTCCTCTTCCTCTCTTTCCTTCCTCACTATTCTTTTTCTTGCCTTCTTTTCCTCACGGCTCCACCTTCTTTACTCCCTTTCTCTCACTCTTCGGGTGTGGAACTGGAGACCAGCATAGCCAGGGAGTGGTGTTTCAGCAGAACTTTAGGAAACGAGCTCCACAACAGCGTTCCATTTTATCCCTGCTCCAGGCTTTTTGGAATGAAGAGGGGGATTCAAGTCAACAGCTCTGGTTTTGTCACATCCCATCTTGCAAACTGAGAATTGCTCATCATTGTAGGAATCAGACACTTGGCAAACTGCTGAGTTGGAACTGCTGGTGAGGGTCTCCAACCTTAGTATGTAGCAAAGCAAGTCTTCTAGCAGTATCTTAGTACCTGCCTGGCTGCCATCATGGCTAAGCACCTCATAATCTTCAGAGCAGCTCAGTGAGGTAGAGCAGTGCTGTTATCCTCCTTTCACAGAGGAGGAACTGATACACAGAGAGACTAAGTGATTTGCCCAAGGCCACACGGGAAGCCTGTGGCAATTCAGGGAATTGAACCTAGATCTCCCAAGTTCCAGGCAAGGACCTTAACCATTGCACACCATCCTCGTTCTTGCAGGAAGAAAGGGAGAGCTATTCACAACAGCAATTTCATTGATTTTGAACACCTCAGTAGCCAGGCTACTTGTCAGGGGGAAAACAATCACTACTGAATCCTTTTTGTAGAAGATCCTGCAATTTCTTTGCAGCCTAGAGAGCATTCCTTTCCCTATATGCTGAACAAACATCGCTAAATGTTCTCCTTTACCTGCAGACCTGCTTGGCTGAGAGAATGTTTTTTTGCCAATTAAAGGGCTCCTTGCTGCTGCGGTTGATCCACACAAACGGAAAGAGAAGGAAGGCAGGGAGAAGGGAATGATTAAATCACGGGAACAAAGATGCAAGGGCATGTTAAAAGGCAATCTGATATGAATAAAAAAAAGCCCCTCAAAGTATCAGCCTCTTTGTCCCGTGTGTCCTCCAGCCCTCATGTGTTATGTGGTGAAGTTTTGTCATTCTCAGTGACAGTGCTGGAAAAGACAGTTTCCCAGCGTTCTCAGAGGTTCAGTTCAGTCTGGATGAGCAGTCAGAAGTTCAGGTCCACAGCTCTCATAACATGCTTCCTCCTCAGAGGGGCTTCCTGCTGGGCCTCAAAAATGGCCTCCTTCATGGCTATCTTTGTGCTCGGTGCTATACGTGCACACAGCTGTCATCAGTCCCATTGCAACCAACTATTTGATGCAATTCCTGGAGTTTTCCACACCCATACAACACACTGCATCTTCACACAACAGTTGGTTCAAGTATTTTAACAACATAGTTGGCAATCCCCTTTAACATGTCTTTAGCTGAGGTTCAGTGCAGGCCACAATGATTTCTTCCCAGCACAGACAGGCAGCATTGAGCAATGCAACTATACCACATCAGCTGGCCGCCTTAACTCCATACCATGATGCATTGTCTCATGTTTGTAAATTCCCTCCAAACACTTTGCTGGACTTTATGGGACAGGTAATTTAGGAAACCTGGAGTGTGCTGGCACAATAATGCTTTCAAAGTGTAGATGCAGTGAAACATTCCTGTTGAAACCAGTGTTGTTTGGGTGAATTGGAAAGATGATGTTAGACAACCAGCCCCTGCAATATCCTTGTGTAATGGGCTTGTGCAGTGTGTGTTGTTTCTCCCTGTAATAGTTAGTCTACATAGATGATAACAGCCTACTACTGCTGCCAACTAATGGAGTTATTCTTTTAGCTCAATGTGTAGAGGTCTGTGTATTGGATATGAAGGTCTCAGGTTCAGATCCCACTGATATTCCATGCTGTAGGTCATTACTTATGCCACAATTTTTCTCATAGCATTGGCAGAATCTGGTGGCTAATCAGCCCAGTTTTCCAGCAAACCCAGGGTTAAATAGGCCTGCTGCAGAGCATGGCTGTAAATCTTGGCACTTATGCGTGCAATAAGCCTTTTCAAAGTCTCCAAGCATTTATCATCATTCCTGTCTCCCAGCTAATGAGCACCTAAAGTGATTTTCTATTGCTTGTAATTCACCAAAATTGTTCTAACAGTTGGAAGAGCTGAAATTGACAGGCTAATGCGGCCACTTGCCTGACTGTTTCAAAGGCTTGTCGAAGGGTGAGCTGATTGCTGCCTCGATGATCATCCGAGGTGCTTCAGACAACATCATTTCTGTAACAGATCAACAATCTGAAGGCTGAAAACAAAGGCCAGAGGAGAGCGATCATCAGTCACGATGTGGCGCTTAAGGCTAAAATGGATCAGGACTGAATACTAAAGAATACCAGGCAAAAAAACCAAGTTTCTCTCACTTGCTCTCCCTCCGTTTCAACTTCCAGCCAACAACCTCCCAGGAAACTCCCTCATGGTGTCTGGTCCCCACCTTCTTGTGGTCAGGAAATCTATGTGGGGGAATAAATTATATGGGGCACAGTCCACCATGGAGATGGTTAGTCTCTGTCCTGTTGGCTTTATTCGCTTCTCTGCGGAGGACGGCATGTGAGAAGTGACTGGGGATGGGTGCATCTGAGGAGACATCATCTTAAACCTGATCCTCCTCAGGCTAATGGTGTGATTTGCTGTGCAGTCCTCTGATGCTGGATAGGGGTAACCCAGCAGCTGCAAGGCTCTCATTAATGCAGGAGCAGGCTTCAGTGTTGTCAACTTTGAGGATGCAAAAATCATGAGTCAGGCTGCAAAACAGCATGAGATCAGCTTAAACATCATGAGACTTAGAAAGCAAATGACCTCCTCCCCCAAATTTTGTATTTTTTGTTGTCTTTTTCAGCCCTTTGCTTGCACTTGGGTCATGCTTTGAAGTTTTTCTCCACGACCCTGAGGGCTAGAAGCTCATTTTTTAGTTAATAAAATGACGGCTGAGATTCTCAAGTAACAGTTTGACACCAGAAGCTGGGGCTTTACGAAAAACTCCAAATATTGTGATGTGTTGGCATCAGTGGGGCTGCCCTGAGATGCATCGATCTGCCCAGCACTTTGAACATTCTGAACCGGAATCCTTCCCGCACTGTCAGATATTGTTCAGCGCATGAGCAAGGCTCCGCTATCCCCATCTATCCTGCTGTTTCCTGGAATGGCTGCATTGCTCTGTTTCTGTAACTTTACAAGGACAGGTTGTTGGTGTATCCCTCAATCCCCAACGTGGAGGACCAGTTGAGCTGCTTTTCGTCTGGTCTCTACCCATTGATCTGTCTGGGGGTGGCCATAAGAGATGTCTCATCAGCTGAGCTCTCGTTGGAACATACAAACGTTCCCATCCTGTCAAGGTGCAGCCTCCGAGAAAGGGCTTTTAACATTGTGTTTATACATTCCGTATGGTGTTGAACTGGGTGAAAATCTGAAACTTTGCTCCAGTCTTTCCACTCCCACTTCAGACCCTCATCCTCATTTATAGACGCAACATGAAGGGAATTAGCATGCATGCTGTGTTTATGTATTTATTAAAAAATGCAGTGTGTGGGGAGGAATAAGTTAGTTGCAGCTAAGTTTCAGATCATACTTCGTGTGGCGGCTAACATGTGACTCTGTGTCCTATGACTGAGAGTTTTCTTTAGTAACCACTGGATTGTCCTCATTACAAGGATAGCTACTGTCTAACTTCATCTTGTGGCGTGTATGTGGTTGCCCAGGAAAGAGCCTGCAGACTCTGAATATCCTTCTACATTACAGGACTGCAACAATTCTGGGGGAAATGGTGGAAATGGCCATTGGCAGAATGATCTATAGCCACAGTGACTAGTGGGTGTAGCTTTTGGCAACTGTTCAATTTGTTTTCTTTCTACTGCACTTTTGGGTCTCTATGCGCCTGTGCTCTCCTGCCATTTTGTCATCCTGTCCCCACTGGTACTGAGCTGGATCCATGGTGAATACAGAATGGGCAGGCTCATTGTCAAGACTGGACTCACATAGTTGCACTTGCCATTGTTCTGGCTATAGTTGTGCCAGCCCAAGGAGCAGATGTGTGTTGCTGCCCGCAGTAGCAGTCGCATTCATGTTCCTGAGAACAGAATTGAGCTCCATCTGCTTTACAAGTTTTTGCAAGTGACTACTATTATTGTAACTTACTGGCTATATGTATCTTTATTCCCCTCTTGTGGCTGGGGTCACGTAAGTGGTATATGAGGCTCGTACTCCCTCCAGGCTAATGAACCTGGTTGTATAGTAGAAACTGATGTTTTTAGGTGCAGAGGTCTGAGGTTTAATCCCTGCAGCTGACCCAGTCATCAGAGTCATTACAAGTGGTGGCCTGTACTGGGATTTGAACAGCTGTGGACCTTTGATATGTGGA
The DNA here is from genome assembly GCF_003597395.2 of Chelonoidis abingdonii. Taxonomy (NCBI): domain Eukaryota; kingdom Metazoa; phylum Chordata; order Testudines; family Testudinidae; genus Chelonoidis; species Chelonoidis abingdonii. The sequence goes on along the minus strand of NC_133792.1, from coordinate 11,854,684 downwards.
ACAAGTTCCTCTAGCCAAGGAATGACAATAATTTGTATTGAAGTAATGTCTAAAGATGCCAAATAATATCAGGCCATCACCCTGCTAGGGGCTGTACAAACTCCTAGTAACAGACATGTCTTACCCTAAAGAGTTTACAATCCAAGTGGATGAGACAGACAGAGGCTATGAGGAAAGTAGTATTAGCCTCATTCTGCAAATGAGGAATTGAGATGTTAAGTGATTTGCCCAAGCTCTCACAGGGAGTCTGTGGCAGGGCTGGGATTTGACTCTAGATCTCCTGAATCCCAGTCCAGTACTTTAGCAAGACCATCTTTTTGCCTGAAAGGCAGCTGCAGAGCTGGTTGGAAATTTTTCATTGAATGGTTTTTGACACAAAATGCCATTTTTGTTAAAACTGAGTCATTTTGAAAAATATGTAGATTTTGACAAAATTTCATTTTGGACTCCTGTCCCACATAAAACCTTAAACAAAGCATTTAAATAATGTCAAAATATTCCATTTTGACATTTTTGGAAGAAAAAGTTTCAATGTTTCATTTTGAAACCACTTGAAATAAAATCCATTTTTGATACAAAACATTTTGAAAAGTTTTAAAAGGTTGAAATTGGAACTAAACACGACATACACAAAAATTGGACGTTCATCTCATGGGATATTTCTATCTTTGTTTTATTTTCATTCCATTTTGGAATGATTTTTTTTTGTTTAATTTTGGAGTTTCTCATAAAATAGAAAATCTGGTTTGTTCCCAGATCTAGCTAGCAGTAACAATGGCTTTTTGTGTAGGGTCATAGCATCTGTTTGCACGTCATGGCGAGATGCTGATTTCAGTGGGACTTGAGGGAACTCAGGACCCTGTAAGAGAAGTTGCTTACTTATTCACTGCCCATCTCCCTGTTTTCCTTACTGTTTATTTTTTTTTAAATAAATGCATCTATTTTGCATGTTCAGCAGGTCCATAGCCCCTTTTCAGATTGCTTGCTCTTGGGGTGCATGTTGAATAGACAGTTAATAGCCATGGAGAAGAGGTGGGAAGATTAGAGGAAGATATAGAAAGAAATTTAAATATAAAGGATGCTTAGATTTAAAGAATTGTCCCTTAACCCAATGGCAACATGTTAAATCACAGAAGTTTCAATAACTCATACTATATCTCCATGGAGATATGCACCATATGGAGTTAATTAGTAGAACAACAAAACAATCAATTAGTTTCTTAATTAGTTTTACTAAGAAATGATAACAAACACAAACAATTTATCCAAACAAATGTCTGAACTGCACTGATGGTTTAATGGCCCCATGAAACTGGCTACACACTGGGCCCCTTTGTGTGCTTCAATTTATTCTGCAGATATCGAGGGTAAACTCGGCCTTGGTCCAGCCAAAGTGTTTTATCTTTATGATCAATTATTTACAATATCAGAATACAAGAGAGGAGTTTGCTGGGTGCTTTTCATTAAAAAAGAAAAGAAAAAAAAAACACCCTTGAATAACAGGGTCGCATCAGTCTAGAAAATAACCTTGTAGCAATTTGTGAGGAGTTAAAAAACAACAAACCACCACAGTTCCATGCTATAAATTAAAGAGTTTCCATATATTATCTAGGCTGGTATGGATCAAGCTGGGCTATATATATATTCATTACTCAGGCCAATTTGGATCAGGAACAGGCAAGCCATCCATTAACTCAGCCTGGGCAAACTTAAGGGATCAAGGAAAGATTTGTTGGTAAAACATTAGGTGGATATAGACCATCAAAGTCTGAAAATGGGGGTTCACGATGTATCTCATGCTGCTTTAGCTCAGGGGAATCTGAACGAGGTGTTTCTCTGTGTTAATGGTGGTGTGGCTTTTCCTGATCTGAAGGTGGGCCTGACAGGGGCAGAGAACATATTCTCCATGCCATCAAGAAAGGTAAAAATCTAAATTAGCACCTTTGCTGCACTCACAGCTGTGATTAATTGTTTGTTAACAAGACATTCAAAGCACAGCAATTTATCTGCTTTGGATCAAGCGGATTACGGGATATAACGCTTTAATAAATTTGTTGTGACTTTAGATATATGTTAAAATGATGAATAGATTGAGCTGCCCTGGATGTTTTAGTTCCAATAAGGTTTTATTTAGGCTGGAGTTTACACAATGAAATAACCTATTATTTATCCAGTTACATTTTGATGAACAAATCCTTTTTTAGGGGGGTGGGGTACATTCTGAGAGTGACAATTTATTGCCATCATTCACCCATAATTTTTCTTCCCCAATAAATAGCTCTGTTATTTATTATTTTTGAGGGTGCGTCCTCTGTCTGCAACCTCCCAACAGGCCCATGGTCTACCAAAGATGACTTTGGAGGGGATTCTGGGTAATCAGGATGGCCGAGTTTAAGAACAATCATGTCTACTGCGTGCAGATCCAGGAATATTTTTTAGGCAGGGGGTGAGCCCATCTACAGAGCAGACTTTCCATCAGGGACTCTGACTGCAGAGGCTCAGGTAATGAAATCTGAAAGAGAAGGGTAATAGCTTGCTACGTTATGAAGGCCTAAGTGGCTCCGCAGTCTGTATTTCTTTGGCTGTGTTTGAGTGTCTCCTCCTGCCGGTTAGCGGACTGTGGGTGGGTTTCCAAGGCAGCCTTTGTTTCAGCAAACGCTGGTTCAGTCAGCAAGGTGTGGGTGAGTTTGCAGTGTTTGTTTCGACACATTGGCTCAGGCTGGAAGGAGACTGATATATACACATAGGGCTTCCTTACAGCATCTCAACTAGATTCTCTGCTGCGTTGGGAAACTATTTTTAAAAATTAATTTCTGCTACCCAGTGTGACAGTCCCAGACCAGTGGGGTACAGGAGTCTGGTAGAGGGCAAATATATTGGTCACTGGATGCGTAGTTTTCTGTTTCCCTGCGTGACCAGAGCAGGGGCTGCACTAGAGTAATCAGGAACCTGCTAGAACCAATTAAGCAGAGAGGCTGATTAGATCACCTGAAGCCATCAAGGCAGGCTAATCGGGCACCTGGTTTAAAAAGGAGCTCACTCAGTCAGGCGAGGAGGAGCCAGAGGAGAGGAAGTGCGTGTGAGGAGCTGGAGCAAGAGGTACCAGGAGTGAGAGTGAGAGGATGTGCTGCTGGAGACTAAGCAGTACAAGTTTATCAGACACCAGGAGGTAGGTCTGTGGTGAAGATAAAGAAGTGTTTGGAGGAGGCCATGGGAAGTTGTATCTGTCATGCAGCTGTTACAAGAGGCTGTCATAAACGATAGCTAAGGGTTAATGTTTCTTTTACCTGTAAAGGGTTAACAAAGGGAACCAAACACCTGACAAGGGACCAATCAGGAACCGGATTTTTCAAAGCTCAAGGGAGGGAATTGGGGGTGTTTCTTGGTCTTGGGTCTTTGTCTGTTCTGTGCTCTCTAACTATGGAGGGTCTATTTCCAGTCTTCTAATCTTCTGTTTTCCAGTTGTAAGTACGAAGTTAGCAAAAGTATAGTCTTTTAATTGTTTTGCTGTATTTGCATCTGTGTATCTGGCTGGTGGAGTGTTTATGTGTATTTGGCTATAAGTACTTTAAATTGTATTGTTTGGGTAAGTGTTTATCCCTTTTCTATTGTTTATTTCATTTTCTATAAGTTGAAACCCTGTATATCTTACCATCTAGTTACAGAGAACTGTTATTCTATTCTTTCTTTCTTTTTTTATTAAAAGTTTTGCTTTTTAAGACCTGTTGATTTTTTGTTTCTAGTTGCCCACCAGGAAATTGGTGGAGAAGGAAAGACAAGGGGGAGGGAAAAGACTGCTCTCTGTGTTTAACTCTCCTCGTGCCCCAGGGTGGGAAGAGTACGGGGGAAGAGAAGATAGAATCTTTCTGTTTCCTTGTCTTTGGGTTGTCTCTCTTGTGGAAGAGAGGAGACATGCTTTTGAGTTGTGATGTAAAGAGTTGCATCAGTAACTCTCGGCTTAGCCGGGAGGAAATTCTGGGTGGGAGAGAGGTGGGGGAAATGGTTTATTTCCCTTTGTGGTAAGACTCAGAGCCTCTGAGTCTTGGGGTTCCCCAGGGAAGGTTTTGGGGAGACCAGAGTGAGCCAAACACTGGAAATTGGCTGGTGGCAGCGATATCAAATCTAAGCTGGTAATTAAGCTTAGAGGAGTTTATGCTAGTTTCTCAGGTTATGAACGCTAAGGTTCAAATCTGAGTAGGAAAGCTATCACAGAGGCACTACAGACAGCTGCAATCCACAGGACCCTGGGCTGGAACCCGGAGTAGAGGGCGGGCCTGGGTTCCCCCCAAACCTCCCCACTCCTGATCAGACACAGGAGGAGTTGATCCAGTCTGTCGGGAAGATCACTGAGGTGAGCAAATCTGCCAATAAGCGCAGGACCCACCAAGGTAGAGGAGGAATCTTGTCACACTAGTTATTCTGCATGACACATCACTTCACTAGAGGAGATTTTAAAAGCCATGCCTGTGATCACACAATTAGCTCTGCTCAGGTCTGTGGGTCAAGGTATTCCAAAAAAAATGCTATCTTCCGCTCTCCTATAGCAGAGCTCAGTGGCAGAGGCTTGCCCACCCAGAACCTATAGCCTCCAGTTGAAATCTGAACAGCCCAGAGTAAGCTACAGCTCCCAGCCAGGCTTCTGGTTAGAATGTAAATGTCTAAACTTTGTAGAAGTGACCTGTGTTAAGTGGTTTAATGCAGAGTGTTGCCAGGAGCTCATGAATTGTGTATTACAGCAAGTAGTTTCATGATACTGCAACTGTCTTCCTAATAATACAACCTCAACATATTTATCACCATAACTCAGGCATAAAGAGAGTTTTTAAACTAGGAAATGAACTGGTTGCCTATAGGCATCACTCTTGCTTATTTCTTTAACCCTTCGTGCTGCAAAGAGCTAGATTTATAGCTACGTTAAAGGATATTGAATGGTAAAGATCTGACATAGCATATTTCATTCATAAGGATGCTAACTAAACACTTTACAAACATTAACCTTGGATATGCAGACTATAGAAAGAGTCACTTCAGCTACCACTGAAAAGCAGCTATCTCTGGGGTGGAGCACAGCAGCTGTCTCACAATATCCAGCAATACTACACTCTAGGCTTAGGACAGGAACTGAAGAAGAACCCTGTATCCAGCTGAAGCCCCTTAAAGAATCTTAGGGAAGCTGAATGTTACTTCTCACATTGTACCCAGAGCCCTGGCCAAATTTCAAACACTCCAGTGCTTCCAAAAAGTACCAAGAGATCTTTTTTTAATGACCCCAGATGGTAAGGATTTCAATTTTACACCCTTTCCGCCAGGCTCACCTCCAATGGCATTAATCCCTCTATCACTGGGCTGGGGTGCCGGCTCAGGAGAGCCTCTGAGTACCACCTAATGAAGCACCACCACAGTTTCCTGCATCTCAGATTATTTTGGAGGTGAATGGAAGCTTCTCCACCAAACTGTTTAGCTTGTGAAATCTAATGGGATAGAGACCAAAGTGGCACTTGATAGTTTTAAACTACATAGCCCATGGCAGGAAGGGCTAGCTTCCCTTTTCATAAGGGATTTGGGCCGATAGCTGGAACAGGAAGAATCAGAAATTATTGATTTACTAGCTAGAATTGTTAGCGTGTCTTCAGGCTGATGTGATCAGCATATTCATATTCTAGAATGATATAGGCCAGATTTGATGGGCGATCCATACTATCCTTCTTGAGGCTTTAATGGTCCTACCATATATGTTCTCTAAACTTTTTCTTAAAGATTTTCTTTTTTAGCAAATAAAAGTCCATACTCAGTGAAGAAATATAACTTTTTATGAGCACATTATTTTTTTAAAAGATCTTCCAACATTTCAAGAAGCAGCAAACTTTTTGGTGGGGGGGGTGGCAGGGAAAGTTTTTATGGTTCTTTTGCTTTGAAATATGAAGTGGCTGCAGACAGGAGAAGGTCAAGGCAACAGAGGTTGAGACAGCAGGGGAAGAGGAAATGTCAGGGCTGCTTTTTATTGTTTTTATGATACTACTTAGACCCAATAAAATGTGTCAATTTCAGATATAAACAAGTTGAAGTTGGTCCAGAAAACCGTGATGTCATTGAAATGTGGCCTGTCCTGCTGAGCTGCATTTCTCTGGCTGATAGGTACGCAGGCCCTCCCCCGACATAAATCCCCAAGCACACATTGTGCTAGATGTGGGTTGTTTCATTTATTTACTGAATACATTGAACGGAAGAATGTTTTCAGCCATGAAATCCTTGTGAGATTGTTGTGTGTTGAACTCTGGATCAACAGGACTTCCGGACACCCAGGACCTGGTTTGAACACCCTGCAGTTGCTAATGGAGTTGTGGGTGCTCCTCACTTCTGGCTCTCAGGCTGCCAGTGCTGAGCATCCCTCCACGTCTGTTGAAATCAGCGATCCTTATAGGATCGGGCCCTCACTGTTTACTGCATGTTGAAATACGTTTCCTAAGCAGGGAAGCAAATCGCTTCTTACCTCCTGTAACTGGACCTGCCTGGGTGAATCCCTGCATCTGTGCAGAGCTCAGTGGCAGAGGCTTGCCCACCCAGAACCGGTTCGGGAGTCAGTTGCTCACATATAATTTTGGTGGGGATTTTCCCCCCGTATTTTTGCTTCAGAGGCAAAATTGGTTCAAATAGATTATAACCCCTCATCCACAGCCAGGCTCCTGCAATATTGCCTGAGCTGGATGAGGCGATCCAGTACCAGTGAGACCCTCTGAGGTTAACAGAAAGATTAAACCTCTTTATCCTGCAGATTTCTTCCCTGTCAGCATTTTGATGAACATTTGCACAGACACCCTTTTCAAGGTAAATGCAGTGATAATGTCTTGAGCCAGCATTAGAATGGAAAGCGCTTCTTGAGATATAACTGTCTTCAGCGTCGAGGATTCCTAATGCACTGGGCCAAGCCACAGCAACCATCCCTGCAAATGGAGACCTCAGAGTTTCAGGGTCTAGATCTCTCCCGCCTCTCTCAGAGTGAGGAAGGCTCATTTAGCCAAAGCTCTGAACTAGGCTATAATGGAGCCATCTGTCTGAGAGCCCCAGACCTCTTGCCCATTTAGATCAGACAGGGTGCCGCTACCCTTTTGAACGTTTCTCACCACATACTTTTTTTTGTTACTGCCTGCGTTGTTTATCCATTTGCTGACGCTGCAATCTTCTACCCCACCCCCAACACGATCTTTTTGCTGCTTCTGAACCGTGCTGTTTTCCTGGCACTTGGACATCTGCAAGAATAATCAGCCCCCTTGAAGATTGATTTCTAGAGGTATCAGTTCAGCGGTTAAGCAAAGGTGTCCATCCTATTTTCCTCACCTGTCACGTTGACTTTATAATGACCCAGTTACTCAGACCTGGGAAGCAATGGAAACCTCTTCTGACAGCAGCTGTCAAAGGAATAGGCATGAAGCAGGGGAAAAGGATACCAGGCTGTGAACTCTCGGTGCTTAGATGGACAATGGCAGGGAGTTTAGGCTCAAAATGTGGGTTTTGAGCAGGCTAAAGAGTTTTCATAAATTCTAGCATTAATAGAAATACTGCCATCAAACTGTTTAAATAAAAAAAGGGATACATAGCTAGTTTTTGATGGGGTTTAAACATCCCCCATTGAGGACTTTCTGCCCCTATCACAGGGGCATTTGAAACAGGTACTGAAATTGATTAGAAAGGGGGAAATTGATTAGCCTGTTTAAATACACCAAGCCAAGTGTAATGAAAAAAAAGGATGGAAGCAGCAGAAATGATCATTAGATTTTTTAAAATACTTTCAGCTTTACTAATCCCAGATGTTATTAACTGCACAGACAAGAAAGTTTTATATGTATAGATGTTTCTTTCCCCCCCACTGCCTTGTGTAACAACTATCATGTTGCTCATCACCAAGGACCTCTAGAGTTGAAGCATGTGCCGCCGTAACGTGAGCGAAAGGACCGGGTCACCTCACTGGAAGCCATATCCCACAGACTCATAGCTGCTGCGGATCCGGCACTGAAGAGGTGCTTATAACATGCACTGAACAATGAGCTGCACCTGCACCCATACATGTGCAGCCAATTAACATCAGTGACCATGCCAGGTGCAAGAAAGTGGAGACCCCCCGCCCCCAGGATCAGATATTCACTGGTGGAATCATCTGAAGATTTTTTAATAAAAGATGATGACATCTGATGTGTTAAATCCTAATGTTAAATGGCAGAGACAGGCACAGCATCACTCATGACTATCAGCAACCTCCAACCGAGATGATGACCAGCATTTAGTGGTACAACAGCCAGATGAGTTTCTTTTGTAATTTTACTGCAGGTCACAAACAACAGGAAGCACCCTAAGAAGGGCTGAGCGTGTGCATCTCCTGCTACAGTCAACAAAAGCTAGGAATGTTTGGGAGGGATCCGACCCTGTGACCTGATGAGCACCTTCAGTTTCCATTAGCTACAGTGGAACTTGAAGGGATTTGGCAGCCAACAGGTTTAGGCTCTGCCTGTTAAACATGTCTCAGGTTCTCTCCAAAAAGAAAGAGGTGCTGGGGGGCTTGTCGTTGGCTGAGGTGCCAGGGGAGTTTTGGAAATAGGGAGACGGGGCGCTTGTTACTAGTACATTCAAAATAATATGACAGCTTGGGGATGGGAGGGTGGGAAGTGTCAGGGGGATTTATTGCTAAGGACGTTTGGGAGCTAAGACTGGGCAGTCAGGTTAAATGCATTAGCTGATGTGCAGTGCAGAATGGTTTCATTTCTTGGGGCCCTTCTCTGGTGGTGCATAGAGGCTGTTAATGAGATACAGTTGGTCCTTTATTTCCCTCTCCTGAAGCTTCAGTGCAGGGGATGTTTTAGGGGCAGGGCCATTGCTCATGGAGGTACAGGGATTCTAGTCTGCATTGCAATCCATATGCAGAGCATGGGGCAGACTGCTGTAAGCTGGAGTAGCCAGGGGCTACTCTGACTTATGCCATGGACCATTTGGGACACTGGAGCACAACACTGGATCTCATGTGTCTGGAGGTTGAGAGAGACTTTTAGGGTATGTCATCACTGCAGAGTTCATTAGAATCAGCTACACTTGCATTACTCCCCTTGAGTTAGCCCAGGTCGAGTGAGAGTGAACACACTAGGGAATAGCACTTGAGCTTGTGTCCACATTGGTAGTGCACTCATAAGTGGTGTTACACTTTCCAGGGGCACATTCCATGAATCTTTGTGCTTCTGTAAGCTGAGCTGCTCTATGAATTCTTCCCCAGAGAATTGTGGGAGAACTTGTCCACCCTTTCTGGTCACACAGGGGAATTGTGGGAAGGCACTGGAGGATGAACAGCAATCAAGTCAAGCTAGACTGCATCCGAATTACAGAGAGTGGAAATTCAAGCAGCATAGAGTTGTGTTAACTTGAGCTTTAGCCTGTATCCCGGAGGGGCCAGCCAACTAGAGTTAAAAACACCACCACACCCAAGTTAAGGGTTTTTGTGTGTGGACAGGACTCAGGTTGAGGGTAACACTTGAGTTAGAACTCAAGTTAACTTTGCAGTGAAAATAAACCTTAGAACTGGAAGTTGAGTCAGGGCACGTAGGTTTGTTCAGTTAGGAGGGGACTGGAGTGTTTGTCACTGGGATGGTTTGATAGGTGGCATAGTGGTCAGAGTTAAGGTGCTTTTCCTGGTAGGAGGGGCAGGATATGGTAGGTTGCTGTGGAGTGAATGAGATTGGGAGTGCTTTACTTTGCAATACTTTGCCAAGAATCAGGGCCTACAGCAGAGCCAGTCCCTGGGAAACCTAATGAATGCAGCTGGCCTGTAGTGGGCTGCCTGATTGGCTACATTCCCTGACTAGATGGAAGAGTCAGCAGACCGGCTTCTGAGCCCAGCAGCAGTTCAGCGGCCACTCAAAACTTTTGCCCATGGCTTCAATAGCTCCTGCCTTTCTCTTGTTCCAGCCCTGCTCCTGCCTTGCCACCAGCCTTACCCCTGCCTTGCCTTACTCCAGATAACTAGGTCCTGACCCTCAGCTCAGATTCCTGACTTTTGACTTCAGCTCTGACCCTTGGATCTGGCACCTGGCCTCTGACTCCTGCTCTGATTCCTGCCTGGACACTCCTGCTCTAACCAGCAGGCGTGACAGCTCACGTACCAGTCACTGACAACTATGCCCCTTGGATACGCGTCTTCCCCTTAATCAAAACAATGGGGCAATGGAGAGAAATTCTGATTGAGACAAATCCATGGCAAAGGCTGTGATTTTCAAAGGAGCCTGGAGTTTGGTTGCCAAATCTCATTGAAATATAAGGGAGTTTGAACACCTATGTGCCTTAAGATGTCTCTGAGAATCTTAGCCTAAGAGCCTGAAAACTGGTGGGGAAAGACAGAAAAGAATGAGAATGGACATCTGTGGCAGGAAAGCAGCGGGAAGGAAGGATTCTCCTGCTTCTGTGTCAGGGAAAAGTGCCTGTTACCGCTTTAGTCGGATATGATCAACTCTTGCGTTTTGAGCGAGAGCTGTTCCCAGAGCGTGGAGCTGGTGTGTACAGACAAAAGTATTTTTAAATACTTTTTAAAGAGCCCTAAAGAGAAATGTGATTTTCTGCAAAACTCCTGAGAGTTTTTAAGAGTGGATTTGTTTGCGTAAATTGTGAGCGAGTATCCTCCTGCGAACACCTGGGAACTACTGTTTAATTGGCCTACACCTGGTGTTGGTTATGATTCTTTTTTTAATTCCCTTCGCTGTATCTCATTTTCCTTTGCTCTGCTGCTGTACCCTGGCTAGTTTTGGCATGCATGGCACAACATTAAAAGAGCCCTGGAAAAGTCATAAGGTGGCATATGCCCATTTCTGTGCTTCTGTGTTAAAATCATATCCACAAATAGTTGAGCCTAATCAGGCTGAAGTTGGCCTGACTATGGGTGAGGAGGAGAGGAAGAACTGGTCAGTTACCTTTGCATGATGTGACTATATTTGCCCAACCACCATTCCCTTCCATATACTTCCCTTCACCACAAAATACCCAATATGTTTGTCCTAAGCCATGCTACCGCAGACTTTGCCCCTCAACTCACCTCTCCCATTAGGTCTTCCCTTCTCCTTTCCCTCTGCCCAAGGGTTCCTCCTCACATATGCTGATGGTTGCCCAACAGAGGCTGTCACCATTGTCCACTGGTCCTCAGAAGGGTGGGCTGTTGTCCCACAAATTCTCTCAGAGGTCTAGGAGCTGCCCTAGTAGCTAGAAAGGGAAACAGACAGACCATGGGCAGGTGGATGGGTTCAAAGGAACTCCCAGGAGCTTCTCCTGTTCCCCAGAAGCAGTGGGAGCTTTCTAAATTGAGGCCAGAGATGTGGTAGCATTCCTCATCCCTGCTGGTTTACCTCTCTTCCCTCTGGTGCCCCTTGCTGCTTCTCACCTCCCTTTGTCAAAAATAAATAAATAAATGAGGAATTGGAGCTTGATTCTTTCCCCTGAGTAATTTCAGCTTTTGCAAGGCCTACTGGATTGCCAGTGTCTGTGGAGTGGGATTTACACCTGGGCTTGATATTACTTCTGAGGGCTGAACCGTGTTAGGGTTACTTGGCTTGTAAACTCATTGGGCAGGACTGTCTTTCTGTTCTGTGTTTGTACAGCACCTAGCGCAACAGGGCCTTGCTGTGTGATTGGGGCCCCAAAGTGCTATCACAATACAAATAAATCATAATAATAGGCCTGGAGTTTGGTTTGCATACACAGTTTGACTGATTATCGCAAGTTTATCCCTACCTTTTGGTCCTACGAAAATTATTCTGGAGATCTCATGAGGATGTGATTTCTTGGGCAATTTCTGGTGGGTTCCTCCTTCCCTCTGGGCCAGAAGTAAAATATAAAACCACCTGATTTGCAGTATTTGAGCACTTCCTGTTCTGGTCCTGGCAGAAGTGCAGAAGCAGCACACATGAAATAACAGGGAGAAAGTTAGCCAAACTGTTTAGTGTCTCAGAAATAGCTGGGATTGGGTTGAGGTTGGTTTTTGGGTGAAGGTTAACAAGAATTCAGATTCTCTCTGCACCACTTTGCTCTTTTCTACATGTTGCTTGTTTACTCAAATGGGAAGATGTATGGTGGAGGGTAACGTAATGAGTGATTAAAGCTAGAAAGTTCCTGAATTATAGTTCTGTCTTAGTCACTAATTCAGCATGGGCTAACTCATCTGGCTCCTATGTGCCTCAGCCAAATGGCTGGATTATGAGTCAGACACTGGGCCGAAATCTGCTTTCAGTTGCGTTAGTGTAACCTTATTGGCTGAAAATGTATGAGAGCAGCATTTCAGAAGTGGACACTGAAGATGGATGCCCAACTCAAGGTGCTTTGCACCCAACTTTTAATGGTCATGAGTGCCCCTAGTTCCCATTGACTTCAATTGGAGGGTGCTCAGCACTTCTAAAACCAGCCCCCCTTAGAAACTCCAAATCAATGACCATTTATACATTTTGTCCCATCTACGTACTTAGATGGCTCCCATAGGTAAGTCTGCCTATATTCACAGGCAGAAAAACTATTGGATGTTGTGCGTTTGTGATCATAAGGTAATAGAAAGGACTAACAGCTCCTTCAGAGCCTTTTTTTAAAAAATTTCATATTTATCCAAAGCTGAAAAACTTAAATATATTATTTTAGGATTTGAATGGAAACTGATACACCAGAGAAGATGGGAGGGGGAAGGCCATACAGAGGTTGACATAGACGATGAAATTCTACACTTGATGTGAAAACATTTGTGTATCTATGTCAGTGTCTGAGAGAGAGAAGGAGACAGATGCTGAGATTGCGTGTGTGTGCATTTGATATAATGTGGCAGGGTTGCTTGATCCTTCGGATACTACTTCCAGTGCAGGGAAATAGGAAATTTACAAGGAGCGGCTAGAGCATGCTATTTCAGGATTAAACCAAAAAAAGTCCATACAGTAAAACTGGGAATGTGACTAAGTACACGTCTCCTAGGTTGTTTTGTTTTTCAATTCTGAAGGCTTTAATTTCATATCGCTCCAATCCTTCTTAAAAGGGTAAAACACCTGGAAGCATGTATGTGCGTGTGTCTTGCTGAGTATTCAGTATTCCCTGTGTTCGTTAACCAACTGAACACTCTAAATTAGGGTTGTGACTGGAACCATAGAAGTTGGGAAGAAAACTACCTGATTAACAAAATGTAGTGTTTATTTTTTTTAAAGCTCATCAAAGTTTACCTGGCTTATGAACCAAACAAACCTCGTCAATGTAATTGAGATCTTAAAAAGAGACAGAAAGCAAATGAAGGGAAGGAGGAGAAGGAGGAAGGTTGTAGAGGAAAAAAGTACAAGAAGGAGGAGGTAAGAAGAGGAAGAAAGAGAAAGAAAGAAGAGGGAGGAAAGGTCTTTGAATCTGTGTTGCTGTTCTGTCTGCTGCTTTCATGGCGCTGAGAGCATGCTCGCTGAAGAATAGTGCATTGTATTTGTCTAACAGGTCCCTCTGCCCCAGAGAGATCTTGTACCTGTCTTTCATTCATTTACACCATTCATTGCTGGACATCATGCCTATCTGATGTCCCCCCAATACTATTACATCTATATACCTGCGGGATTTGCAGACTATAATTCCAGTCCACAGCAGGGACACGGCATCCATGAGTGAAATTCACTGTGATATGAGATAGACATGATGAAATGGCAGCAGCAGATGGATTTGATGTGTTGTCCACCCACCAATGTCATCAGATAAGGCAACGAGCCCAACTACTGACAGTGAGGGTAGAATACCACTGTGCCTCTCTCATTGAGCTTTGCTTCACAATCCTGAACCTCCTGACCCAGTGGGAGTAAAACCCCTGATGGTGATAAGTCTGGGCGCTACTACTCTTTCTTGTGATTCTTTTTCATTTTCTTTGCTATATTCATTTTGTTTAAGATGGAGAAGAAGTTTTGTTCCAGTCTAGTAAGTAGCCTAAGGCCACGTGCCGGGGAGATGAGATTTCACAGAGATAAAAAACACAGCAGAAGAAAATATGTGAAAAATTGCAATGACAAGGTTTCTGCTGGTAGCTTGTGATGTAGAGAAATGAAGTCCCAGGCCAATCTGCCTTGTCAGAAAAAAAAGGGGAAAAAGCGTGTGAGTGTTGGAAATGCTCCGTAAGGCAGGCAAGCAAAGAACGTGGTGAGAATCAGCTACAGGGGAGCAGTGGCAGCAGCAGACTATTCGACAGAAGCAAACCCAAAAATCCAGGTTATCATGCAGTTTTTCTCTGGTAGAACTCTCTATGGCCTCTCCTCCATCCCCCTCCACACTTCTAACCCAGAGAACCATCCAAATACCAATTAGGAAGGTGGTTTTCACCTAGCCAGGGAAGTCTGCAAGTGCCAGGCTGTTTAGCTTTGTCGGCCCACCAGGAATAGAGTCCTGCAAAAATGTGTTTTTATAAGCATTTCTGTGAGGGACTCTTGTTCTTGCCTCTGCACCTGGAAATTATCTATATACTTTCTCTATGGAGCGTAGTACAATCTAAACAATGCCTTCCCTGCACTCATGTGTTGTACTGTATTATAACTCAAGCTCAGAGAACTGTCTTTATATTTAAAATGCTCAGACTCACATATCTCAATGCAGTGCAGCCCTGCTTTCCCAAACTCCAGTTAAATTAAGGTCAGTTAGGTCCCCTAGGGTTGCGCTGGTAAAGCTCCACCCCTACAGCATACCACTTTTGTGGGAGATACCCAGCAGTTTGGGATGGGAATTGAAATCTCATTTGTGCTGGATCTTTTGTGGGAGTCCCATTTCCAAAACCCCTTTGTTCATTGGATATCTTCAATGCAGGGCCTTATCCATACACACATACTAGATATCTGCAGACACAATCCTTTCTCATCTGCATCCCTTCTGGCCAAGAGAATGATACATCCACCCATCACCTACATTTTGAAAGTATTTCTTCAAAATTAATTTAGAAAGTACCTCCTCAAAGCTTGGCATGTTATCATCACTCTTGTTCAGTAGTGCTGTCACCTAGGGATCAACTGAGAACAGGGTCCCATTGTGCTAGGAGCTGTACAAACTCAGAGCAGTAGACAGTGCCTGCCCCAGACAGCTTACAGCATAACAAATCACATCCTTTGTTGGGTGTGTAAATTTACTGCTGGTGAAAAGTGTGGGGTTCAGAGGCCTAGATCTGTCTATCTACCCACACCATAGTGACGGGTCCACATTACCCCAGCTGTACGACGCAGCCCTGAACCAGAGATACCCTTTGTAGGTAAAGGTGAAGTTGCAGCTGTTTACTGAGACTATCAGCCAGCAGTTTAACACTGGCTTGTGCGAGAGGAGCCAAGCCATTACACAAGGGCTAACCAACAGCTGGCTATCCAATGGTAACAGCTTTTGCTTGCTATTGACTGTAGATTGGGTTTGAACTAGCAACCTGTAAGTTAAAGGGTGCAGAGCCCATTACCAAACAACTGAAACTAACCAGCCTGCATATGCCAGCCCCCCTCAATGGGCAGTTATGAGCATCCTCTCCATTATATAGTGTATTTCTTATCCCCACAAGAACTACCCACAAAACCACTCTTTCCTTGGCCATAGGCCTCACACATCTTGGACCCCAGGACTTATTTGCTGAAGTTGTGTGGCTGTGTTTGGCTATTAGAAAGAGGCTGCCATAATGATGACTTATTTAAGTCCCGGCAGCACCCAGTTATGCAAATCCAATTATCTGTTTAGGGTAGGTTTGCTGGAACAGCTTGTAGTTGTAATATTTCATTTCCACTGAAAACAGTTAAAAGAGGTTTCCGAATCCTCAGCGTTAGTCTCCCCAAGCTGAATATGGATGCATCAGTTCCATGTGAGTCTGGAAGGTGTTTTGGTGTTCTTTAACAATAATACCTTTATCTCCGTTCCTTCACATAGAAGCAGAGGCAGCCTGGGGGCTGCCAGTTTGTAAGCTGGCAGCGTGGTATATCTGAGCTGATTCAGGTGGAGGTGACAAACGCATCACCTAACAGAGAAGGAGCGAGGCCAACTGCAATTCCGCCACACAGACAACTCGATCTTCTACGCCTGCAGGATTATGCAACCCTGACAGAGATCCCTTATCGTCATGGGTTTGTCTGAATGGAGCTTCAACGACACTCCGGATCACTTGGAGACTGGACGAGATGCGGTATTTTTAGTGTGAAATAAATCAGTGAATTAGGAGAGCAAAGAGAAGCTTTTATTGAATATCTATCTTTCCTTTCATCTTGCCACGAGTACCTTCCAATATCGACCTGCATGTAGATAGAGGAATGTACTCACGGAAAGATTAAAGCCTTGGTGATTCAAAATGCTCAACTTTAAGTGTGTGCTATACGGCTCTGCAGCATTGGAGCCTACGGGTGAGATTTTCCAAAACACTTAAGGGATTTAGGCACCCACCTCCCACCGAAAGTCAATGGGAATTAGAGGCCTAACCAAAGCCCATTGAAATCAAAGGAGAGACTCCCACTGAGTTCAGTGGGCTTGGCATCAAGCCCTATGTGCCTAAGTACCAGACTCCTTAGTGGTACAGCATCTAGCCGAGACTCTGATAGTCCTGCACGATATCTCCACAGCGTGGGTTCCTGGGATGCCCTTGGACATGCAGGTGTAGGCGGGTGTCTGAAATCAGGTGTGGGGGCCACAATTTTATAAGTGGCTATATTCTTTTCAAAAAAGAGAGATGGCACCAGAAATCTTCTTAGCTGTCGCCAGTTCTTTCTGAGCACATTCTCCTGAAAAAAATGTAGGTCGGTGCTGGCAGCAGGCGGCGATCTCGCTCTCAGCTCCTCTCCTGTGAGCCTGCACAGCTATTTCATAGTCCCCAGTGCTCTTATAGAAAGGGATTGCGGTTAGATTAGCTCAGCTGAGAGCTATGTTAGGTTAGCTGCCACTCAGGGCCGTTACTGAGCCATAATCACTGTTATTTTGCTAATGTTGAATACATGGCATACACAGTCTTTTCCATCCATTTCCTCTCTCCGTGCTAGGATAATGATTTTACAACCCCAGTTGGGAGGTGGGGTGGGGACAGAAGAAGGGATTTATTGTTTATGAGCTTCTGAAAGCAGACTTTTCAGCCAGAAAAAATGATGAATTAAACATGGAGCAAAGGGACAGAGATAGCAGCAGACACATGAAATAGGAAACCTCAAAAAACTTGGCTTGTATCAGGAGGCTGAGCACCAAGCCGGGGCCTGCTGTTAGGCAGCACATGGAGAACACTCCTTGTTCCTCTGTAATTAGAGGCTCAGTTAATGCCTGTTTGAATCCATTCCTCCTGCCTCACGAGAGTCTTGCCTGAATAGAGGGAGGGACATTTCATTTCAAAGGGCAGAGAGAGAAATGTGCTTGCTGTGAATGACTCCGTCTTGTCAATTTAATCAAGAACTTGCAGGAACTTCATTTACAATTGTAGTCTCATCCAGCTGGCAAAGACAAAGGGAAGAAAACAAATGTGTCCATCCCAAGCCCATTCCACTGACAGTGCAGCCTGCACGTTCTACTTCCCCTGAAGTCAAAGGGAGATTTTCCATCCATTTCAGTGACTGCAGGAGCTGGGCTTCTCCTCTCCCCCAGCCCTTAGTATCTCAATCTGCGATAACATTTTCAGTCTCTAGAATCTCATATAACAGTTGCTAGATGCTCTGGGATGAAAGCTACTGCTGCTATTTCCTAGCTGTGCTAATCCCTTTCAGAGCTGGTTGAAAGGATCATTGTGAATTGAGCTGATCAATTTTTTTCAGATAAAAAGCTGTTTTTTTAATGAAAAAAAAACACAACACACAACACCCCAGACTTTTTTCTAAAACTAAGTTTTTGAAATGTTTGTATCCCCCCCCGCCCCCCCAAAAAAATTGGAGATATTTTTAAATGGAAAAAATGCTGGACTTTTTTTTTAACCAAAATATTTTCAAAATATTTATTGATGTTTTTGTTTACCCCAAAATGGGTTTTCTATAAATATTCTGCTTAACATATTTCACGGAACATTTTATAAAAATGGAAAATAGCTCTATGTTGGATCTTTCAGAATGAAAAAGAATGGATTATTTTGTGAAAAACTCTTTTTTCATTTTTTAACCAGCTTTAATTGAGGAACAAATTGTATTGGACAAATTTACACAGAAATATAGCAAGTGCCAGACTGGATCAGACTTAAGGTCCCTATAGCCTTGAATCCTGTCTATGACCGTGCGTCAGAGGAAGGTGAAAGATCCCTGTAACTGGCAGATGTGAGCCAATCTGCCCTTTATGTTAAATTTCATCCTGATGTTTAATAGAGAATGGCTTAAGCACAAGGTTAAATATCTCTTCCAAATTTTTCTTAGTACACTCTGAATATTCTTGTTATCCATATAAATGCCCAGTCCCTTTTTAACTCTTGCTAGCTGTTTGGTCTTGATGACTGCCTGTGGCAATGAGTTCCAGAGTCTGATCTGCCATCTTTTAATTCCATTGAATATCACTTTGTTCTGCTTTTCTGAGATGGGAGGACAGAAGCTCCTGAACTACCTTCTTTAGATCATTATTTTCTATAGTTTTATCATGTCCCTTTTATTTTTCTTCTTTCTAAAGTAAGCAGCCTCAATCTTTCAAGCTCTCCTCATACGGGAATTTTTCCAGGCCCCTACCGATTCTTATTACCATGCTATGAATCCCCTCTCATTCTGTCATACTTTTTGTGGGATGGGATGACCAGTGCTGCTCACAGTATTCCAGATGAAGCTGCACCATTATAATATTTTCCATATTATTCTCCAACCAATGTCTTCTTTATCCTAACATCCTGCCTGTTTTTTTACCTGCCGCTGCACATTGAGCAGAAGTCTTCATTGAGTTGACTACACTTTAGCCCTTTTGTTTGTGAATAGTTCACAAACAGGCTTGGTATGTTATGAATTTCTCTGTTCTCCATAACTACGCCAGCATTTGTGTGAGCAAATTACAGCTTGTGCAGTGTTCACTCGAACTATTAGCTATTTGGTATTCATGGTAGGCAATTGGTTACCCACGTCACGTGCTGAAGTTTCAGCTTCTTGACTGGATTACTGCAACTTTTCCAAACAGGAGAATAAGAAATGGCAAATAGTGAACAGTAAATGATAAATCAAACATAACAAACTGTTGTTCATGCGCAGACACAGCTTGCTTGGATGTGACTTTTACACAAAGAACAGCTATTGCACCAGTCTGCCAAACATGGCTGAACCACAGAACCATACAGAATTCAGATAGCTACTCTCAAATACTGCTTTTGCTGCATTAGTCCAGCTCTAATCCCTTTTCAAATGTATTTACTTGAGAGCTTCAGGCAGTCTCTTCCCTGTGCTTGAGTCAGAATCACTGTGGAATGAAACTCAACTCTACACATGGGGGGTTGGTGAGGATGATAAGCCTCAGGTTTTAACATTGAGTCTCAGTGGCTCAAATTCATGGCTAGTATTACTGGAGACAACTTTGTTGATTGCGGTTCACAGACCACAGATGCCAATCCCAGAAGAGATAATGACTCAGTTCTCCACTGTAAGGCAGGTCACATGAATACCATAAGGCACCTGTGGGACTTTTGGCTAATAGATGAAGCAACGAGGACCCGTCTGTTCTGTCTGTACTTAAGAAATGAGCTATGGAGATCATATCAATGTGGTTGACCAAGATTTTCTTCTCCCATCATTCCCAAGGCTGGCATGGACTGAGCGTGACTCTCACGTGACCTGCTCTGGCAATGTGTGAAGCAAAAGTAAAGGGCTCCTGAGTGGGCCATATCCTTTCTTCTTTGGCTACGTCAGAGATAGGCAACCTAAGGCACGCGTGCCAAAGGAGGCATGCAAGCTGATTTTCAGTGGTACTCACACTGCCCAGGTCCTGGCCACCGGTCCGGGGGGCTTTGCATTTTAATTTAATTTTAAATGAAGCTTCTTAAACATTTTAAACATCTTGTTTACTTTACATACAACGATAGTTTAATTATATATTATAGACATAGAAAGAGAGACCTTCTAAAAACATTAAAATGTATGACTGGCATGCGAAACCTTAAATCAGAGTGAATAAATGAAGACTTGGCACAGCACTTCTGAAAGGTTGCCGACTCCTGGGCTAGGTGATGAGAGGGTGAGTAAAGGAGAGGAAAATAGAAGGAAGAGAGAGGTCAAAATACATGACGCTACAAGATACTGCACTAATGGACGATTTTAACTAGCAAGCTAAATGCTGCCAAACATGGAGCCAACACGGACATCCCTGAAGTTACAATCTGGTGATCCAGAGAACAGAGAATCCAACCAGAAGAAAAGTCCTCCTGGAGCTATGTCTTATGAGGTACAATGGGTGCCAGCACTCATAAGCTATAAGCATTCACTATTGTAAGGAGTTGGTTCACAGAATGCAGCAGTTATTTTTCTTTTCTCCCTTGCCAGTAAGGAGACTGGTGATGGGGAGGGAAGAGTATGATGCTATGGGAGGGGAGTTTTCTAATTTTTGTTATATTTCTGTTGCTGCAGGGTTATTTGAATTGCTTGAGGGTAATTGATGCATGTGTTTATCTGTGGATATTCTTTTAAAAGATCATCAATTGTGCCCAGAGAGAGTTAGGTGAATCCACGAGAGTTGGGTGGATACATTATAGGGAAGCAAAATTCCAAATAAATAAATATTAAACCAGTGTTAGGTTTCAGTAAAGCAAATACACATGTGGGCATTAAAGGGGGATGGAATTAGGAAACTTAGTGAGCATGCGACACTGGGAGGCAGTCAAATTATACTGGTTTGAAGGAACAGTGGAGCATCTCTAGAAGACCCCACAATGAAGGGATAGCAGACTGAAATTCTGTGTGTGGAATAAGGAAATGTTATTTACTCCTTCTCATAACACACGAACTAGGGGTCACCAAATAAAATTAATAGGCAGGCGGTTTAAAACAAAAAAAAATGGTAGTAGTATTTCACACAATGCACAGTCAACCTGTGGAACTCTTTGCCAGAAGATGTTGTGAAGGCCAAGACTATCACAGGGTTAAAAAAAGAACTAGATAAGTTCAGCCTATTAGCCAGGATGAGCAGGGATGGTATCCCTAGCCTCTGTTGTGATGACCTGTTCTGTTCACTCCCTCTGGGGCACCTGGCATTGGCCATTGTCGGTAGACAGGATACTGGGCTAGATGGACCTTTGGGTTGACCCAGTGTGACCGTTCTTATGTTCTTATGTGTGCAAGAAATGTGAGGTGGGCAATGCTGCTTCACTGCTCAAACATTAGAGGGTAAAAGAACAACCCATATTGGAGACAGAGGTCGGGGAAAACAAACAAAACTAGACAGAGGTGGTTAAGACATGCAGGAAAAAGACAAAGGCAGCAAAACAGTGGAATGAGTTAATGATAATCCATGGGGTTAGGGAGAATAAGAAGATCTTTCAAAATTCAGACTATGTAGCTGTCGGGGGGAGGAGTAACTGAGAAAATGCAGGTCCATTGATAAACTAGGAAGGGGATGAAATTAATGATGACTGAGTTATAGATAATATGGCCAAGATATCAAACTCTTCTTTAAAAGCCTGCCCGTAACAAGAAAAATAAAGTAAAATAGGACGGACCATTAGGAAGCAGTGAAGACTGTGTTCATACAGCTGTTGATAAGGGGCAGATAAGAGGTTACTTAAAGTGAACACAATGGAATTCTGTTTGATGATCACCACTTGTATTGATCCTTGAGCTGTCTGGATCAAATCTTACTTCCAAAAGCCAGTTCCCATTTGAATGGATTTGTTTGCCTCTTGCTTAGTGAGACTTTTGGTCATAAGGATTAGACTGAGAAATTATTTCTCTAATTTTCTTTGATGTGTTCAAAGCTAGAGAAGAAACTTGAGCTGTTGAGAGCCAATAAATCTCTGTGACAATTTATGGGCGTGCTAGCCGGAGCCAGGTATAATTTCATTTACCTGTGTTGGCATTTAAATGCCAGCAGAACTTGCTTAATCCTTCTACAGTGCACATTTGGGTCTGTGATTTAGAAAGCTCACTGTTTCATAGGTTTGCATGTGGTGAGCATGTGGTTTTAATGGCCGTCACCCACTGAAGTCAATACGAGTCTCTCCATTAAATGTAATGGAAGTTTAGACCCAGCTGCCTAAAGGGATAATGATTTAAAAACTCTTTCCACTATATAAAGAGATCAGCAGGTCTATCTGACACGCAGCCCAGCACCTTAATGGAACTGGTTCGTGAACTCAGTAAAAACCAGCAGTGATTTCTGAAAATTCATGGAGAGTTGGAGAGAAATAGGAAAAATGATGTCTCTTATTGTCTTCAGCGGAGTCACTCCTGATTTACACCGCAGTAAGTGAGAGCAGAATTAGGTTCCAGATTTGGTACTGCTCTAAAAGAGATCCTGGCAATCACCAGCCAGTAAATCTAACTCCCATTCCTCATAATGGGCAGTACAACAGAGGTCTGTTCCTAACTCTGCCTCTGGCCTGCCATGTGGGTTGGTGCATGTCACTTAAGGCCAGATGTTTAAAGGTATTTAAGGTGTCTAATGGGAGTTAGGTGCTAGATACTTTTGAGAATCCAGTTATGTGCCTATCTAGGTTCCTTTAAAATCTAACCCCCTCTCCTCTCATCCCATCCCCTTTTATCTATTGAGATTGTAAACTTGTCAGGGCATGGAGTGTCTCCACAGTGAGTCTGTGCAGCATCTACCACAGATGGCTCCCTTACCTCAGCCGAGGACTCTAGATGCTACTGTCATACAAATAGCAATAGTAAAATAATCAAGCAAATATTGTAAGATAGTATCTGTAAGCACCCAGGAGATAATGGAAGCCATGAGCAATACAGGGCATGGGTTTGTACAGAATAAATCAGGGATAACTACTTTTTTGGGGTAGAAATAGAAAATTAATGGGTAAAGGAATATAATTTATCTAGACTTTAGTAAACCATTTGATAAAGTGCCTCACAAGATAGATCTTGAAAACATAATTAATATTGACATGGATGGAAACTGCCAGAAAGCCCGTAAACAACAAAGAGTAAAGATAAATGACAGCCTTGTCCACTGTCGGGCCGAAGGGCTCAATGTCAGAATCAGTTTTATTCCATAGCTGCGTTCATGATCTGGAGGAAGGGATAAATACCGTGCTAATCACGTCTGCAGACAATACCATAATGAGAGGTCTTGCAAAACAGAGCGGACAGAGAAATAATACAAAAGTGCCTAAGGAGATTAGCAATATGGAGCAGTACAAAGCAAAATGAGATTCAGCCCAGATAGATGTGGCTTGCTTTTCCTCTCACTTCCACTGGTAGAAATCAGGAGTCACTCTAATGAAGTTACACAGTGTAAAACTCGTGTAAGGCCCGCAGTGAAGAAAAACACTTAAGCGCATCCTTAACTTTGAGCTCAATGGGCCCATGAACTTATTTAATGTTAAGGACACACGTAAGGTGTTTTACTGGATTGAGTCAGGGCCGTGCAATACTGCTGGGGGGAAATAATCTGAAATACAAATATTTAATGGAAGGGAGAGAGCTGGAAAGCAGAGATGCAAAAGAGACCCAGCAGTGATAGCGGACACAAAATTGGATAGAAGTGTGCAAATGTACCGCGGGAAAAAAATGGCTATGAGATTTTGGATGAGATTTCTGCAGAGTACCATTTTCTCTCTCCTCCCTCTTATTTTTTTAATGTTTCCTTTCTCCTTCTCTGTATCTTTTGCCTTGTTCTCTCTGCTTAGATTCTCTTGAATGTGGCTGCTGAAAATGTCTGGCCTCACTACCTGCGACGATACTCTAGTTTCATGGCAGTGAAATTAGCTCCGAACTGGTGTTTCCAAGGGCAGAATAAGCCCTATTATTCATATGTAACATGGGGAATATGTTCCTCTGAAACTGTAGGATGCTACATTATTGTGTATGTCTCACTGTTACCTTGATATAATATAGCTGAGAAAGGAGGGACATTGCCCCATGGCCCTGGGAGGCAAGAACTCTTTCCTATGGTGAAACGACACCTGGAATATTTTGTGTTATAGTTTTGGCAAGTCAACTTTATGACTCTATGAAATCCTAAAAGAGTTGAAGGCCAGAAAGGACCATCGGATCATCTAATCTGGCCTCTTGTATATCATGGGCCACTAAACATCACCCTCAGGGGAAAGTGTGGCCAGCTCTGAGCATGGAGTGATGTCACACCACCCCAGCTGTAGCTCTGGGAGGCATTGTAACACTTTCCTGTCTCAGCAACAAGATGTTATTCCCCACCCCTGCACTAGCTCAGTTACTCTGGTTGCTGAACGGCGGGGGGTGGGGTCAAAGTTCTGCCCATTTCCTGCATCTTCCCCATGTCTAGTGCCCTAACCCCACCTACGTGCTCTCAAAGGTGTGTAAGAACTGGCGAGGAGCTCCTCTTCATCCTGGGCATGCTCAAACCTTAGGTCTGGGAAGCCTACGTAAGGGTGTAAAGGAAGGTTCTTACCCCTTCATACTCCCTTGGGGTCATGTCATCTGAGTCATAATCCAGCTCTAGACAGTTCAGAAAAAATGTTATTGTTGCACATGGAACACGTCAGGCCATGTCCTGAATGTTGGAACCTACTGACATTATTCATGAAGTCAGGGACAATTCATCAGGAGCGAGGTTGGCAGAATCTGACCTTCAAGTATTAAGACATTTCCTAAAATTGGTATAAAATAGAATTATGTATTAAATAACACTGTCTGTGATTTGTAAGTAACATTTATCTACCTTGTCCCTACCCAGCATATCTGAGAGATATTTTGTCATCTTATTTATAATGGCGATACTAGAGATACAAACGGCATGAAGAGAAAAGTTGTATAATAGCAATACAAAAAAGACCTCATTATTAATAAAATGCTGTCAGATTAACTAACAGTAAAGCAAAGCCTATCTAGGAAGTACTTGAAAGATAATTCTTCATTCTAAAATGGTATTTTAGAGTTATGCGGTAATAAAAATTGCTTTAAACTTTCCATGAGATTAAAACTGCTGCTAAAAAAATCTCTGCTAAAAACTCAAGTTTAAAGTAAGTACTAAATAATAGACATTAATGTTGAAACCATACTATGGGTATATTACATTTCAAAGAGAGGAACCACTCTACATTTTCAAGAGGCAAATGGCATCTGTTATCACATTTCATCTCCTCCATGCAGCCAAACAGCCTCTAGAAATGTCCTGATTTTAAATGCCAGTCAGGACCTGATTTATAGTTCAGTGAAGTCTATGGATTTTTTTCCCCATTCCCTTTGATGGGCTTCGGACTGGGTCCTTCATGCCCAGAGCATGCAGTGTATTTACACTTGCTTGGCAATGGGCTCTAGACAAGTGACTACCTTTACAGCTTCAGAGGCAAGAAGTCCAAGCAATTCCAAAGAGCGAATTCAATTGCAAATGGACTCCTGACCAGGTTTTCCTGACCTGAAGAAGAGCTCTGTATAGGTCAAAAGCTTGTTTCTCTCACCAACAGAAGTTGGTCCAATAAAACACATTACCTCACCCTCTTTGTCTTAGGTTGTCCTCACATCTTTCTATTGTACTATGCAGGACACCTAAGGATGAAATCAAAAAATGTCAACAAATCACAGGGAAGTGTCATAAACAGATAGCTAAGGGTTAATGTTTCTTTTACCTGTAAAGGGTTAACAAAGGGAACCACACACCTGACCAGAGGACCAATCAGGAAACCGGATTTTTCAAAGCTCAGGGAGGGAATTTTTGGGTGTGTGTCTTTTGTCTGTGTCTCTGTTCTGTGCTCTCTCGGCTATGAGAGTGATTTCTATCTCCAGGCTTTTCTAATCTTCTGTTTCCAAGTGTAAGTACAAAAGGTAGAAGACAATAGGTTTTTATATTGTTTTTGTATTTACATGTGTGTAGTTTGCTGGAATGTTTTAAATTGTATATCTTTTTGGATAAGGCTGTTTATTCATTTTTCTTTTAAGCAATTGACCCTGTATATTGTCAACCTTGATACAGAGACCATTTTTATGTCTTTTTCTTTCTTTTTATATAAAGCTTTCTTTTTAAAACTTGTTGGATTTTCTTTTCTAGTTGAGGCTCAGGGGGATAGGAATCTCTGTGCCAGGGTTACGGTCTCTCTCAGGGAAAGACTGGGAGGGGGAAATCTCTTTGTGTCCGAGTTGCAAAGCTTACCTTTGCAGGGACTCTGACTGAGGGTGAAAGAAACTGGATCTCTCTGTTTTGCAATTCAAGGAATTGAAATAGGGTGATCGTCCAGGGCCATCCAGGGAGGGGAAGCCGGGGAGGAAATAAAGAGGAGACAAAGGGAGGGGGTTATTTCCCTTTGTTGTAGACTCAGGGCATCTGAGTCTTGGGATCCCCCAGGGAAGGTTTTGGGGAGACCAGAGTGAGGCAGGCACTGTAATTCCTGTCTGGTGGCAGCGCTATAAGATCCAAGCTGGTAATAAAGCTTGGAGGTTCATGCAGGCACCCACTTTTGGACGCTAAGGTTCAGAATTGGGAATTATGCTTTATGACAGGAAGTCAGAGAAAAAAATGCAAATGGCTTAAGGGACTGATTTATGAAGAAGAACTGAGGCCAAAGCTTTCAAATTTTGGATTCCTCGCTGATGTTAAGCTCTCACATAGCAGAGTCCATGAGTAATGCTCTCTACTATCTCTGGTTGGCCAGGAAACTATGTCCCATCCTGGCAGATGAAGACCTGGACTCAGTTGTTCATGCCTTTTTCATCTCTTGGCTGGACTATAACAACGTGATATACCTGGGCATGAAATCTTCAGTGTTTAGGATACTCTAATTAGTACAGAACACTGCAGTGTGTCTCCCTAGTAACAAAAACTACCATGAATGTAACACACCTGTCCTCCAATCGCTACATTTGCTTTCCTTCAAATATTGAATCAGCTTCAAGGTTTTGGTCCTGATCATGAAGGTGCTCAGTAGCGTGGGCCCAGGATATCTAAAAGATCAGCTAAAGCCCTGGGATTAAGACCATAGTCAACAACTCCTCATCCACGTGGGAGACAGAACTTTCTTGGGGGCCAGCCTGAGACTGTGGAGAGAAATCTCAACACCTTCCATCCCAAGGGCAAGGTACATTTCTCTGAATTCTCTAATATATATAATATCCAATTTTCTAAGTTGCTTGGCCCTCTGAAGTACTCCGCATGCCAAAACAGTCCATTTTAAATAGTTGCCTGAGTGCCTGTTTAGGTGCACAAATTTAGGCATCTACATTTGAAAATTGTAGAGAATACATTCACTGTTGCTTGATTAAACAACTACTAAGGGGACTAGGACAGCTGTCAACAAGAATTTGGAAGGTGTAAAATAGAAAGCATAACAGGATCCTGGTCCATGACTAGCGTTCCAAGGAGCTACCCTAATACAAATATTAAGAATAATAAACACCAAAGAGGAAGAATTATTGGGGGGGGGGGGAAGTAGGCGGAAGAGATGATCTAAATGACTATAATTAAGAACAGTGGAATGTAACTGAGCAAAGAAAAAAAACAAAGGTAAATCTCAAACCATTTCTTCCTCCCACTCACCTCTTTTCCTCTGTAAAAGAGTTCCCTGAGGGAAATGAAGCTCCATCATTTAAATCATTTAGGAAACTAGACTGGACAAAGTACTAAAAGGAGCAACCTCACGATGGAGAGAGGATGGACAAAATGACCTGAGAGTTGTTCCAAAAAAAACTATGGAGAAAGTCACCATGGTTTAAAAATCTCCTCCCCTGCTTTTGTAAGATATTTCAGTTTTCAAAATTATGACTTTTTGACTAGCTCTATTGTTGGTCGAAAAAATGGAACAGTTCTTGACAAAGACATTTTTCCTGATTTTTTCTGTACGTTTCAACATTTTGAAGTTCCAAATTTGGAGAAAAAAAAAATTGATCAGCTGTAGTGAGTTTTGTGAGCTCAACTATCTATAACACTATGAAAAATATATTTATCTATTTAGCTGCCTCAGGCCATAGGAGTAGTCACAGTTTTTAAAGAGCCTCCAAACAATACTATGGTATGAAAGGTAGAGCGATAAATACGTGGATCCTTAGGTGGTTTAAGCTCACATATCTGCATTCAGTTCAGTGGCACTATGCCAGTGTACTCCCACTGAGGACCAGCCCGCAATGTCTGAAGGTTCAGTCCTGCATCCTTACTTCAAAAGGAGCCTTGCCTGAGTAAAAACTGCAGGATGAAAGTTCAGGCAATGCTGGAGTTAATGATTATTTGACATGGCTGCGTTAAGACAACTTTATTAGTTGGGGCCCACAAAAAGGAAGTAGACTCCCTCTGTTCTTGCTGGCAGTTCTGTAAATAGAGTTCAATCACTGTGTTTTTCTGCTCCTTGTGTACAGACTTGTTTCTTATGCACAATTTTCAGCAGACACAGTGGACAGGGTGGACAGGAAGACAATTAGATAGATACAATGGGGCAGGGAACAGAGAGAGAGAGAGAGATATTTCTATGCTTTCTTTTACATTCCTTTTCTGCTGCTGTAGTTCCTGCAAGCAGGAATTAATAATAAATTAAAGGAACCATGAGGGTTATCAGCAGTGATCCCTGCCCACTTTCAAGTAGATCTGAACTTATTTTTATTGATTTCACGCAAACTTTATCTCGTCCAGAGCATTTCTGCCCAAACTTTCAAGGAAGATCTGAGCTTGAGTAACCCAGGCAAAAGACCCTTCACCCTTCCAACGCCAAGGAAGGAGGGGGAAAAAAGCCTTCAAACGTCAGGGAGATGTCTGTTCCGTTTGTAGCTGAAGTTGTTTCCTAGGAAAGTGGAGAAGGCCAAAGCACTGAAGAAGACAGAGACTGTACAGGCAAGTTGCTAGTTGGCCACTGGGATTTAGTGGCACTTTACGCTAAAGGGATAATATCAAGAAGTGTTTTATTCTGGGCTTTTCTGTTTTCCCTGTGGCCAACGCAAGCCCACAAGCTTTGCATCTGGTGTCTGGGCATTTGCCAAGTGATCTCACCGCTGGAGTCAAAGGCTAGTAGCTAGATTTGTATATAAATCAGAGGTAATAAGATGCAAATGTCTTGTACTGCATTTCACATTGTCCTCTGCAATATAGTCATGCATCATCCTCATCCCTCTGTATTTTTTAAGCCTTTGGTTCATTTAAAACCAGTGGACTGTGCAACTCAGAAATATGTTCTAAAATGTTTGTTTCCTATCTTGGGGAAGACATGCTGCCCTATTTTCCCTATCAAGCCTTTTGTTTGGGTTTTTAAGGGGAATGCTGCAGAGGCAAAGGAATTTCCCCACCCTTTATAAAGTGAATACAGCCCTCCTGAAAAGTATCAGTTTAACAGTCTCTGAGAATAGATCTGGATCTTTTGAGCCTGCCACTAGCCCTTCACAAATGCAATTTGATGGTTGAGTGAGCCTAGAGTGCTAAGCTGAATCTCAGTTCTGAAGCTGAGGGTAATAAGGTAATTAATTAATAAAATATACCCAGCCTGAGAATTAGCACAGTGCTGATTTTTTCCCCTGCTGTCCAACTCTGCCATCATTACTAGATCCTTTCCTCTTGGGTGTGCATGGGAGACGATGACAACATCTACACAATCCCAGCTTTTCTCAAATACTTTCTTGCTGGAACCCTGGGTGCCAGCTGTCCTTTCCCCTTCTAGCCACCACTTCCCTTTATATATGTGCAACATATACCTGGATCATGAGAAAAATTAACTTGTATTGGTGCAGTTTCACCAGTCTTCTCTCTCTATCACTTGCTACAGCCAGACTTTGCCAGCATCAGTCTGAGTTGTGTATCTCTATCTAGGATGCAGATCAGTGGATGAGTCAAACACTGGAATATCAAGGATGTTGCTGAGATGAAGCACATTGATCTGCTCTAAATGCATCACCTACAAGCACCTGTTGCTTAGCTAATGGAGATCCTATAGTGCATGGGAAGCAGTGCAACACAGCATTGAAATGTGCTAGGAGAAATCCAATATTACAGAATTTATATCTGCAATATTCATCTCGTTTTCTTTCCCCTTGCATGCCTTCCTATCTTTCAGGACTGTTCTATTGATGGAACCAAGGGGCGGTTTGTTCTACCACCTTGTAGGATATTAAATTCCTGCTTTATTGCTAAAGTCAGCAGCTTCCTTAGACTGAGAGGAGAGAAAGAAGAAATATGGGAGAGAGACAGAGAAGCAGATTCCCATGACTGGGAGATAAAGCTTTCAGCCTGCCAACATCCCAGCTAGGGACAAAAGGAGAAGGCATCTGTTCCACAGTTCTTTTCATAACGTCAGTGTTCTAATGAGGCTGCTAGACTTGTGATAATGTACGAGAATCTCAGCTGGATTCCCTTTGGGTCCGAACCTGCAAGCACTCTGCATGCAGAGGCTTCCAGCATCAGACTTTCTGTGTGCATGCTGGGAAAAGCACAGAGGTAGTTCCACTGATGTCAGCGGGGCCGTTCATGTGCCTAAAATTAAGCATGTGCTTAAGTGCTTTGCAAAAAAAAAAAAAAAGTGTTCCACCGGCAGCAGCAACTAATTTTTTTCCTGTTTTTTTAGAATTGGCAGCGAACTGAAAAAAAATCCATTATTTGCCCGGCTCTGCTTCTAGCTGTAACCCGCATGTACATTCAACTTCATAGACTCATAGAAATGGAGGGCCAGAAGGGACCTTGAACAGTCAGCAAGTCCAGCTCCTTGCACTGAAGCCAGACCAGGTACATCTAGGCATCCCAGAAAGATGTTTGTCCAACCTGTTCTTAGAAACCTCCGATCATGAGGATTCCACCACCTCCCTTGGAAGCCTGATTCAGATTCCTCATGGACAGATCGATTGCTAGATAGGTGAAAGGACAGAGGGAAGGAAAAAAAGAATAAAAAATGGATTGAGATAGAAGGGCTTCCTTGAACACTGGTGGGTGAATGTGACTGCATCTGAGTTGGATGTTTAACTACTTTGCATGTTTCCAAATATTTCCTTTTTCTAGCAAAGGAACAGCCTATGGCAAATATTAGGAACAAAGGAATCCCCACCCTAAAGCTGGGATCGTATAAGAGAATGCCCATACATGATACACCTGGCCTGATAAATGCAGTCTATACCATGTAAGGGGACTGAAGCGGACGTACAATAACTGGAGATGGTCACCAGAGAATACCCCATGTGCAGGGAAACTCTTCAGTGGTGTAGTCACCTTCTGTGCCAGCCACCTCCACTCCATCCCCGCCAGAGAGGGAGGAGGTCCATGCTGGGAGCAGACCGTGTCTATGCCTGATTTTTGACTGTTTTCATATTGTGAGAGGAGGAATGACACCACATTAGGACTTGGGAAATGAGGGTTCAACTTCCTGCTCCAGCAGACTTCCTGTATGGCATTGTGCAAGTCGCTCAAGTGTCTTTGTACCTCAGTTCCCTCTGTGTAAAAAGGGGATAATGGCACATCCCTACCACCCCTGGGTATTGTGAGGATAAATACGTTCAAGATTGCCGGTTCACGTACTATAGAAATGGCCATGTAAGATGTTAAGTTACAGCTGTTCAGTAGCTGGTCTGACTTGGACAGGGGCCAGGCAGCTCAGGATCAAGGAGATAGATCCAACACCCTACTGGTGCCCTGGAGAATCTAGCCTACAGTGTTGATTTATCCAGTAGAATAGTAATCATTAGCTATAATCAGTTGCCAGTTCATTGATTGGACTAAATTCACTACTAGCATATAGTTGTAACTACTTATGGGGGAGGGATAGCTCAGTGGTTTGAGCATTGGCCTGCTAAACCCAGGATGTGTGTTCAGTCTCTTGAAGGGGCCATTTAAGGATCTGGGGCAAAAATCTATCTGGGGATTGGTCCTGCTTTGAGCAGGGGGTTGGACTAGATGACCTCCTGAGGTCCCTTCCAACTCTGACATTCTACATTAGCAATGAATTTGGCCCACCTAGCCAGTATGATTAGCTGCTGATCTCATTCATCCGACACACTGCATTGCTTATGATGCAGTGTGTATTAAATATGTTTATACCTCTACCCTGATATAACGCTGTCCTCGGGAGCCAAAAAATATTACTGCATTATAGGTGAAACCGCATTATATTGAACTTGCTTTGATCTGCCGGAGCGTGCAGCCCCACCCTCCCAGAGTGCTGCTTTACCATGTTATATCAGGTCACGTTATATTGGGGTAGAGGTGTGCATGGCAACTAGAATCATTTGATGTGGACTTCTTCCTCTGAGATGGCATCAAGGCTCCTGTTGGTTAAAACAGACACAATCTTTGTTAGGATTTAGAACCCATATTAACCATGATGATAAAGCCGAGGCTTCATCAAGGTTTTTTAAATTGCTCATAGAACCCTAAGATTTTTTTCCCCTGGTTAAAACCACAACAATATTTCATTCCCATTGCTTACCCTAAAAATGAATTTCCTTTCCCATCTCAGCTGGTGATTTGTTTTGCATTAATGCCTTTCATAACTCATACGTTTCACCATTAAAAATTAATGCTTGGCGCTGACATAAACAAATGAAATTTGTATTATTAATGTTTTACATAGGTAAGACTTTGTAATAACAGATTCATCATAACAGACTGGTTTAATTAAAAGACTCGCTCGTTCCCTAAACTGATTTCAGACATATTTTTGGGTGATGGGAATAATGTTTTGTAGTAGAGGCTGAGGAATAATGATCAATAGGTCATTTGGTGCCTTTTTATAGGTCTGTATTTGTGTCCTCCCACGTTCCTCACTCTCTGGGTGAGTCTCACACCAAGATGGCATGTAGAAGGGACAGAAAAGGTGAAGATTGACTCTGTCAAGAGAAATAGCCCAAGGCCTGTGCACCACTTAACTCCTACATCTGAGGGCCTACCAGCGACTTTGTGCTGACCCTCTGTGCAGAAGTAAATCTTTTCCGACATGAACATGAGGTAAGTTTCTAAGCACAAGGACTGCACACAGGGCCTGATTCAAAGCCCACTTAAGACAATAGGAGTCTTTCCCATTGACTTCAATGGGTTTTCAGTCAGGCCCATAAAGAAGGCAGATAGCGAATGCACAGTAAGCTTCCTTGCACCTATGATGTGGAGAAGCCAGAGAACGGACACAAACTCCTAACACTTGGACAGCACATGAAGGCATAGATTTGAATGGACAATAGGTTTCCTGTACCAGGATGGTCAAGAAGCTAGTAATAATCATAATACCTGGCTCTTATCTAACACTTTTCATTTTTAGGTCAGTATCATTATCCCCATTTTACAGATAGGAAAACTGAGGCAAGATAGGGCAGTGACTTGCCTGAAGTCACCCAGCAGAGCACTGGCAGATCTGCAACTAGCACTCAAGTCTGAGTCCCAGGCCAATGTCCTATCTACTAGTCTCTCTCTCTCTATATATATATATCCCCTCTGAAAAACAGGCTTTTAGGAAAGAAAACTAAGCACAACTTCTGAAGCCACGGCTGCATTTTATATATACTTCATGGGGCAAAACTGGCTTTGTGTGGCAGACTCACAAAAGGCATTTGCTGCTGTGTGCAGTGACTTTAGGGTGACCAGATATCCCAATTTTATGAGGACAGTCCTGATATATGGGACTTTTGCTTATATAGGCTCCTATTACCTCCCACTCCCGTCTTGATTTTTCACACTTGCTGTCTGGTCACTCTAAGTGACTTGCTGGAAAATCATGAGTATGCACGTGGTTCTGGGCAGCGAGAGAACCCGGAGTGTAGAGAAGATCAAACAAAACTGGGAGCCAGGCCAACCCTGTGTCCTCTTGTGCATGACCTGGGCTATTTCCGTCTCTCAGACACAGCAATGCTGGAACTGATGTCTTCACAAACTGTCACTGACAAAACTTTGATGTACTGACTGACCGGCAGGGATAATTTTCAAATAAATAGATAAGATGCTAATCTCTACCCACCAACAACAAAATCACCCCCAGATTTATCGCTGGAACTCTAGTGAGATATGGTCTCCTTAGATTTCATAAGCTAAAATAGAGTCAGAACCAGTCAGTGCTTGAACAGAGGACCCTTTAGAAAAAACCTAGAAAGAAGCCCAAAATGTTGCCAATGATCCATTAGGCATGCTCAGTCAGCACTGAATAATGTCACAGTGTGGAGATGGAGGAATGTGAGCTGTTGGAGAAGCCATCTTCTGGATGACAATTGAAAGAGAGGTCCTGGCTATGTGTAGCCATTAAAGACTCAGTGGGACTTTTCTCTAGTCTAGGACTGCTAACCTTATTTGCCTGGTTAAATTCCAATTGGGTTCGTAACACACTGGACAAACTTATTGTGTCCCCCATAAGGGGGGAAATGAAAAAAAAAAGTCGAATGTCTGTAAAAATCAGTTTAATCTGGTCTGCCTCCCTCTCCAGAATACCTTAGTCATAAGCGTATGTTTTTTCAATGGTGTCTCTATGGGACAGAGTTAAACTTTCTGCTGAAGGAGAAACTTTTTGTTTTGAAGAATAGTGGGGAAAACGACCCATTCATTGTAGTGAGTTAAGTGTATGGAAAGACTGAAGAGTCTATGACGGAGCAGAGCTAAGATTGTTGGGTGCCTTTAGTATCTGTTTCCATATCTGGTTTTCTTTTTTAACCCTGAGACTTTCCTTGGTTTATCACAACTGGTTTTTACAACATCCCTGTAATGTATTTTGCCCTAATGTAATGATATGTACTGTATACTCAACTGTAACTCCATTTTAATATCATTTTATCTGGGACTTTTCTTGTTCTTTTAAAAAAAATAATTTTGTAATTTTGGGTATGAAATGCTGTATTTTTCATACATTCTCATAACACAAGAACTAGGGGGTCACCAAATAAAATTAATAGGCAGCCGGTTTAAAACAAATAAAAGGAAGTATTTCTTCACACAACACATAATCAACCTGTGGAACTCCTTGCCAGAAGATGTTGTGAAGGCCAAGACCATAACTGGGTTTAAAAAAGAACTAGATAAATTCAGGGAACATAGGTCTATCAATGGCTATGAGCCAGGATGGGTAGGGATGGTGTCCCTAGCCTCTGTTCTCCAGAAGCTGGGAATGAGTGACAGGGGATGGATCACTTGATGATTCCCTGTTCTGTTCATTCCCTCTGGGGCACCTGGGCACTGGCCACTGTCATAAGACAGGATACTGGGCTAGATGGACCTTTGGTCTGACCCAGTAGGGCCGTTCTTATGTTCTTATGATGAACGCTCAATTTTAAGTCCAAAAATTAACATGCCTTAACTATGGAGTTGCTACTGATGCCTCCATAATATATTTCCAGACAAAAACTACATTAAAATGGTGTTAAAGTTGACAGGACAAATATATAGTTTTGGGTAAACTATATTATAAGGATGTTGTAATTATCCCCAAACCAAGCATTATAAACCCACCAAATTCACAGTTATAAAAGCAAACATGTTAAGGTACAGAAATGCACCATTCAAGTGGGAGTTAGAATGGGAGTTTGGTATATAAAGGAGGTGCTAGTAACAATGGTGCAATTAATCCAATGAGAGAGAAAATAATTATGAGAAAAGATCAAAGGTGGGATTTTCAAAAATATTAAGCACTGTCCGAACTCTTTTCCCATTGAAGTTAGTGGAAATGTAGAGTGCCTTGTTCGTATACCATTGACGCCAATGGGAGCAGAGCTAGGCATGGGTGCACCTGAAAATTCCACCGCTGAGTGTATAAAGAACATCTGAGAAAGTGAAGAGCTGAAAACTGAAACCATTGTAAAAAGCCAGCCCTGGCAAAGGGAGCTGGGTACCAAGGAGTGCTGAAAAAAGGTGATAACAAAAGACTCTCTCTATTGGACACGAAGAGCTTATAAAAGGCTATGGGATGTAACATGGCATCAATCTGGTAGGAACATTAATAAGATGAAGTGAAGAACATGGAGACACGATATGCTCTTTAACGGGGAAGATGAGTTGAACTCTTTAGTCACTGAGAAGCAGTTGATAAAACTTCTCCTTGGAATCTTGACTCTCTAGTGCATTACCCCTGGTCTGCATCAATGCAACTCCATTGAAATCAGTGGAGTTGAACCAGTGTAATATCAGTGTAGCCCAGTGGAGAATTGGTTCCATGTGTATCTGGCACAGAGGGAGGAAAAAGGTCTCTCCAGACTTATATCTCTGGAAAGTGTACGTTTGTCTCTGCATCAGCCAGATTAAATGCAACCTTTCGTATGTGGGCTGAAGAGATTTCACATTGTAAGCAGCTTTCCACTAAAAGGAGGTTAATTGTTTTTTTGCATCTTTTACAAGAGTGTTTGTATGTTGCAGCTCTGCAGCTGTGTGTCTAGCATGAGATTGCATCCATCTCTGCACTCTGTGTGCTCTTAAACTATTTAATTAAATGGAATTGAATCTGCTAAGCAGTTATTGGCGGTGTTGGTTTCTGTGCACGGATATACTGTTTGGGAATTCACAGAAGTGCTGTGCCTTGGACATTGTAATAGTGTGTGTTCAGTTTC
The DNA here is from genome assembly GCF_003597395.2 of Chelonoidis abingdonii. Classification (NCBI taxonomy): domain Eukaryota; kingdom Metazoa; phylum Chordata; order Testudines; family Testudinidae; genus Chelonoidis; species Chelonoidis abingdonii. Next base: position 11,818,190 of record NC_133792.1, on the reverse strand, counting down.
AGTCTTGCTTTCTACCCCCACCGTGACACAGTCTGGATGTTGATATGAAAATCAGTGGAATTTCTGGTCCAGATCTAAAGAAATGGAAAGCCTTGGAATACTACAAAATGTTGACATCATAGGGTTCGCCTACAGGGGATTTTAAACTGGATCAGATTGAGTTAATTCAGTTTGAAAACTCTTGTGTATCCACGACACAACCCACCACAGAGCACTAGCTCCACATTTACTGTGAACTCTGGAGTCCTCTTGACAAATGGACTAGGTTTTCTTCTAACTGAAGTGGTTGAGTCTTTTGTTTGTGTGCACACAATCGCTTCAGACTATTTTTTGCATGCTTCTAAAGGCTACCTGACAGTGCTTTGCAGGTCAAATGTTACTGACCTCTGTTTAGTTGTGTGCCCTCTTGGACCTGGAGTCAAGGCCAAGATGACCCTGCCCGCCTTTACAAGGTGGCACGCAGCCAGATTTTGCTCATTTGCTCCTGGATCCCAGTGTATCATTATTCTGGTGATACAACCACAATAGTGTCCCAGAAGCCCTGCTACCTGAGTTGCACAGCTGCTTGGAGCTGTGCTGAGACCCTGGATCTCATCGCCATCTGTGGAAAAGCATCAGTTCAGAAATCTCTTGTGGCCAGCCAGCCACAAGAATAAGGACGCGTTTGTGGACACTGTGGACATTGCAAAGCAGATGTGAGCGAGGGGTCACTACTGGGGTGTCGACCACTACCGGATAAAGAACAAGTTGCTCAGGAGAAAGTACCTGGAAATGAGGGATAGATGGAGGCAATCTGGTGAGGGATAGATGGGACCTGCCCATTTTTTGATGAACTGGACAAGATTCTACACAATTACAGTGTGACCCATCCCATGCGCTGCTCAGCACCTCCTGCCTGCACGCTGCCCCACACCAAGGACTGCTGGCTAGAGCCAGTGGAGGAAGAGCAGCGGGATGCCAGAGAGGAGCTGCCTCTGAGACCCAGGATCTTTTTGTGACTCAAGACCCTGACAACAGCCAGTGGAAAAGCCAGCCCCAGTCCTGCCCTCCTACAATGGACCCGGATTCCTGCCTTGCATTAGCTGAGCCCAAGTACTAGCCAGAAACCCAGGGCTGGACCAAAGAGTCAGATCCGCTGGAGGGAATTTCGGCACACAATTATTATTATAGTTGGCAGATGTGAGCTAGCAACCCCTGGTTCCCTACCCAGAACCCCTTGTGCTGTTTCAAAATGGCATCCACCAGCATGGTGCAGTGGCAGTCTGTACCCTTCCCCTACCACGGGCTGCAGATTTGAATAAGAAAAGCATTCATTTGTGCTAAATTCAACAGTCTATAGAGACAGTGCTTACAGTGCTACTGAGACACAGACAATACTGCTCCCTGCTGAGGTACAAATGCCCTGTAAGGAACCTGCATTGTAACTGACAATTGTTGTAGGACCCCATCTATTTTTCTCTGCACTTTCTCCATGTCTGCCAGGAAGATATAGCAGAACTTAATCCTGAGAAATTGTTCCATGATGTTTTGCACATTATAAGGAATAGCCACACGCCGATGACACCCAGTCTAGCTCGCAGGCCCCTTCCACTCCTGCCTGGGGGGATTATCCTCGTGAATCACGTCACAGAATATCTTGCTGGTCTGCCCTTTTGTCTTTTTTGAATAAGACCATTCTCTGTCTCCTAGTCACCTGCCTCAGCATAAGGTCATCGAGTGTGAGGCCAGCCTAAAGGGGACGTAGAGGGGATTCCTGTCCAGCTCGGCCTACATTCCCTCCATAAGCCCCACTTTATACCTCTTATGCCATAGTAACAGCTCCAGACGACAAATTTTTTTTTTGCAGAAAACAACCTGGAACATAGCTCCAACCATCCCATCTCATCCCACCCCACCCAGCATGAAAGCAGATACAGTAGTAGACTGAAATTCAAATGCACCCAAGTACCCTCCATGCATGCAGACCACTTACCGTCTCTGAGGCTCACCTAAGAATAGGAAGAGTCTCAGGGAGGAAAGGTCACATATCAATACTAAAAAAGATATCTTGACTTGTCCGTGATATGAACAATAAGTGACTCTTCCCCCCCAATCCTATACCCCCATAGCCACAGAACTTGCACTAGCCGAACTGTCAGGGACTGTTCACAGGGTGGCCAACCTGAAGGGGAGAAAAGGAAGACTTGGGACAAGATGTTTGCAGAACACAAGGCAGCGTCACAGAGGAAATCCAGGCTGACCAAGAGGTGGAGGCCGTGCATGAGGAGCCAGAGAGAGAAAGGTGTGCAGCCCTCTCAGGACATTGTGACAGAGGCCAAGGACAGTATCACTCTGGCCAGGGAAATCATGGCTGTGGCCACAGACAGCATCACTATGGTGAAGGAGAGCATGGGCGATGCAGAGGCAACTCATGGATGCTTTCCGGAGCTAGAATGCCCTCCCTGTTGTCCTGTAATTTGGGACCCAGTCGTGTCCTTCAGTTCCTGAACAATGCTGGCTCCTGGGACCAGTAGCATCTCCTAACCTCTGTATCGTCTCAGCAGCGCCCATTCACGTCTCAGTTCCAGCATCTTGGTACCAGGAACACTTGCACCTGGGAATCCAGCTCTTTTGAGCCCTGTGATGTCCCTAGGCCCCTGCAGAGCAGAAGAGCCAGAGACAAGGCCTGTGCTCCCCTTTAACCCATGTTGTAGTAATTGTAATGTTGTTACGACTGCACTTTAATTACTGCCACAGAGCAAACAAAACTCAAAGTACAGTTGGTTATTTAACACCAATGGTTTGTTAAATGTATTTCCAAATCCGGAGACATTATTTTTCTGTTGCTTTCATTAAAACTTGATTATTGTGTTTTTATTGTTGTTTCATAATAAAACTGTTTACAATGCATCCATATGGAGCATCGTTGCATTTAACGCAGACAATCCTTGAAATAAAGCTGAAACAATTCATTGGGTTTGCCAAAAGCACATAGAGAATGTTAAACTTCAACCACACATACACAATACCCCGTTGCTCGCAATGTCGCTATCGCAATGTGCCCTCCATCCTCCCCAGGCTAACGTGTTCAGGCATGAGACACAAAATACAGACAGTAGGCATCCTTGACAGGATTCCCCGAGGTGTCTGGTTTCTGAACAGGACATCTTGCTGGCTGCTTGAACCTCCAAGCAAGTCTCTATACCTCAGCCTCCCACCCCTGGGGAAGACTTTCTCCATTTTCTCCCAAATTTTGTGCAAAGCACAAGATGCAGTTCTAAGGGTTGGAACATTTTTTTTTTGACACTTTCAACCTATTCCGTAAGCAGCACCATTTGCCTTTCAAACAGCCAAATGCACGCTCGACTACCTTTCTGCAGCTGCTCAGGTGATAGTTAAAATGTTCCTTTCTTATAGCCAATAGACCTGGGTAAAGCTTCATTAGTCAGGACATCAATACTTAGTGCTGCCTTGAGTACAGGGCACTGGACTAGAAGACCTGTCGAGGTTCTCTCCAGGGCTACAATTCGATGATTCTATGATCAGGGGAGAAGCCAGGTCTCCCATAATTACCTCACCAACCACCATACCACTTCTGAGGATGAACAGTCCTTTCTCTTTTAATTTAAATAGTAAGAGCCTAGCACCCTGGGGCGTCCAGGAGCAACCTGCATTTATGTCTGTAAATCTGCCACTGTGTTCCACAGTGCTTGGAGCACCATGGAGAAATAACCCATCCTGTTTATAAATTCTGCACCCTAGTGTGGTAAAGGGTGTGGGTGTGTGGCAAACAATAGGCACATGGGTTATATCAGTTGCTCCAATACAGGTTGGGAACCCCATGCATGCAAAGCCATCAATAATCTCTTAAGCATTACCCAACTTCATGACCTGGCCAGATAGCACAATATCAATGGCATAGCAGACCTGTGAGAGAATGGCCCCAATGGTTGATCTCCTCATGCTGAATTCATTGGCTACAGACCAGTAACATCTTGTAGTGGCAAGTTTCCAAATGGAATGGCATCAGGGCCGGCGCTTCCATTAGGCGACCCTAGGCAGTCGCCTAGGGTGCCAGGATTCAGGGGGCAGCATTTTGTGCACTCCCCAAGGGGCACGCAAGAGCTTCCAGTTCCACTCCCGTCATGCTGCCGAAGAAGGACCTTATGCCGACGTGCCGTGGAAAACAGTGGCAGGCAATTGAGCAGCTCAATGACTGCCGCTGTTGCCTGTGGCATTTCGGTGGAGGATCCTTTTTCGGTGGCGCGATGGGAGCATAACCAGAAGCTCCCGCATGCCCCGTGGGGAGAGCACAAAATGCCCCCCCCCCGAATTCTGCCTAGGGCACCAGAAACCCTGGAACCACTCCTGAATGGCACCCATTTATCCATGGGTGTAGGGCATCACAGGTTGGTATGCTGTCAGTGGAGTCAGTTTGGCACAGATCTCAGAAAGGTGTCCCACTCCAGCCTGAAGCTCTCTCACTACTGCTGGTCATTCCAGATCTTCTGAACAATCCTCTCCCGCCAATCCATACTGGTTCCATGGTAGCTGATCCAGGAACCAATCCTCTTGTTCCAACTGCTCAGCATCCTTGAGTTCTTTACACCTCCATCCTATTGCCACTGCTGCAGTGTTTCGTCCTCCTGCCAAAAGGGTTGCTGCTGCAACAGGTGAAACTCACTGGCAAATTTGTTCAGCTCTGAATGAAGATCATTGTTGGGTCCAGACAGCAATTCAAATATGGCGCGAGCCAGCCCAGAAAGGAAGTAGAAGATGGAGACAGCAGAAACATAGGAATTTTTAAAAAAAATTGAACCCACCTCGCTTCCCACAATTCACAGCAAAAACAATCCAAGGATGCATGCTGATGAACAGTGAAGCAAAGGACCATGGGATACCCCCAGAGAATGCTACAGCCTCATTTTACAGCAGATTGCTGCCGAGTGCTCACACGATGCAAACTGAAAACAGAACGAGTGGTCTGTGCGCATGCTATTGGTATGAGTTGTCAGATGCTCACCAAAAAACACTCACTTAGAGTCCACTGATAAAGAGCAGGTTGACAGGAAGGAGCACTCAGAGCAGCTCACTGCAGAACTGCCACTGCCTCATTTATTTGGCAGGGGTGTGCCAAGTCAGAGCGAGCATTCATTTTCCTAACTTTGCATCAATAATTAATCAAACCAGGTTTTACATAAGCCTGAACATAAAATTATTAGCTCCTAGAGGTTCTGCCGGCAGTTACCGCAAGACCTTTGTCAGCAGCTTCAGGAATGATGTGTTTTAAAGGGATAGAAACATAGATAAACACTCATTTCTTTCCCCTGCGGGTGCTCACTCAATCAGCTCTAATTCTCTTTCCTTTTGCTCTCCAAGACAAGAAGCCAGTTTGAAAGCAAGCGATGAGCATACTAGACTGCAAGATCTTTGGGGTAGGGTCTGCCTTTGCATTATTTATTTTTTACAGTGCTTACTACCACAGGGTCCTGACACCTGATTGGGGTTGCTAGATGCTACCACAGCACAAATAATTAACGATGATAATAGTACTAGTGAACAGATTTTGTTAGATTCTCACATTCTTGTGTTGTCTGCAAGCGGGGTTCAAACTGAGGCCTTCAAACAGTAAAAAATGAGTCTCTAACACATGAGAGAAAGGATGAAGTCATAGCTGGTAGTCTCTGCAGACTCATTAATCTCGTCTGTGGACCAGTCACTAGAGAGGGGACAAAGACCTACATTCTCTCCCTGGTATATGCAGTTTGCTTCTTAAATTTTTCAAATATTTGTCAGCTTTGAGTGTCTCTGCCCTTCTGGTCTATAGATAGGATCTGAAATCTCTTGAGAAAGCCTGTTCTTAAGAGATTTCCAGACCAGTTTTGTAGAATCTAGGCCAGATTCTCAGGATGTGTAAATCAGTATTGCTTCAACGGAGCGATGCCGATTTACTCCACCTGAGAATCTAGCCCTCTACCTTAGAGCTTCTATGACATCCATTCTCTATCAGGATCATGCCTCAGTGGTTTTGAGAGTTTGTATAAGGTTGCAGGAAGCATCCAAACTTTTAGTTGTTTCTTTTAGCCTCCAGAACAGAGTTGGTTGAACTGTTTATGTGAATAATGTTCATTGCAAATTCAGCTCCTTTCCTTCGCTGACTGATCACAATGTTCTGGACTGAAATGTTTAAAGCAGCCTAAGTGTTTTAGGTGTCAAATTTCCATTAAAATGAATGGGAGTTAGGCATTCATCTCCCTTAGACAGCTATGAGAATACCTCCCAGACAGGTAACATTTAAGTATTCAAACCAATGGGGTTACAGTCAATGATTTGCAGACACTGAGCTATTGGAGAACTGTTGGCTTATTCTAATCATTGTTTCCACAGTGCAGTTTGGTCACCAAGATCACATGGTATGACTAATCAGATAAAAATAAAAAATACTAAAAATACTAAAAAAACTTTGATGAAACTCACAGTTCATAGAGTTTAAGGTCAGGAGAGACCACCAAATCATCCTGTATTACACAGGCTGCCACCACCACTCACTACTTGCACAACAGGCACAAAATAGGAGGGGACCCAGGTACATCAGTCCTCCAGGTCCCTGCAACAGCAGGGAATTGATTAAGTGAGCTATACCCAGATACTCCTGTCAGGTCATCTGCACCTACAAGCTATGTATATAATTTCTTCCTGTAAAAACGTTGGCGGTTAGTTATTTTAAGAGATTATCTGGGATGTTTGCTAGTCTCATTCTTCAGCTAGATGGGAGAACAGGACTCAGCACCAGAGTTCTTCTCATTTTCCTCCCTTTCCCACTTCGAACTATCACTTTGCTCCCCACCCCGATCCCGCAGTCTGTATTAGAAGGCCTTGTCTCTGATGAATTGCTCTTTGCTCCTCCTGTGACGCGCCAGTAGTCTGACAGGAACTCAGTAATGAACAGTGCATTTCTGTCAAGAACTTCATATTAAGTAGCAAATGTCTTCTGAAAAGCCACCCTGATGGAATCAAAGCATGGGGTTTTGCTTGTTCGAACAACTATTTACTCCTGTTCAAGGCAAAGCTAGAAGAATTGCCTAGGATCTGAACTCAAGGGACAAAGAGAAGCCCTGCAACTTGCCTGCCTTGAGCTGCTTGCATGATAAGGTGCTTTAGGAATGAGATTGCATTATGTTGTAACTGAAGGGAAATGAGATGCCTTCGTTACCACCTGAGCAGTGCGATCACTCAGAGCAGAACTCTGGCTGCTGCTCTCAAAATACAATTTGTCATCTAGAAGAGGCTGTCTCGTTGAAAAGCACAAGCTATATAGAATAACACCTCTCTCTTTCCTTCTGTCTCTGCAACGCAAGGAAAATTAAACTGTGCGGAGTGGGTGGGGCCAAAATGCCCCGTAAGAAATCTAACAAACAGGCACTAAACTTCTCTGATAACTGTCTAAAATATACTAGGAAGGAGCTTTTGATTCTACAGATTTCAACCTTCCAGTGAGTGGTTGGCAACTGGACTCGTAGTGGGTTTGGATCAGCTGTTTCCATGATTTCCAGACCTCTGAATCTGAGCATCTGTCCCAACAGGTTTGCAAAGCTACCTCCCCAAACCAAAGAGGCTGAAGGAAGAGAGGTTATCCAGACCTTTCTGCTAACAGTGGGCATTCCACTCTCATTCTTCTCATTTGGCAGCAAGAGTCCTGATACCATGAGCCAAAATGTATTACGGATAAAACCCAGGAGTCTGAGATAATCCAGGGTTACCAAGTTCATGCTAAAGAGTAATGGGGAGGTGAACCTGATGGTGATATTGACACTTGCAGATGTCTTGATATAGGTTACAGCCCCTCACAAGACAATGCCGAGGCATACAGCACAGCACATCCAAGTAAAAAAAAGATGCCTGCAGATGCCGGACACACACTGAGGTATGGACTGAGACCTATGGGTCATCAGGTCAGGACTGCACAATGCAGACTTCCTTTACGCAGAGAAGCAATGGGCTACAGAAAGGCTGCAATGATACAATGAAGGATTTGTCAGTTTTCTTGAACTATGTGTATCAAAACGTTGTCACAGCCCGTCCCCTTTTCGCCTCCTCCTGGCTATTATTTGCTCCTGTCCTTGTGATCCTCTCTGGCAGACAGGGTTTTAATCACTGCCATGTTATACATTTTCAGTGTCACTGCTTGCTCCTTTTCTCAAGTAATCCTACTGTATTCAACCACCAGGTTTAATATGAAGAGGGATGAACAAGTTACAATTTCCTACTCTGTCCCTCTTAAAAAATTCACCCAATCTAGTATGTTTCAGTGGCAATGGGTTTAGTCACTGGAGATATGGAGGGGAAGGAAGGAGAAGTGAAAGCAAACTTTATTCTTATTATTAAATCCTTATTATTACATCTTAGATTGTAAATTCTTAGGGTGCAGTATAGCCATCATCTTTTTTTGTCTCTTATGTAGCAAACACATTTATGGCATTATAAAAATTATTATTATTCACAACAATAACGTAGCACCTACTGGTCAAGCTTGAGATCAGGGCCCCATTGTGCTAAACACTATTTAGTAAGGGACAGTCCCCCCCTCCAATCTTATAATCTGAGCAGATAAAACAGACAGCATGGGGGAAAAGGAATATTATCCTCTTTTTATAGATGTGGATATGAGGCACAGAGTAATTGGAGGACTTGTTCAAGGATTAGAGTGAATGTTTGTGGCAGAGAACTGGATTCAAATCCAGGTCGCCAGTGCTGTCAGACCATACTTCCTCCCTATATTAATTTTCACTTGTCATTCACAGTTGGGTGACCAGGTGTCCCGATTTTATAGGGACAGTCCCGATTTTTGGGTCTTTTTCTTATATAGGCTCCTATTACCCCCCACCTCCTGTCCCAGTTTTTCACACTTGCTGTGTGCTCACCCTATTCACAGCCTTGGGATCCAAAATGGTATGTTAGCTCCTGGAATATTGATATTTGTGCCTAGTGTTCCTACAGAGAAGATCCTGGGAAATTTTCTTGGCACTGCTTTATGAAACCAGTTTATCCTGAAAATAATGGAGGTAACTCCATAGCACTGGGAGTTGTTCTTGGGGGAATGTTCAAAATCTGTTCCCTAAAGATGGACACCAGGAACCTCCCAGCCAGCCTTTTTGTCAGTGCCTCTCTCTGTGTCCTGTGTGATGTCAGTAAGAATAAGAAGGTGTTCGCTGGTGGAAGTGTCTGTGAGCTCTGATGTCTCACAACATTCTCGGCACTGGGATCATGAGGCAGAAGATGTATCTCTTTCTCTCGACCTTTCTCTTTATCTGTGTTACTTGCAGTCAGTATCTCAGCTTCTGCAAATTCATCAGGAAAAAAAATCAATGTAAACTAGACAAGAGACCTTTCCAGGCTGAAAAGCAGAGATGGCATTAGGCGTCCATTAATCCCATGGCTGCAATAAGTCCCTGAAGCAAGGGTATAGGAGAGGAGGTAGAAAGGCAGGGGACAGATAACTAGAAAATCCATTTGTAAGGATGCTTTAAAAAAAAAAAAAGTTTAAGCAGCTCTCATGAAATGTGCTGGTGCAATATGCTATTTCCTCAGCCTTCTTGCGGGGTGCAGAGTGCAAAGCCAGCAGGTCCAGATCAAATCATTTGCATGAAAAGAGAGCAAAGTCTGTACGTATTCAATAAAAAAGAGGAGCTTTAAATTAATCTGATTGCCCCCATCAGCCCTGCTCCAAATCTTGAAAGCTCTTGAATGGACTAGGGCTTGGTTATATCAAAGATCAATGAACGGTCTTTCCACAATCCACCATAGTCACTGTACTCCTCGGGGACGATATGGCCGATGGAGCTGAGAGTAGAATTAATTTACAGTGGCTAGAAGCATGGCATTTTCTGTGCAGTGGGCTTGGCTCCAGATTTCCCTGTTATTAGACAGCAGAACAAAGCCGTCACCTATACAACACAATGTAAGATTCAGCTCTTCTCATGAATCTTGCCATGGTAATAAGTTGCATTGCTGCCTATAAAGGCAAACAACTGACGGAACCATCCGTGTAAGAAGTCAACAGCATGGCCATGGAGAGTATGGTAAGTTTAGACAATGAGAATACTTTTTAATTAGCTATAAACTGCCTAGACGCTGCAGTGATGGGCATATTCAAGAGGGGCAGGTGGATAGAGAGATACAATTAGCCTGAAATTAAAGATGGAAAAGGCCTAGTAAATTACCTGATCTATCCCCTCCCCAAAGCACTTTCCAGTGCTAAGTTGCTCTCTGCAGTCTGTTAGTTTCTGTTGGTGAGAGAGACGAGCTTTCAAGCTTACACAGAGCGCTACTTCAGGTCTGGGACACTTACTCAGGCTTTGTCTACACCAGCACTTTTGCTAGTAAATCTTTTGTTGGTCAGGTGTGTGTGTGTGTGTGTGAAAAAAATACCTCCTGACCGACAAAGGTTTCATTGACAAAAGCTCCAGTATGGACAGTGCTTTGTCGGTGGGAGATGCTGCCCCGCCGACATAGCTACCGCTGCTCGTTAGGGGTGGTTTAATTATGCCAGTGGGAGAGCTCTCTCCCTCTGGCATAGAGTGGCTACACGGGAGACCTTACAGCGGTGTAGTTCAGCTTCCTTTCTTACAGTGCCATTCAGGAGGACCGAAGGTGTAGGAGATAACACAGTGACCATGTGCCATCTGGGGATCTTTCAACACAGGACTCCAGCTGCACTGGGATTTATAGGGGCCCAGATGTGTCACGTTCAGGGCTACTTGTACAGGTGGAATCATGAAAAATTGCTGGAACTTTTCCCCAGGACCGGTGTATATAATAATTAAATAATGACGCATTCTCAACAGTTCCTCATTGTTCTTGTAGTTTGTCCCATTGCACCTTACCTCTGTAGGCCTTTTGAAAACTAAAGGATAACTTCTACCTTCTTTCTGTTATCATCCTCTTGCACTGGATGGATTATTTTTGCCATGTCTTGGTGTATCTAGTGATGGCACTGCCAGTTCCACGTCTGCTGCTGCTCCCCTCTGGTTGGAAGCAGGCCTGTGGGTTGCTCTCTGGGAGCCAGATATTCAGAACCCAGCAGCTCTTCATTGTGATTCTGCTGGCTGGTTTCAGAAGATCTCAGCCCTTTGGCCCACATAGTCTTTAGAAAAGCTGGCTTGGGTTTTGGGTGAAGACCCTGGGTGACCATTCCAATCACACGAATTCTTTAAAGCTTTGCAGTCCCATTCCAATCCAAACGCATGATTACACTCAACAGCCTGCTCCAGAGTTTTAAAATCCTGCCCTTGTTTTGACCTGTGATGTGGAACATTTCCACCCCGTTGGTAAATTCTGAAAAATCTGAAGGAAAAAAATATCCACGCAAAGGGGAAATCCAGCATGTCTGCAATCTCCAGTTCCCACCCAATTTAATATGCTCCAGCTGCATAACAGTTTATAATTTCTAATAATTTCCAGTGTCAGTGAGGCTGAAAAAGCCATTGAGTATTTTCAGGGCTGAAATCAAGCCATCAATTATGAAAATGTTTCTTCTGCTCAGTTTCCCAGTAGGCCATTATCTAATAAAAGTCACCAGGAAAAAAAAAAACGTAACATAATCCACCATGTAGGAAACAGTTAACAAATTAGAGTGATTGCAGTGCCACCTCAAAACAAAAGGCTGAACCAGATAAGGTCACCCACAAATTCAAGTCATCTTCAGGCTCGGCAGTGCCAGGAAAATTGCAGACTCAAAGGGTCTCAGCTGGCATAATTTTCTCGGTGAACTTGTCCCCGTTTTTAGAAATACTAGAATTACTTTACAATACAAAAGCTTTTTGAAAAAATGACTTTCTTCCCTTGAAGATCTCCTATCACTCCTCCACCCAATGCACGTTGGAAAGAAAGGTTCATTTACATATAGGCTCTGTCATTAGGGTCACCTTATTATAGGATAGGAATAAAAGAAGAAGGGTGTGTGGGGGGGAAGAACTGCAGACACAGTCAATTACTGTGTGGATTAAATCTCCAGCTGACTGGAAACGGGGCTGTTTGAAAACTTCTCCTTTGATTTTTGCAGCGTAAGGTGGGGAGGCTGCCATTCTTCTATTTTATGTTTGCTGGGTCTTTGTTGTTCCTTTATGATCTGTCTTGCTCTATGATGTGTGATTTAGAGCCATTCCAGCATCAGAGAACTGCAATTTGGATGCATTTATGATGGAATAGAAAAGACGGGAAAGGGAGGGGCAGGGGTTTGTTAGGTACAGACATGTCCAACTCCAGGCGCTGGGTTTGCAAAGAGGAGAGAGAGACAATAGGGAGAAAAAGAGAATAAAACAAACCAAAATAGAAAATCAAAACCACCGCTCAGACCAGATTCTCAGCTGAGCTCCACATAACTCACTGGAAGCTCCATTGACAATCTAAATCAGGGATGGCCACCCTGAGCCTGAGAAGGAGCCAGAATTTACCAACATCCATTGCCAAAGAGCTGCAGTAATACCTCCTGACCCCTCCATCAGCTTCTCTCGTCGCTCCCAGTGCCTCCCACCCACCGGCAGCCCTGCCGATTAGCACCTCCCCATCAGCTGTTTCGTGGCATGGGAGGGAGAAGGGGGGAGGAGCGAGGGCAGAGCAGGCTCAAGGAGGGGGCGGGAAGGGGTGGAGTGGGGGCAGAGCCTGTGGCAGAGCCAGGGGTTGAGCAGCGAGCACCCCCAGCATATTGGAAAGTTGGCGCCTGTAGCTCCAGCCCCGGAGTCGGTGCCTATACAAGAAGTCGCATATTAACTTCTGAAGAGCTGCATGTGGCTCCGGAGCGATGGGTTGGCCACCCCAATATAAATGATTGAAAACAAGTTGTTAACTCCATAAATATGGCTATAATGAAACCACTGAGACATGGACGTAACAGGCCCAAGGGATCATGACAGCTTATTGCTTCCCTCGCCCTCCCTTCTGCCCCACTGCCCGTCATTGTTCGGTGCTCTTGTCTACATCTACATGGTGAGCTCCCTGTGTCGCCTATCTACCTAGAATGCTATTGGCTGTGTATAAATATGAGCAAATCAACAATCTATCGAAGGGACTTGTATGTCCCCCTTTCCCATAGTATCAGAGCATTGACAATCTTTAGTATATTTATCCTCACAACACTCCTGGGAGACAGGGCAGTGCTATTATCCACAGTTTACAGACATGGAACCAAGGATATGTCTATACAGCAAAGAAAAACCTGCTGCTGGTTTGCAGGGTGCAGCCCTGTTTTGTTGCTGTGTAGACTTCCAGGCAGGGGTAGCTCTAGGTGGGCCTGCGGGAGGTCCTCTGAAGGCACAGGATCAGCTGATCCTCTGCAGGCAGCCTGCCTGCTGCCCTCACAGCACACCCCCTGCAGCTTGCTGCCCCAAGCATGTGCTTGGTGTCCTGGAGCCACCCCTGCTTCCAGGTTTGGGCTGGAGCTTTTAATTATGGAGATATACCCATTTCCTAGAACTGGAAGGGACCCTGAAGGGGCATTGAGTCCAGCCCCCTGTCTTCACTAGCAAGGCCAAGTACTGATTTTGCCCTTAGACCCCTAAGTGGCTCCCTCAAGGATTGAGCTCACAACCCTGGGTTTAGCAGGCCAGTGCTCAAACCACTGAGCTATCCCTCCTCCTGAGCATGAGCAGCCTCCTGCCCTGCAGGGCCCTAGGGCCTGGGTTCCAACCCAAGCCCAGAAGTCTACACGGCAATGAAACAGTGCTGCAGCCCGAGCCCCGCGAGCCAGAATTGGCTGGCACAGGCCAGCCGCAGGTTTTTCTTTGCTGCGTAGACACACCCCGAGGCACCAAGAGACTAAGGGCTTGTCTCCACAGTGTGATGCCATGCAGGGATCTGATTTCTAAAGTGTGCTAGCTGGTCCAGGCACACTCTGCTGCAGATCCACCCAGAGGATTCAGGGAGCCTGGAGCAAAGCAATTTTGGGGGCCCCTTCCATAAAAAAAAGTTGCAATACTATATTCATGTGGGGGCCGCTGTGGGACCTGGGGCAAATTGCCCCACTTCCCACCCCCCCAACCTCTGGGCAGCCCTGCTCTGCTGTGTGCGCGGAAGTCTCCCTAGTGTGCTTTACGGTAGTGCTGTCTGAAACAGCCCTATGTTAAGGCACACTAGGGCACAATGACTTTAGGCCATCTACACGGCCTGAATAGTGCGGGACACATTAGTGTGCTTGAGAAATCGCACCCCCATGGCACACCTCACTGTACCGTGCAGGTACACCCAAAGTGACTGTGTCAGAGGAAGGAACTGAATGAACCTGGGTCTCCTAATCACTGTGCCCAAACCACTGGACCATCTTCCCTGCTCCGCTTTCTGGTCTACCCCTAAGGAAGATGTTACATCTCTCCTTGGGATGATCTCTGTACATGAAGTTGTGGGTTTCGGGTTTATTCTGAGAGAGGCAATAGCTCAAATTGTCTCCTCAGGCAACTCATGTTATGAAGGGTATTGCAACAAACAGCAGCCCCTGAAGGGCAGAAGTACCCACGAATTTCCCAGGATCACCACAGTCTCTACTGGTTTAGTTTTCCGCAAGGCCTGGTTGAAGCTACAAGATAACTGAGGCTTTGTGTTTTAGCTTGCAAATGAGGCATGATCAAAATAGGCTACAGATAACATGTCAGCTAGACGAATGCCATGTATTCCCCCCACCCCTTTTTATAAATGGGAAGCTAAATTCACAGCTGGTGGGAAACACCATTGACATCAATGGCATTGCAACCACTTCCACCAGAGGTCTAAATTTGCTCCAGGCCTCTACTATGAAGAGCTGTCTCGATAGTTTGGCTTCTTTTCCAAACTGGGTCCCTGCCTTGAGCTCACCTTAAACTGCAGCCTCTCCATTCTCTGTTGTGGATTCCCTCCCTTCCTCCCTCAGCCCTCCGTTGTCAGTCCAGGTCATCAACTGACTGACGTTGTCTGCTTGTGGTGTGTCATTAGGCACGTGCCAAATCTTTCAATCTCTGTTCTTTTGTGGAGAGAAATTGCCAATTACCAGAGGCTCCCACGTGAATTCTCCTGATGACGGGAGTCACTTACTGTTTATCATTCTCTTTCCCCATATCTGATCGGCTGTGGGAACAGGGCTCTGTTTATACATGCACCAAGATGCTGCTTCATTGGTATTCGTTCAGTGGGCACTCTGGTTGCTCTCATCTTAATAATCATCTCTGCGTCTCATCAAACAGGGCCTGATGTGGAGAGGATGGTGGGGAGTGAGGGGCGATGGGACAGAAACGTAGGGCATGCAAGGTTATCTGAGCTCTTTCCTATAGAGCAGAAAGCAGAGGGAGTAGGACAAATCCAACCATTTATTCACTGGACATGGTGATATTTTAGAACTCATGGAACTGAGTGAATAACTTGCAAACATTTTCACTGGATAATTTGACCTATTGTGTGAAATTTTCCAAATGAAATATCTGAATTTTAAAGTGTTACTTTTTTTCGCCCGGCTCTACCGAGGAGTCTTTTTATGCTTCTTTTGCTTTACTTGACAGTTCTCAGATTATTATTTGGCTGGCTGTGCTAGGTGCTGTACAAACACACAGTGAGAGACAGTCCCTGTCTTGACGAGTTTATGGTCTAAGGCCAGGATTTTCAAAGGAGCCAGGCACCCAAATGCTGTTGAAATTCAGTGGGAGTTGGGTGCCTCACGCCCTGAGACTGCTTTCAAAATGCCAGCTGAAGCGGTCAGGAGGGGCGACAGACTCAGACAGATGAATGACTTGCGTAAAGTCATGCAGTAGGTCAGGGAATAGAACCCAGGTCTCCTGGCATCCGTCTAGCTACTAACCTCCCAGTCACCAAACCACATTACCCCCACCTATTGGCATCCTCAGCATGTATGTTAGACCATCTTGTGCTTAGCTACATGGGTTTACATCAAGTTATTTCAGCTGATTGACATGTAACTTAATCCTGCGTTTAGATCACCTTTGCATCAAGCTCAGTGGCTAATATCAGCTAGCACCACAGTACTTGTCAGACAAGCCCATTCCAATTAATAGAATTTAAATAGTGGGAGATAGAATTAGAAGGCAATAGAATTGCTTTTCTGCAAATTTTTGGTGTCCTGTGACCTTTCTGCTATATGACCAAGTAGCAGGCAGTTCATGGGCCTGATCCATTTGGGTATTGCCACAGGCCTCACAGTAACCATTGCTTGTTCAAGACATACACCAGTTAGTGTGAAGTGACAAAACTTGAAGAGTTCACAACACCTCCAAAAGACTTTGTGCCAATTCACCCTTCTGCAAAAGCCACATTAAGGGGAGCATGCAAGTAGCACAAGATAACAGATGCAGACAATCAGGCCTTTTTGCAAAGCTTGGCCAAAGACATGCAAGCTTTAGCTTGAACCTTTTAGCAAATGGTCTGTCTCCACTGCAGTTAGACACCGGAGGCTGATCTGGGCCAGCTAACTCAGGCTTGGGCTGTGGGGCTGTTTAATTGGGATCAGGCTGTAGTCTGAGCTCTGAGATCCTCCCACCTCACAGGTTCCTAGAGACAAGGCTCCAGCCTAAGCCAGACATCTACACTGCAATTAAATGGCCCCACAGCCCAAGCCCCACGAGCCTGAGTCAGCTAGCCTGGGCCAGCCATGGGTGTCTAACTGCACTGGAGACAGACCCACAGAGGCCTCCACACAGAAAGTGCAGAGGCAAAGATCTGCAATGCAATTCTCAGCAGCTATGTTGTTATTGTGGGAGAGGAACTTGAAATGTTACCAGTTCAAGACAAAGCACACACGTTGGATGTTGTTTAAATGTGATAACACAGCCAAGTCTCTCTATTCATGCACCATATAGAAGCCTGAGAGAGTTTCAGGAACGTTGCGCTACAGAGAATGAGGCAAAATGTCTACCTTTATTTCTGCTCTTTGATATGGGAGCACTGGATGCTCCTCAGACATTCAAAAAAGGATGATTTCTCCTCTAGCCGCTGACAGACTAAAGACAGACAGACAGACAAGTGAACAGAGGTTAGGGGAAGAGGAACAACAGACACTATAGATACAACTAATATTCATTCTTTTCTCTTTCCTGATCAACCAGGTTGATAGTTTTCTAGTCTTATCTCTCCTGTTCCTAGATCCCTGGGTTCTTCCCATTATCTATATCATGAGCCATTATTACCAATGGAGCTGCAGTGATTTACAACAACTGAATATTTGGTTCTGTTAATCTGGATTCAGACCTAGCTTGACAAAATGCAACAATTATACACCGGAGGTTCTATGATCCAGGATCCGCTGGTTTTTTGTCTCAGATTCAAACATTAATGGGCCAAGCTCTCCCCAGGTTCGTTGTTTACATGAACTCCTGCAATGTGAAGCCACTGAGCTGTAATCAGACAGGTGTATCCTCTAACGCACACCTAGATCCCACTCTGAATTCTACCCAGGCTATGTACATTCCACACACTAACAACCTACAGTCACAGAACCTACAGGTGGATTCTATCTGGATGGCATTACATATTTCTTCCATCGTAAACCATGGTACCTGGCACTGTCCAGGAGCCTGTGTGAATTTACCTTCACAAGCAATGGAGAAGCACGCACTCGCCTGCTGTCAATCTCATAAACAGAGGTGTTGTCAGGTGGCCTTATTTCAAAGTGTTTTAAATTGACCGTGACAGAAGGATTAATAAATAAGAAGAGATGAATGGTTTATAAAGAAATCAATTCTACGTTTTAAAACAGCACAATCTCAATTGCTGCAGGGTGAGCGTTCCAGAGCGCTCAAGAGCGCTCAAACTTCCCAGGAAACTTTGTGATTTCACCTGCAGATCTTTGTGTGGGAGGGCAGGGTGAGAAAAGGAGGAGTGTGACGGACTGAGTGGAGCAGTGGGACAGTCTTATTTACTGGAAAGAGGCCTGGGATCTGTAAAGACCACTTTGGTGACATGAACAATCCTGCATTTAATCTAATGTCTTCGGTAACAGTTGAAAAACTAGGTAAGCAAATTCTCTTCACAGCGTAGAACGTAGGACTGGAAGGGACCTCCTTGGTCATTGAGTCGAGTACCCTGCTATGCAAGCAGGCAAGTTCTCTTCTCTGCAATTTATCTAAGTTTTTATAGAAAGCCCATCACCATTGTTTCTAGTTACTGGCTCCAGGTTGCAAGCAAAGCTGGTGAACCCAGAGAAAAAGGATTTGTGACCCTGATTGCTAAATCCAAACGGCCATAAAATCTCTCCCTTCTTTGATTTCTTGGGAACACGTGTGACTCTGTGTTTGCCCAAATGTTTTGGGAAGAGATCTGACTCTTGGGGGTATGCATGCGCAAACAAGTGTTTGCACATCAGCCAATTGGAGAACAGAAGCCGTACCATGTGAAATAATTGAGCTTGAATATGTTCTTAGTGTATTTAGATTTATACACATCTAAAGAAACGTGCCTATCCTGATGTTCTAGGCACCTTTGACATAACTTTAAATAATGCACAAGTAATTCCCTAAGTGCAGCAGTACAGTTGGAATCCTTCCCTGCAATCTAGGCAAATTAAAAATGCAAATCCCCCCTCTCCTGCAGCACTTTCCTACTCTTATAATTATGCTCACCCAGCCCATAGTTAAATAACAAATTCAGAATAGTAAACACTTGCTATTAGAGCTAGTCAGAAAACTTCTAACAGGTTTTTTTTCCATCAGAACTTGCAGATTTGGCAAAAATTGAACTATTTTGCTGAGATGGTTTGATTTTGCTAAAGTTCTGATAGAAGCCAGGCAGGTTTCCTGCTAGTTAGCCCACCCAGGTCTTCAGTAGCCCACCTGCTGAGCTGCTAGGGAGCCTGGGTATCTGGAGTCCGTGGCTCCAGGGCAACTCACTAGGAGGCCTGCCCCAGAGCCAGGGCTCCATTTCCTTTTGCGGAACTTTTTGAAATATTTGGTTTTCATTCCAAATTAAAACAAAAACAAAATTTTTGAAATACTCTATGAAACAGAATGACCTTTCTTTGCACCACTCTCATTGCTATGAACAATTTGCAACAACCCCTAGGCTAAGAGAAGTTTGTAAGGAAGAAGTGTCGAACAGTTCTTAATATGCCTGCCAATCAACCCCTGTGTTAGAATATTTGAAGAATACACACAGAGAACAGTTGTTCAGATACCATGGTGATGGGCGCCCTTATCAAAGCCTAGGTAAGTAGATAGAAATTGGTTTAAGATGGTTCTCAGAAAGTAGTTCGCAGGATTCACCCAACTCTAATAGCAATTCCCTGCAAATTATTATGCAATTACCTCCAGGAGGTCAAAAAGTAATTACCATGTAACATGCATTCTTCTGCTGGTTGCCTCTAGTAAATAATAGATGCAGACTTTATGCTGGGATGAAAAAGAGTTTGCCATGTCTTTACACTGTAATTATATTATATTATTTACCCAGCATGGTCAGCTGTGACCATGTAAATATGCTGACACAATATCTGCACATTACGATATGACTGATTTATGATATGGCTATCATCTAAGGATTTGTGATCAGGGAGGACTTTGGTTTCTGTGCACTGATTTTCAGGGCACAGAGCATCCACAACTCCTATTTAACTGGAACTGTGGGTACCCAGCCTTTATGAAAATCAATGTTCCAGTTCCTCTAGGGGCCTGAGCCAGTGCCCGTTGATGTCAGTGGAAAACCACCCACTGACTTTGGATCAGGCGCCTTGAAGCCAGGCCCTGCTGTAGGAAGTACTAGTTATCAATGGGAAGCACAAGAGGACATTTTGCCTCACATATGGCACTCACATCAGTGAAGAAGTAATATTTGCTTTAGCCTCAAGCCTATGAAGCCCGGAAGCCCTGGGCATCATGTATTTGATCCATGGGGAAATGGGAAGGGTGTCAGTTTTCACATTTGCTGAGAATATTTTATTTGTTGGCTGAATTTTGCAATGTGGCAGTTTTTCCCAGGGGTACCTAGAGTGGGTGATGTCCTCTTTGCTGCTCTGCCACCAGATGGAGAACAGAGGCACAGAGAGATGACTTCATTTGTCCAAGGTTGCACAGAAAGTCCGTGGTGCAGTTGGGAATCAAGATCTTCTGAGTTCCAACCCAATGCCTTAATTAAAAGACTAGCTTTCCTCTCCGTCATACACTCTGTTGTGGAGGTTTCAGGCTTAAAGGGGAATTAAAGAAGCTGAGGTCAGATATATACCCCTCCTTTGCAGCATTTACTTGGGTTGGAAGTTGAGTATATCTCCCACTCTCTGTCTTTGTTTACCATAGTTTCTGTTTATTAAATTAGGTGCCTAATTATCTGGTATAGAAAAGATGTTAAACAGATGCAGTGACTGGAAACAAGACACATTTATAATCTTGCAAAAAACCCAACTACCTGTGCTCCTGTCTTGCTTTATGGTTCGTGTGTTCTAATGAATACGCTGCTTTGTAGGTGCTGAGTAACGCCTTGTGCCCCTCTCTGGCTGAGCACTGCTCACTCAATCAAGGGATGCTCCGGTGGCCCCTTCATTCCTCCCCCCTCATTCCTTTCTCAGCCACATATTGTGACCACACTGAAAGTGGAAAGAATACCCCAAGCTGCTCCTCTTCATTACAGAAGACAGAAAGTTGAGGAACTATCTAGTGGGACAGTCCCTTCATCTTAAATGGTACCACAGTGGAAGGTAGACAAGCCCTTAAAGCTATAGGATAAAGAGAAGCAGGTCAGCAAATTCCATTCTATACATAACTCCCTCCTTCCTACTGTTCTCCTGCCTGGTGTCTTTTTGGATGACCTCCACGTGGCGCACCCTGTTAGACCTCGGTCTCCTTTCAGCACATGCATTTTTTGCAATGGACTCTTGCAGAAGTAGCTACTGGGCCCCCAAATGCCCCTTTCTAGCTCTTCTCTGAAAGCCCATAGGCCAATCAGAGGCATCTAGGGGTTAAGCACAGCTGACTTGTGTGAGTCCATGCAGACGCGAGCGGATTCTGAGTAGTTAGGTGAACACAGGTCAGGATGGGTGTAACCCTCATGTGTGTATAACACCTTAATAGCAAGCTGTGAGAAAGGGTGGCAGGTTCATTTCCTGCTGCTGTGAGCACACACAATAACCCCTTGCTCAGGCTGAGCACTATATTATCAATAAAAGGCAATTGCACCAGTGGGAGTTAATGACAGTTGTGCATATAATAGAAACCTTTGCGAGTAATTGCAGTCCTTTAATACCCCTGGAACCTGCTATGCGCACGTCTCCTGGCTAGGCTGAGCTCGCTGCATCAGTGCCTAGCTCAGAGCACAAAGGCTAGGGGCTGAATTCCCCTCGCCAGGGGAGAGGATGCTGCATTAGCGCTGGGATCCATGCCCCAAGGCTAAGGACCCAGTGCCAGTGTGGATACCAGAACCACGCTTCCTGATGTCAGGGCCAGTGCTAGGACCAAGGCATCTGCAGTGCTGTCTCATTCTCTGTCATAACCCCAAGCTCTGTGTCATGCCTGCCCTGCTGCTGTTATGTGGCCTTGTTCTGAAGGTGACAGCTTTGCTAAGCTTTAGTGTGAGCCCAAGCACGAACATCTGAGAGACCCAGACAAGAGAAAAGAGGGAAAGGACAGAGCCCTCAAAGAGCAATTTGAAGCACTTTCCCCCGTGAACAGAAGAGACCTGAAGCTGGCAGACATTCGGTAATGAGATCTCCCCAGGCTTGGGAGAATGGACTTCTGTTTGTTAAAAAGGCAAGCTGGCTTGATTAGGGCTCCTCCATCCATCCCTTACATAAGCTCTCTGAAAATGTTTGCCTTTTGCAACCATTCTCTCTCTTCCAATCACACAGAAAGACGCCTTGAGCTTATCAACGTGCCTGCGCCGTGCAGTCGGATTTTGGTGGCGTAGCACTTGAATGGCCTTCAGCGGCGACACATGCTGACTGCAAGAGGCCAAGAGCAATGACACCAATCGCTGAAAGCCAAGGGGACAGCAGCCCAGGGTCTGGGAGGGCAGACAGTCCCCAGGAAGCATTCCCATTGTGGGAAATGGAGTCAGGTGGCTGCAGAAGGAAAGGACGGCTATTAGGTCCAGAGGGAAGAAGAAAGAGAGAGAGTGACAGAGTGAAAGAATCCAGTCAGTGCAGAGCTAGTTCCTCCGCTCTTTGGAAGGGAAGGCACTTGGTCTCCTCACAGTATTTATATTTCCCCAGAGCAGCACCAACTGTACTTCAATATAAATGTAACATAGTTAATTGAAATCCGTAATTTCAGTGCTCATTAATAACAAATCTCTAGAAAGGAATATCCCTGCAGCAGTTAATGATCAGCATAAAAAAGACCCAGGTCTTTACCATGTAGTGGCGAGCTGTGAGTTCATTTTATAGTTGATTAGAGTGAGTTAAACTATGCCCCTGTCTGTAAGTTATATATTTAATATGAGATGTTGGCAATATGCAAAGTTATCAAAATACCACGGGTGCATTGGAGCAGATCCAGCCACCGTAGCGGGGCTCAGAGAGTTATGTGGCGCTGCAGAACTAGCACTATGAAATTAGCCAATAGAACTCAGGATGGACCAAACTCTGCGCTCTCTCTCCCTCTCTTCTGCGACTGTAAATGGATAGAACTCCACTGAAGTGACCGGCATTCCTCCAGATTTACAGAGGAGAGTTTGTTCCAGCATGATGCTGATCAACAGGACCTGTGTAACGATAATACAAGCTAAAGAGAGAACAGTCCCCCAGTGGTGCTTGGATTATAGGATATAAACAGCATTATTGTCTGCAGGGGAAGTTGGAGCATGGTAGAACTCACTGGACTCAATCTTGAAACTGCGCAGAGCCCTAATGGAGGGTCAATCTGGTGGTACAGTGGCAGGATAAAATAGGGGCTCTAAACCCAAGTTTTGGGCTTAGCTCTCTTTTCCTGGTATGAGGAGGCCACTGGCCCATGAAGAAAAGGAAAGAAATTTGCTTGAAACTCTCTCTACTATCCTCTTCTGCGGGTGGAGAGTGCCATTTAGCCTTCCTTTGCTGAAGAGAAGGGCTACGCCCCATCCTCCACTGAAGTAAATTGGCAGAGCTCCACTGACTTCAATGGAGTTATTTTATACCAGATGACGATTTGGCCCAAAGGATGCAAAAGCGTACATACAAACACACTCCCATCTATGTGAGTCAGTGTTACGTTCAGACAGTTACTTGAATTTGCAAATTGTTCTCATGGAAACCTCTTGGGAACTAAACCCTTCCTCGGGGCCTCTTGTGTCCCTCTTTCCTGAGCTGTGGAAGAGCTCTGGACTGGTAGGAATGAAATGGACAAATTTCTTCTTTCAGATACCAAAGTGAAACATCCTTCCCGACTGAATGGGCTGCTAACAACACAGACATGACAGTGCAACCTGATCTTCTAATTAGCATGAGTAATGAGATTTGGAAAGGCAAACTATAGAGTGTCTACATGGCAATTACCTGTAGAATACACAAAGGGGGCGTCTAGGAATGATGAATGCAAAGAGACAATCATTCAGGATGGATTATCTAGCAGGAGGAAATGCTTGTGTGCACGTGAGAATAACAAAAACAAAGATACCAGTCAGACTGGAAAAGCCCACCCCTGATCTATTCCAGTGATGGGTGAATCTCAAAGAGTCATTTTAGCTCAGACAGGCATCTATCAGTTCTGGTGCTCCTCTGAACGTTTTTGGTTGTGTTGGCAATCTTTCTGGAACAAGCGCTCGTTAAAGGTTTAGTACTTCACATTTCTGGTTGGAAATAGCCTTTCCTCTTAGTATTTTGGCATTTATGCTTCTAATCCTAGCCAGAACCTAAAAGTGCAAACGTAATGCAATAGCGAAGTGTATTCCACTAGAGGAAAACAGACTACCACCACCAGTAACCAAAGCAGCCACTCCTTTAGCTTCATTGGTTGATGTCTGTGTTGCAGTGCTGAAATCCACGGTTTCAAGATCCTGCAGGTGACCCATATGGAGGGCTGTCATGCAAAGGCAGTTTGAAAATGAAAAAAATGACCTTACAAATAAAAAGGTGATCATTTTTAAATGTCAGGAAAAGAGATCAGTTTCAGTTTGGAGTGAAGGTTCAGGTCATCTATTTTACTCCAAACCAGTTCCCTTATTATTAATCTGTACATCACCTGAATTTTTTACTTCTATTACTAGCCCAGTCTAGCCTGGAGAAAGGAACAAAACTAAAGTGTTTGCACAGATTTTAACTCCTGAACTCAGGCATGCTGTTGAGGAGGCATTCCAGCTGGAGACTCTTTCATGAGTTCTAGATCCAGGGATGCAGCAAGCTGGGAGTTCCTGGTACCACCCTCACCATAGAAAATCTGTCCTTGGGCATTCCCAGAAAGCTGAGAGCTGCTCTTAACATTGTGAGAACAGGGTTGAGAGAGGTCAGGGAAGTTTGGTTTGACCTTCATGAACTTTCACCCCAAGCATCCAGAAAGAAGAACACTTTTGGACCTTGAATCAGTTCCTGAGCCTCTTGAAGAGAGATTCCTGCTACCGCCATCTCTATAGAAACTGGACTTGTGCATCTCAACGCTGGAGTTCTGATGGTACTGCTGTCATCTATTCCACCCCTGGGCATAAACAGGCAAGGCACTACTGTGCCTATTTAAAATCTGAACCTGGACACATTGACTCTGAACTGCAGCTGATGCACCAACTTGTTCATGCATAGAAGAGGCTTCTGCTGGCATCACCATCACACAGTCTGAAGCTGGACCACAGACACCAAGTAAGTACTGGCAGTGCCTTTATGAACTGTGAGTCTGGATGCCCAGAGGCCAAATTGCTGCTGCTATCACCTGCACAGGCTCTGACCATGTGCATTAAGAGAGTGAAAATACTGCAGTTTCTCTTTGCCAAAGGTCCGTAGCCCCAGAGAACGTTCTCAATGGAATCTCATTGCTAGTCCAGCAGCACTCTTAGTTTGCTGGGTAGAAGCCTGTGTCCTTGAAGCCAATAGGACAATGGCATACACAATTCATGACTATGTGTGCACTTACAGTAGCAGCTGACCATTGAGTCTGAACCCACACAACATGGTATATTTTACTCTGAAGCTGTTAGCATTGCTTAGCTAGGGAACCAGTTGAAGAAGGAGGCCTGGTGGGGAAACTCTATATCATAAGATAATGGCTCGAGCACCATAAAAATCCTTTTTTAACACAATGGGTCTGTGTCTGTGCTAAAGGACAGCGGCACATCCAT
Source organism: Chelonoidis abingdonii (assembly GCF_003597395.2). Classification (NCBI taxonomy): domain Eukaryota; kingdom Metazoa; phylum Chordata; order Testudines; family Testudinidae; genus Chelonoidis; species Chelonoidis abingdonii. The sequence goes on along the minus strand of NC_133792.1, from coordinate 11,793,023 downwards.
GGGCGGGGCTTGTTTTCATTTGTGGAAGTCAACTTGTTTTATCCTTTTACAATAAAACTCTGTTTCCTTTTATTTCTGATTCAGAATCCCAAGCTAATTTGATTTCTTGTTTACTTGGTGCGATGTTTCTTGTATGGTATGAAATAGGAACAGAGACATGAGACAGGGTACTTGGGACAGCAGGGCTGATGATTCTTTCCAACAACTCTGTTGACGGGGAACAAAACAACAGTGAAAAGCCCTCCTGCCAAAAGGGGGTTAGAAAGAGACACCCTGAGAGCTGGCAATGGGAAACCTCAGAACCATCCAGTAACGCAGTTGTGCATGGCTCAGAGTTGGTCTTCTGTCAAGGAAGACTCTGACTCAGCCATGACTGGGTCAATTGATGCTTTGTAAAATAAATAATTGCATGGTGTGAATGCGAACTCTGTTGATTTTTCCAAGATCCCAATAGGGTAAGCGCATTGGCATGGGAGTGGAGAGTTTTCATGGCCTTTCAGTGATAGGGATCATCCCGGCACCTGGTCAGGTGTCTGAATGCTGATGTCTGGCATTAGGAAACTCAGCAGTCTCAGGCTGGAGGTATTACAAAAGGGGGAAGCAAGAATGAGGAGCTGATTTCATGAAGGCAAAAAAAAAAAAATGACTAATGAGCTGCAGAAATTGGCATGTAGCCAGCCCACAAAAATCATTAATATGATCAGGTTAAGAAGAGCTCTATTAAAGTGTCTATCAAAATCCTATCTCTCAAATGGATTTATTGGACAAGAGGAGGACGCTGAGGTCCAGAGTAAATATAATAATAATGGCCTCGCCTCTCTGTGCCAGCAGCTTCTGGTTACTGGAAAAGCTTCATGAAATGGAGCAATTTGCTGGAAAAATGGGGAAACAAAATGGGAAATCACATTTTAGAATCACTATAAGCCAGATCATCTGGACCAATGAAAAGGCTCTTGGGTAAGGTTGGATCGGGACAAAAGTGACATTCTGCTCTCGTGGCAGCTCCCTGATTCCAGGACTGGTGGGTACAATTGTGATCCTTGGGGAAAGAGCAACCTGAAGGCTGCTGTGTTTAAGCCAAGTGCTAACAGCTCATGGGGGCTGTTCTTGCAGCTAGGGATCTGCTGGGGGTGGGATATCCCAGCATGCTGCATACACCAGATGCCAGGAGGGGAATTGGCAAATGACACACTGCCATGGGTGTAGGCAAACAGAAGATCCCCTTTTCTGGTCAATGTAGCCAGGTTTAAATCCCTTGCCTCACAGGAACAATGCAAAGTGGGGCTAATGGGCTGAAGAAGGGAGCCCTACAATTCCAGAGTCTATGTCTAGAGAAACACAGGCCTGTCCTCCCCCTTACACTAGTTTCAGACTGGTGTAACTTCATTGGCTTCACTGGAGTTACTCCTGATTTATGCCAGTTGCAAGCAAGAGGGGAATCAGACTCACAGATCTGGTTTTTCTCCTGGCCTCCAACTTCTTACACCAGGTCCCTCAGGACTCCTCAATTTTCTGAGTCAAAGGGCTGCAGGGGTCTTTGATGACAGACTAGCAGTTGTGAGAGCTGAACTCCAATTTCCTTGACATTGATCCTCAAAAGTTTTCAGGGATGATCCACAGCGAAGCCCACCTCAGGGAGCACCGAAGGGGCCAGCAAACATCAGTCATCTAATAGACGTGGCTCTTTAACTAAATGTTGAACAAAAAATTGTGCTGGGAACTTGGCGGATGCTTTAATGCGATTGCTTAAAACAGTCAGGCTGGCTGCTGAGGGGGAGAGGGTGGGCTGGAAGAGCGGGTCTCGGTGTATATCTATGTAACAACTGCACTAATAGAGAGAGTACAGAGAAGGTCAGGTGGCAGAGTGCACTTGCTTCCTGACACCAGCCCCTTGGGGTCTCATCAGTGCTACATTCTGGACTTGGCATGCAGCACTGATCATCAGGCACAAGGTGAGGGTGTTTTCTGTTGATCCCCGAGTGCACTGAGGATGAGGTGAGCAGAAAGGGCAGGGAAGGGCGGGGAAGGACAGAGTGTGACGAGAGGGGAGTAAATCGAATTCTGCCTGAATCTCCCCCCATTACCTTCAAAATAGAGAGAGAGCAGTTGAGTTTTCAGCTGACAGGGCAGATAGGCTGAGAGTGATACAAGCTGTGACCTAGAGACCGTATATGTGGTATTGTTCAGTTGCAGATAGTGGAATACATGTGCCAGGGAAGTGGGAACGTGCGTGATCTGCAGCCCACGATGCTCTTGGCTCCAATCACAAGCTCTAGCGGTGCACACAATCCCTGTCACACTGTGTGTGAGATCAGGCACAGGAGAGTGAGCCCTGCTAATTAGCAATGTTCTTTCAGTCTAGTGCAGGAATTGGCAACGTTTGGCACTTGGCCCGTCAGGGAAATCCGCTGGCGGACCGGGACAATTTGTTTACCTTCCGTGTCCGCAGCTTCAGCCAATCGCAGCTCCCACTGGCCGCCGCTCGCCGTTCCAGGCCAATGGGGGATGTGGGATGTGAGATGGGCTGAGGGACGTGCTGGCTTCCTCTTCCCGCAGCCCCCATTGGCCTGGAACGACGAACAGCGGCCACTAGCAGCTGCAATTGGCCGAACCTACAGACACTGCAGGTAAACAAACTGTCCTGGCCCACCAGGGGCTTTCCCTGATGGGCCGCGTGCCAAAGGTTGCCGATCCCTAGTCTAGTGTCTGCCTGGCTGATGAGTGTCAGACACAGCAAAGCAGGCAGGAGAAACAACCCTGTCTGCATTGTGGGAAGTCCTTCTCATGAACAGATGCATTCCCTTCATCCATTGGCACACGCTTGGGTCTTTCTGATTTTAACCCCTTTCTGGCTGATCTCAGATTTCCACACTGTCACAGAGCAGTGGGAATCGTTTTAGTGTTCTATTAGGGTCTGATCTAACACCCTTTAAAGTCAATGAGAATCTTTTCATCTTTGATCAGGCCCAAAGGCCCTAATTCAAGATAGGATCCCTATTCTGGAAAAGTACTTAAGCAGATCCTTAAATCCAGTCCTATACCAGAAAGCACTTAAGGACATTATTAAATTTCAGCACAAAGAGACTTAAGCACTTGCTTAAAGTTCAGCAGAAGCTTAAGTGTTTTCCTGAATCAGGTCTTTAGACAACAGAGGTAGATGGGGCATTATTAGAGCTGTATTTTACCCAGTGCACTTGGAAAACGAGGCAGCAGTTTTGTGGTTAAAATACATTTTGTATTAAAAATTATAATCGTAAAATGACAAATTAGAATTGAAATGAAATGGGCCTTTAGTTTTTCCCGTTTACCAAGAAGAGATTATATATTTCCCAAATGCAATTTCTCTAATCCATATCTTAACATATTAGAGGTTTTCAGCTATTTTGCTGTAGACAAACAAATTTCCCACCCAGTGAGGGATCACAGCCCTGTTCCAGAAAGAAAACAAGTCATAATAATACAGAGACCACTAAACGAAAATGTTAAAGTAATTAAAATATAAAAGAAGCTGCAATCTTCCTGAGATTTCAATTTCGAAGCTGCCTGAGGGAAGGGGGGTTGGATATCTCACACTGATACACTGTTTGATAAAGTGTGATAAAGACTTAGAAAAACTGGCAGATTAAATTGAAATAAAAGTGTGGATGTTTGCATTCAGAAAGCTATTAAAAGAGGTTTGATTGAGCAGCAAGGAGCTTCTTTTTTATGCAAGAATGCACCAGAGTGGGATATTCACTGCACTGATGTCAAAAAGATCAAAGGAGTAGTTTTGTGAGTGATGGTTGTTGGGCTTTTTTTTTTTTACTTAAAACCACAGTATAGCACCACTCATTTTTGTGGTCACGTCAGTAATGAGTGTGAGGTCTGGAGGAGACCTTCCTTTGAGAAAGCGATATAATGATGATATAGCACAGTGCATCAGTTTGGAAGAGGGCTTGCAATCTATTTTTGATAGGTATACTTGAAAGCTCCTACAGGTGTACCAGAAAGCTTCCAAATTATGCAGCATCAAAACAATGTTAGTTGAATTTCTTCCTTCTAGAGGACTTTTCTTTCCCCTGCCTAGCTTTTCCCCATTCAGCCCTCTACAATTGCAACTTAGTTGAACTGGCTCTGTGGGACAAAATTCATCATGTCAGGATGTTGCCTAGAGCTGGATAAACACTAAAACAAAACAAACATCAACAAAAAAACCTCATATGCATGGAAAATCACGTGAAGAAAATGAGTGAATTCAATAGATCCTTATTTGTAAGTCCCATTTATTTACTGTTCAGGGGCATTTGCTCAGGGGATGCTTGTATTCAGGTGAATATCCAGGTGTGAGTGGGAAGTTGTGCACTGACTCATGAAAAAGAATATTTAAGCAAGAAGAGGTGCATGCTCTGGGAATGATAAAAGTTACAGTCGTTCAGTCAGGGAGCGGAACCAAAGCCCCGTGGCTCTGGTGACTGGTCACACATCTCAAACACCTGATAGCAAGCACTGAACAGTCCAAAGACAACACCTGGCTGAAATAAGCTTGCATAAAGTGTCTGTCAGACGACTACAAACAGCAAACAAATTTGAAACAAAAAATCAGTCTGTTCAAAGGAAATTGCAAAGAGAAAACAAAGTACTGATGTGGCATCAGTATAGTGATATGATGTCAAAATATGATCATGCTGCAGCAACACATCATGTGGTAACACAAGGAGACATCCTTGCGCTGAAAAATCATTATGGTTCATTCAAATGTAATTATGTTATCTTGGGATGTAATGATATTTAGCAAGTAGGCCCCCATAGTTATCCTGGGACATATTTAACAGCCAGCAAGCTAGACTTGCAGAACATAGGATGACATTTGCCAGAGAGGTGATGGCTAGAAACCTTGCCCCACTGCCTGTTAATGTATATGTTGGAGAAGCTCAGTAGCATTCCCATAGTCATACTTTATGTCAGGCCTGTACAACTCATAAAGCAGCAAGGGACACATTACTCCAAAGAAAACAGCTGAGGGCAGAAACACCCCACCCCAGTGCCGCCCAGCCCTGCAGAAACAACCCTCCATCCCCAGCCCCGCCCCACCAAAACAGCTGTGGGCCAAAAAGGAAGGTTAGGGGTGGGGAGGTGATACTTGATTTTAAATCAACCAGGGGCTCCCAGCTGAAGAGGTGGGTGGGCGCCCGGGGGGAATTAAAGGGCCCAGGGCTCCGGCGGCTGACAGAACCCGGAGCTTTGTGGGGCTGGGGCAGGGATTTAAAGGGCCCAGAGCTGAGCCCTTTAAATCCCGGCCCCAGCCCAGCCGCTGGAGCTGCAGCCGGGATTCAAAGGGCTCTGGGCTGCCCGCAGAGGGCCATGTGCGGGGATTTAGAATCCCCCCACAGTCCGCAGAATAAGCTTCCGAGGGCTGCATGCGGCCCATGGGCCGTATGGTGTGCAGGCCTGCTTTATGTTAAGGTCTCATTTCTAAAAAGTCAATAAAGGGTTAATAAATGATTAGATGTTTTAATAAATGGTTAGTCAATTGCTCTAAATTATTACAGAGCCCAGCTAGTCAATATATTTTGTGTCTAACAATGGCTTCTAACCATCTACAACACACTCTACTCATGATTATTTATAGTCTACAGTACTCATGTCTGTAACATCCTTATAACTAGGGCTGGGCAGGAAACAGTTTTCCTTTCCCATGAGAATTTTTGAGATTTGGAGCATATTTTCCATTTTGGACTTGGCACAAAAGTCAAAATCTCAAAATTTTTCATCAACCGAAAATCTGAACGAAAAATTCCCATTGGGTCCATTGAAATGTTTAGTTTTGATTTCAACCTTTTTTCTTCCTCCCCACTATACGTTAACTTATATTTTGAAAACAAAAATTGTTTCCACCAAAAATGGAACTTTTTCATGTAGCAAATATCAAAATGGGATCTTTTAACAATTTCAAAATCTTCTCCCCCCGCCGCCCAATTTTTTTCACAATGGGAAATTTGTTGAAGCTGACCAGTTTTGTGTTTCGATGAATTGGCATTTTGCAATGAAAAAAAAAAAGTCTGTCGAAAAACATCCTGACCAGCTCTTCCTGTAACATTTATTAATCATTGATTAATCCTTAATAAACTGCCCATACATGGAACTTTATAGGAAAGTGTGACCAATTCCATTATATATTTTCTATAACTTTTTCAATACACTTTTTATTTGTCTACAGGTTGGACACAAACATGGATGCAAACAGCTATGGACCAAGAACAGCTAGATCAAGGAATCTGCAGTGATCGTATATGAAATTTAAACACTTGAGAGGGGTAGCTACTTTAAAACACATTACACGAGAGAAAAGCAACAAAAGAATCATATCCTTTAGACATGGATAAGAACAAAATATAAATATAAATTAATTATTTATCATTCTGGATGGTAGTCCATGCTCAAAATAAGGTTTTTTGTTTTCAGCCAGAGACAGAATTTGAGGTATAAAAGAAAGAGGCTTTCTTCAGCATAAGACAGATTTTCAAAGTCATTTAAGGGTTAGGTGTCTCATTCTCACAGAATTTCAATCCCAATCATTCTGTCTTTGAAAACCCTCGACACAGTCTCTATGGATAGCAAGAAGGTGAAAATGTTTGTTCTACAATTCTTGTTCAGTCTCTGATCTAGCTAATATTACTAACATTTCCAGAGGTATCTAGATCTCTGCAGATGACAAAACTAGGGGCTGATCTTGCTCCACTTAAATTAATGGGAGTTTTGCACTAGCTTCAAAGGAGGCAGGGTTGTGTCTTCAGTCAGTTTGTACTTTGTATATTTCCACTGATGGGCTCTCTATCCGGTCCGCCCCCTTCACACAGCAGATTTTCTTTTAAATCCATGGGATAATCCGATTGTCTGGGCAAAAGGAACACGTTTCACCCTGATTTTTCTATTTGTCCCATTGCCAGTCAGCCAGCGTGTCTGGTCAGATTTCATCTCATCTGCCTTTAATGGGCTCATTAACATTTGGAAACATGCATGTGTTTTGCTGACAAAATATCCCCATAACACTGAATAAACACCACGGATCAGGAGAAACATAACTGAGAGCTGTGGAATGAGACTTTAGGGGAAATATTTCATGGTAATATCTGAAGCGTCTTAATTGAGGACTCTGTTTGACTCTGTAAAGAAGGGGGTGGAGGAAGGGAAAGAAAGACACAGCTCTGCTATCATACACCTGAGACTAGGGCACATTTGTCTTGATTAGCAAAAGTTTAACTATCACATGGCTTTAATTAGTAGCGTCCTCAGAAGAGTCATTGGCATGAACAACCAGGGCTTGAGATAAGAACTGGATGGAAAAGGGGTAACTTTGTGTGGACTGTTAGGAAAGCTGTCTTGGGTGACTGAGTCACTCAGATCTGCAGATGGGTGAGTATAGCATGTCCGTTGATCCATTGGAGCTACAGGTTGGTTTTTCAGAGGCACAGATATTTCAGGTGCAATCAGCAATGCTTTAAAATGGGCCTCTGCCCATTCACTGAGAATCCAGAAGTGGATGCTATGGAAGAGACCACAGAATCTGAATTATGTTTGGAGCAGAGCAAGCAGGGCCGAGCTGGTTTGCAAAGGCCACGCTGAGCTAGATGTTTGCAACTTTAGGGGCCTATTTAGCAAAGCTTAATTTTAAGGATTTGCTTAAATGCCATTTAAGTTGCTGGGATGTAAGCATATGCATAAGTGTTTTGCTAAATAGCCCCAATTCTTAAAGCTGGTGCCAATAATTACTATGTCTTTCCCGGGGCATCTGAGGAATGAATGGCATGAAAATATTTGAAAATGATTTGTTAAAAAGTTTTGATGAATGAATATTGTGACTTTTCACCCCATATTATTCATAGCAATATTATTATGGCATAATTATGATGCATTTTGTACGAGATGGGGCATGTGAAGTGTCATTGGAAAAGTTATGATATGCTGAATATGATTATCTTATTTGAATTCATGTCTCATTTTTGTATCTATAGTTATAAATATTGACTATGTATCCGTATTTCACATGTAGTCACTCCTGGGTGATACCCACTAGGTAAAATGCTTCCAGTCTAGAAAGCCGTCTGTGAAGGGCCTATTCAAGGTCATGGACCATTAAGAGAAACAATAGGCCTTAGGAGAAGTTCGTCCCACACCTGGTGAACCTTCCTGAGAATGCTCCAGATAGCCTGTGAGTAATGGCTGCTATGACTCAGCAAGGTATGCAAGGGTATGTGACCAGGCCACATGACACAGAACTCCATCTTGGATACCAGTGTTTTTCCACAAACTGAGTTTAGGACAAAGGGTTCCCGCCATATGCTAAAGCAGTATAAGGCATGGAGTGACATCATCTGTGGTTCTTCACTCCCCACACAAGAAAACTCCTGGAAACACCTAAGGAACAAAAAGACTGAACTGGGGGAAGTGCTGGACCCAGGCTAAAGGGATTTTAACCTGTGTATGAAAACCCGGGGATCCCAAGATGCAATGCAAGTGCAGCTTGGGCCTTGAGAATTTTCAAGCCTGCTTGTATCATCAGCCAGGGTGAGAATTTGCTCATTCATAGCCTAGCTTTCTAGTATCTTAGGCTTAGTTTTTGTCTTTGTTTATTTTCTAAGTAGTCTGTTTTGATCTGTTTGCCATCATTTAAAATCTATCTTTTGTATTTAATAAACTTATTTTATGTTTTAATCTAGACTAGTAAATTTGGAGTGAAGTACTTGGGAATCTTAGCTCAAGGGGCAGGGGCTGTTGTATTTCCTCTCCACATTGTGGTGGTAATGGTGGGGGTAAACTCTATGAGCTTATGCTGTACAGTTCCCTGTGCAGCGCAAATAGTATAATTTTGGATTTATACTCCAGTGTGTGGGGCGTGAGTGCTTGGGGAGCAAGGGGTTATCTTGGCAGTAGCCTCTCTATTAGGGTGACCAGATGTCCTGATTTTATAGGGACAGTCCCAATTTTTGGGTCTTTTTCTTATACAGGCTCCTCTTACCCCCCACCACCTGCCCAACTTTTCACACTTGCTGTCCGGTCACCCTACTCTGTATTGTTGGTTCATGCAATGGCTGGTCAGAGAGCCTGCATGAAACTGCAGCAGGGTATGTCCCTACCCATGTGAATGCTGGTGGACTTGTAGGACTGGGAGCAGGTCTGCAGCTTGTTACAGCAGCACAGTGTGAGCTGGAGCCCAGGCTGGTGAGTCAAAGGGTTCGATGGTACCCCAGTTCCTGGTGGCACCCCGGGGGAACCTGTCACAAATACATTTGAAGAAGTTGTCATTTGCTTGTGGGTATCTTGTGAGCAGGAAGAGAGACCAAATACACTGCATAAATTATTCAACATAGTGATTATTACTACCCTAATTTTCCAGATGGGGCACATAGCGGGGAAGTAATTTGCCCAAGGTTACATAGTAAATCAGGAGCAAAGCTGCTGTTATAACCTATGTCTCTTGACAGTGCTCACTTTGCATGACCCCGGCTGCCCTTATGTAGTGTAAGTGACATTTTCATCCATGTACTCTCTGCTGCCTACCAATCCAGCTCTGTCTGGAAGCCTTTTGTCTGTAACCTGCCTTCTATAGGTAGCACACTCAGACTCCCTGGCATTTAAGAATACCCGTAAGGAGGTGATAAGGCCAATTGCTGGGCTGGTCCTTTGGCTCTTTGTTGTTTCTTTTTATAGTCTAAATCTATATGTTGCCCATGAACAAACTCATCCACAGGGGTTCTGGGCTAAATTCAAGGGTGGAAAGCCACCAGTTCAAAACAACCAGCTGGATGCAGAGCCATCACTCCGGGATTCCCTGGGTGGGATTATCCCTCAGTGGCTTTGTGTACAATGAACATTACTTCCCATTCCCTGTTGCAATGGTTCCATGGTTCTCAGATCAGCGGGTGTCCTGGTGTACAGAGGGCTCCAGGTAGCTACCGACATTTTAATCATCATGTTGTTTAACCCTGTTCAGAGCAGGCCTGCACACCATGCTTAGAACTTCAATGGCTGACTGGCACTATTGTAACCACCATTGCTACCACTGGTGAAGCTCAGATGATGACAGTGTAACCCACTGGTGAGTGAGTGTTACAAGTCTCCATCTGTGCTGATCCACAGAGAATATGAACCTGTTACAGCCCTCAGCTACAGAGCCTTGACTCTTGAGCAACTCATGATTTTAGCTCTGGAGATCCCTGGTTCACTCCCTGGTGTATTGGCCAAGACGGCAGCCATCACATAAATGGGGGCTTGCCTGGGATTCAAACCACAGTAGGCCTCAGTCTCTTGGGATGAGCTTCACTTGAGTCGAGGAAGGATGCAACCCACTGGTGAGTGTTCTTCAGGTCCTTCTCTGTGCCAATCCACAGAGGATATGAGTTGGTACAGCTTGAGTAAAGAGCAATAGTAGATATTTTAGAGAAGTCATCTCAGGCCAAGATTTTCCAAAGTGACCAAAGATTCTACGTTTGCCTCAGTTTTGGAGGGTCCAACTTGGGACACCTTAAAGCTGCCTGATTGTCAGAAAATGCTGAGCTAATTGATAATGATAAATTTAAACCATGTGTAGAGCTTCAGAAACAAGTTGGCTTGTCCTACTCCAGAGCATGGAAATCTCTCCAAATAGAGCATTTACTTATGTATGGATTTGGACTGGGTGTATCGGAAGCTCTAGTAGAGTTTTTGGGCCACCAAATTGTAACAGGATACCGCTGGCTGAGGAAATTCAGGAAATTTCCTTCAAAATAACCAAAGATTGATAATTTGAGAGCTGCTTGAAATAGAGATTTGGATACAAAGCTGTCTCTGACCTGATGGAATACAGACGTGTTTAACATTAAAAAAGCAACGAGAACACTGAGACCTTGGGCGATTCACCAAAAGACAATTTTTGGAATATACTGGTCCTCACATACGCTTATTGTAATGGGCCTCATAAATGCTGACCACTGTTGGAAAAGTAGTTCCCTGGTCCTACATAAGCTCCTATGTTTGGGGGTGCCCCTGTACCAAGAATTTCTGGTACGAGGTGGGTCAAAGGACCAATTTGACATTGGATGCAAAGTTTGAGCCCCCCCCTCAAATTTCATCCTTAAGTATATTCCTGATACCTGGAGATCAGCTGATAAGGCAGCTTGTTTCCAATGTGCAGCTTTGGTAGCTAAAAATTAATCTTGCAAAAATGGAATTGTCGATCCCCACCAAATCTTGTTCCTTGGTTCAGTGACATGGCTGCCCTCACAGCTAATAGACGACTGTCATGCTGCAGAAGGAGAATGCCTGAAAAAGACCTGAAGAAGAGCGCTGTGTAAGCTTGTCTCTCTCTCACCAACAGAAGTTGGTCCAATAAAAGATGTTACAGCACCCACCTTGTCTCGCTAATATCCTGAGACTGACATGGCTACAAGACCATTGCATGCATGGAAAATTCAAAGCCATTTGGGCTGGCTCCTTAGAGGTCTGTGATTAACATAGTCCCTGACAATAGATATGTCACTTCCCCTTCCCTCCTTTTATCGTAACCCTCTTACTTTACTTGGTATGGTATGAGTAAGCTGGTATTTTGGTAGAGGAAATGGGAAGGAGTCCTTGTGGGAGGTTAGGGGCATCTTTGTTTATAGTAATTCTAGGAGTCGTTTTCTATCCTTGTCTCCTGATTCGATCCAGAAGGGCTGGAAAGATGCCCATGAAGGATTTCATGCTGAGGGCCAGATCGCAATCCCCTTGCTCACGGTGATGAGTGCATTTGGAAAAATTAATAAAAATAAATAAATAAAAAGAAAATGCTAAGCACCCAACCTCTGAAAATGATGCTGGTGTTATTATAGCTCTGGTTTGGTGCTCAACAACTGAAGCCCCTGATAGCACTATATGCTTTTGAACATCTTGGTCCTAGTGTAAACTATACAGACAGACAGAGCAATAGCTAATGCTGCTAAATCAGGGGCTGCCGGATTCTACCACCGAAGCGGCTGCATTTTTTTGGTGGCTGAATGATCCCATGTGTAGCCTGGAAAGCACCATGTCATGTAGTGCTGCTGGATGAAAGGTTTGATCTAAATGTAAAGCACATGAAGCTCCTTCTCTCTGTCTCTCCCCATTTCAATCCTTTACCTCTTGTTTCATTCCCATTCACCGCGTTCACCTTCACCAGCTGCTCATTTCACTAATTCCTCATTTCCGGTTGTCCCCCTGTTGGGCTACATCACAGCTGATGTGTGTACCCTGGAGGATGATTTTTCTAACATAGATTTCTATTAAACAGGCCTCCTGCAATCTCTGGAGTTTAATCTTTTACTTGAAATACTTTTTATTTTGTATGTGTCCTTGAAAACTTTCCCCCCATCCTCTCCTCTCCTCCCCATTCACTCCTTTCATGGGTCCCTTTGATTACATTGTACACTCCGAAGAGGAGTTACACACGTTTCTTTTTCTTCTCCCCACCTTTCATCTCTTTCCTTAGCTTCTTGTTTCAATCCTTAAAAGCAGCAAGTTCATATCTGGTTCCCCCAGTCATCTGTCTGCAAGGGTTGATCTCCTGGATCGGCTTCTCCCTGTCCGAATCTGAGTCCGCCTCCATCTTTTTTATTTCATTTTTCTTTTCAAAGGAATCAGCCTTTTTCTCCCTCGGTCTCTGGCTTCTCCTCCAGTGTTTTATTCAGGCTTTGACTGATTGTCTCCATACACTCCTTTTATGCTACTGAATGAATTGCTAACGCAGCCCCCTGCCGGGAGAAGCATAGTCTGATCTTGTCCTAAATAGGCCCCTGTTTGCAGGAGATGATGTATAAATGTATCGACTGCATCATTATATATTCATTTAGTGGAATGCAGGTTTAGAAAGAGTCCTCTTTGCGTATTTCAGAAATGAATTCCTGGGGAGAGGAGATACATCCAGACTGAAGGCGCCTTGAAGTCCACTCCTGCTCCCCGGTGAGTGAACTCAGCATAGCCCTGAATAAACCAACTGCACATTCATCATAAGGAGACCTGGAAAGGTGAAGTGGGAACTCTCCCACTTTTGAAGGACTAGCACCATCTGCAGGGGATGCGGCGTGACTTGAATCACTCAGGCCCGGTCTATGCCATAGAGTTAGGCTGCTGCCAGGTAGTTTACAAAGACATAACTATGGCCGTGTCCACGCTTAAATTTCACTCCCACCGACATAACTGCCCTGTTACACTGACCTAATAAGACCACCTCCCCAAGCAGCATAAAGTCGCGGTCGATGTCATTAGGTTGATGCCGTGTCAGAGCAGACACTGCGTTGCTTTAGGGCGACTGTTACTCGCTTTCGGGAGCCTTCCCGCTTAGGCGCCGACTCCATGGGTGCTCCAGGGGTGGAGCACCCATGGGAAAAAATTAATGGGCGCTCTGTACCCCGCAGCAGCCAAGCTCCCCACCAAACCCCCCTGCCTCACTTTCAGCTCTGCCTCCTCCCAGCACACCGCATCTCCGTTACTCCCTCTGTCCCAGTGCCAAACAGCTGTAGCAAGCGCTGGGAGAGAGGAGGGAGCAGCGGGAACGTGGTGCACTCAGGGGAGGAGGTGGGGCCGGGGCGGGGATTTGGGGAAGGAGTTGAATAGGGGCAGGGAGGGGGCAGAGTTGGGGCGGGGACTTTGGGGATGGGGTCGGAATGAGGGAGGGAGGGAGTGGAGTTGGGGCGGGGACTTTGGGGAAGGGGTTGGAATGGAGCAGGAGGAGGTGGGACAGGGGTGGAGTCAGGGCATGGGCGGGGGTGGGGCCGAGGGAAGTCTGCGCCTATGCCCCACACTGACAGTGCAATTGATACAGGCGTTCCTGGTGAGGATGCGTACCACCGACACAAGGAGCAAAATATAGACACGCACAGGTGATGTAATGACTACGGCAGCACAGAGCTGCCGCAAGTACGGTCAACTTAATTTTGTAGTGTAAACATGGCATTATGCACATGCCCCTTTCCAAGGTGCCCTCTTGCCCCACCCTGCACTCGAGCTGAGACAGAAGGCGTTTCTGAGAGTATTGCAAGCTCACTGCATCCTCCTGGGCCAGGCTTAATGCCCATGCTTTGGCACTGGGGGAAACAGAGGTGAATCCTGGGGTTCTCAAAGCTGTGGCCGGAGCAGATCCATCCCCTGCTAGGGGTCTGAATGAGCCAGGCCTGGGTATGCTTCTTTCTGACTGGGGCTGTAACGACAGCAGTAATAGTATGGATAATCAGAGCTTGTTCTAATGCCCATTAAAGACATTGGAGAAGCTCCACTGATATGAATTGGAGTTGGATCACGCTCTAAGACTGAGGAAGGTTGGTCCTGGCCTTATGATTATAGCACTAGATTAGGACTCAGGAGACTTTAGTTTGATTCTTAGCACCAACACAAACTCCCTGTGTGACCTTGGCCAAGACACCAAATTGCTCTGTGAATCAAATTCCAATTGGGGAAATGTGGATCACACTCGGCTACCTCAGAGTGGCGCCGTGGGGGCTCACACAGTAATGTTTGTCAGGTGCTCAGGTGTGCCAGGGATGAGAACCAGTATCATACCTAGAGAGATCCAGCTACAATGCTGGCACAAGTGATGTTGTCTAGCACGGGGGAAACAAAACAGCGCTGGGCTTCCCCACGCTTCATAATTGTTCCCTTCTGTGCAGGATTATGAGTTTTTCCCTTGCAAACCCTGAACTATGCTATTAAACCAAGTGGCCATCAGGCAATTTAGAACACAACTCCTCAGTGTGGTTTGTGGCTCAGGTATTAGTCTTCAGCGTGTCTCCACTTCACACGAGCTCACCCTTCTCCGAGTACAGCTCCCCCAACCAGTGTAGAATAATCCGGGCTCTCTCATCTTCCTCCTCTTTGATATATGCTGAGCACGAAATTATTTGATGCTCCCATAATGTGCTGTGCTTGTGTTTGCAGTAAAACTGCTTGCTAATGGGCACGGTTCATGCTATTTCCATTTGTGTTAGTCAGACCCCTGGGGCCGGGGAACTTTTTTAAATGCTGCATATTTTAAAGTGTAAACAGGACCTGGTGTTTTATTAAATAAATGTGACAATTGCAATAACGTTTTGCAGATTACAGGAGAAGGAATTTAAGGGGAACATTTCCAGAACCTCAGCAATGTGTATTTTGCTGATGCTTAAACAAACTTCCCTTTGTTGTTGCTGTTCTTTCCACGGTGCTATTCATTTGATAATACTTGAGAACCTTTCCTACCTAGTGAATCCCCACAGTGGACAATAGGGGATGAAAACAATTCCTTCCCACCTTCTGATTTCCCTGCAAACTTCTCCAAATTCTTCAGTTTCACTGAAATTTAGGCAGGGGGAACTGTATTTTTCCAGTCACGTGTTGTGCATGAGAAGGATTTTCTGGGCATGCATTTTACAGCACAGGTGAACAATTTTATAGCTGAGGCCTTATGCCTCAGTGTGAAACCCTGCTGGCTTCACTCATGTGGAAGCCCCACTTAAGCTAGTACAGGAGCAAAGACTGCAGGACTGAACCCAGTGTGTGAGTTGCTCTGTCTTGGCTTCCCTTCTGCAGCTTGGCTCATTACTATAAGAGCAGGAAAAGATAGTGCAGGCTAGGAGGCATCTCTAAACCCTTTGATGAGGCACTTTACTACAAAAGAAAATTGAGGAGAACCTGCCCCTTTACAACCAAGCCCCAAGACAGAGGGACCTTTCCTCAGCCTGAGTAAAGATACAAAGTCTGGCTTTCGCACCCCAAGCACTTGGGAAGGAAAGGGACCCTTTTCTCACCCAGCTCCCCTCTGACACCCAACCCCTGCTCCCTAAAGCTGATTCCAACTCTCACTGCCAGCTACAATCCCCACCAGAGCCAAACCACTTCCCTTTTATAGCGTGCGGGGGGTGACGGTCCTGATGAAGCCCTCCTTTACAACCACACACATCTGGCTTAGCTCTGCCAGGCTCCTGCACTTAGGGCAGGCACCTTCGGTCCTTCCTCCTGGCCAAGGGAGACGGTTAACCCCTTCCCTGCCAGACTCAAGATGCCCTCTCCCCACCTCATCCAGGAAGTGTGTTTGGGAAGTTTTTTTTCCTGGCGCTGCCTTAGGCCTCAGTTTCCCCCTTGATGCTTTTGTATTTTTTTTAAATGCAGGGTGTGTCATCCCCCACCATTTATCCCCTCCCCCCAGGATGTACTATCCCCTTCCTCATTCTTTATTCTCCTGGTCTGTTCTGCTGCTCGGAAGACATTTCCCCTTTCGGCTGGATTCACAAAAAGCATTGTTAAGCCATGCTGCAAAAGTGCACCGAAGGTAAATCTGACTGAACTGAGGCCAGGATGCTGCTGTGAGTTGACAAGAGTCAGGGAGAGACAGGAGCTCTGCAAAGCCAGCTGTACTCAGGGCACTGTTAGCTGACAGAGGCAGGAATAGCCACTGTGACGTGCAGTGACATGAGGTGATGGGATGTGACAGCTCTAAACCTTTCCCGTGTAGCCAGTCAATCTGGCTGACGTGTGTGCGTCACACAAGGGCCATGTGTAAAAGCGCCTCGGGAAAGTTTTGCAGTAAGTGTCTTGAGGAACGGGGGGTCTCAGACCGAGTCTGAACTCTCTAGCTCTGCCCTTTTGAAAAATATTCAAAACAAGGAGAGGTTGGGCCCATACTAGGGGGCAAATCTCTGGCTACAGTCCCTCTGCTTTGGGCAAACTGAAGCTGATGCTGATTTATGTCTTTATATTTTGTGCATATTTATATTAAAAAATTATTGATTTAAATATTACATTTGAATAAAACTCTGTCAGGGCAATATATTCCAGGGCTATCTATCTGTGACTTGATTGTATTAGAGCAATGGTCCCAGAACTGTGGGGCAGAACCCTGAGGGAGGCACAGAGGAAGGTTCCAGGGGGGTGAGCAGTAGGGCCCAGGCCAGCCCCCACAGGGCTAGGGAGTGAGAGCCCCCCAGCTCCAGACCCAGCTGCAGCTCTGTTCCACTCCCAGCTATAACTCCACTACAGCCCCTGCTCCATCCTCAGCCCCACTCTGCTGCTTCCCAACTCTCCCCTCATTCCCTCTCTGCCCCCAGGCCAGCTCCACTTCTAGCCCCATCTCCTCCCCCATCTCCACCTTCACCCCAAGCTCCTCTGCTGAGCCACTGGGCAGTAATGGGTTTGGGTGGGGGCGGGGGAGTGGACAGATTCCATTGCTGGTAAGGACAGGGTATGACCGGAAAAGTTTGGGCACCACTGGGTTGGAGACTGTTCTCTCCAAGTGGGGCATGCAATGTAACCCACAAAACAAGGTGATTTTGCTCACCACACATCTGAAGAACTGTTCTGGTCTATGATGGGTAGGGACTGACATTTAGAGTGACCAGTGCAATGGTTCCCCCACCTGGTTAGTTTATACAGGCTACTGTAACATACCTGTCAAATAACACTAATGGCAATAGTGAATGCTATAAAGTCGTGTCTCACACGTGTTTGTGGCCTCCTGTTGGAAAGATTGCATAGCTCTTTCCCGACTATGGCCCCCTGTCATGCAATCTTTATTTAATGAAAATCCCTGTGGAAATAAGTGGGTTTTCTGCCTGAGTGAAAGCTGCAGGGTTTATATGTAAGCCATGCTGCAAATTCGCGTATACAGAAGTCTGTTGCAATTTAGGAAAGACACCATGGATCTTATGCTGCACATCATCACCACTTGAAATTCCATGGCATTGGCAGGGATAGAACTTAATTTCTGCTGGTCCACAATCAAAGGCCCCTTCTATCTGAGCTAAAAGCAAATCTTCCTCAACTGTTGGCAGTATGGTGTCTAGGACACACTGATTCCATCCACTAGAATGCACCCACAGTGGGTACATTTACCATCTAGCCAGCTCATAATAGGCATGCAAGCACACATAGGACTCACTTGGCCCGTTGCTGAAGTGCTGTCACATCTGGGAGGAACTGATTAACAAAATGCAATGGGTTTATAGCCAGGAAACATACTCTGGCCTACTTGGAAGGAAGCTTCCTTTCTCTTATAGCCTTCTGTTAGTTGATTTCCCTACTACACTCTTTTGCTTGCTTGGTACAAGAAACCTACTGTGTGCCAGATTGATATGGATTACGCTACTATTTATAGCTTTTTACACCCCGTCACATCCTATGAGTAGTTTAGGCCAAGTTTTGCATCACCTCAGAATTTTTTTCCCAGAGTATAAACTGTTTAATCTAGGTTTAAATGTGACCTTTGCACTGCAGTGTGCATGCAATACAATTATGGCACTCAGTACTCCAGAGTAGTATAGAACCCTATCCAAAGGACCTCACCATAGTGAAATGGCGAGCTCTGTGATGTGTACTGCAGTTGACAAAGTGGATGAAATTGAAGCTGCAATTACTCTGTTGTGCCAAACTTACCCTTTTCACCCTCTGTCCTGATAATGCCTAGAAAAATAGCAGAACTGAAGGCTGCAGAAATCTCAGGTGGAAAAGTGGAGTTTTTCTGCATTTACAGCAGTGTAAATGAGATCACTCTGTGTGTGTGTGTGTGTGTGTGTGTACACTTGTGTGCAAGTTTGAATGTGCGTGAGTGAGAAAGAGAGCGCTCTGGATAGATAGGACTCCAAATTGATGAACCAAAAAGACAAATTGAATATAGCTGAACAGTTTCTCTGTCTCCTGATGCCAGGAAAGGTAGTTTGAAGATCTGCGGAGAAATTTGTCCCATCCTTGCCCCTGCAGTAGTTGGAGAACTCTGCAAAGTTTTCATTTTTTCTCACAGAGGCTTCCATTTTGTTTTCTCTTCTGATTTGCTATTTTGTTTGTCATGCCTCTGAATTGCTGAAGTCACTTGCCTTTTTGTATCATACAGAGACTGCCAGGGGGGAAAAAGCCTCTCAGATGTGCCCAGAACTAACTTTCCTCAGCCCCAGAGCCCCAGATCCTCTACCTGACAGAAACTCAAGCTTGTTTGCTTTATTTAAAGTTGCTCCTGTGCACACATGATGTAGCTTCCCAGATGCCTGTAGTGTATTTACCTCCTGGCTTGTTTATCCGAAAATGACCAATGGAAACTGCTTATATTTTTGTCTTGATAAGAACCCAATCACGGAAGCTGATTGAACTTCTTCTTTGAGCTTTTCCCTTGCATTTACGCTTTTCAACCATCTTGAATTGTTTAATCTGTAGCTAATTTAGAGACATACAGCCGCGGCTCTGATATATCAGGAGATCAAGATAAACGGCTGGAGTGTTTTTATGAGTAAAAATCTCTTTCGATTCCAGTACATAAATCATTTGTTGTGGAATCGCTCATTGTCTTTAGGCAATGTCATAGTGAAAAATTCAATCTATTCATGAACAGAAAGTCAAGGGATTACGAACGGTTAGAGGGGAAAGACTGTACTGTAAAAAATCAGATTTATCTCTTAATACTCCCCTAACACACTTCCTCCTCCCTTTGTTTTCCAGTGTGGACTCTGAATTCAATTTCATACTCTTTGTCCGCAAAGTCTGGTGAATAGGAAATGGGAAGGAGTCCTCAAGGGAGGTTAGGGGCATCTTTGTTTATAGTAATTCCAGGAGTCGTTTTCTATCCTTGTCTCCTGATTCGATCCAGAAGGGCTGGAAAGATGCCCAAGAAGGATTTCATGCTGAGGGCCAGATTGTAATCCTCTTGCTCATGGTAACAAGTACATTATTACAGGCTGGATCATTACAATATTGCCCAGCTAAGGGCTGTAGACACAGCTGGACGGCCCTAAAAACAGAGGAGGAACTAGGTTTTGAGTCAGGGTGTGTCTACACTGCAATTAGACACTGGAGGCTGGCCTGTGCCAGCTGACTCTGGCTGGAGGAGCTCCAGCTGCAGGGCCGTTTAACTGCACTGTAGATGTTTGGGACCAGGTTGCAGCCCGAGTTTTGGGACCCTCCCATCTAACAGGGTCCTAAAGCCTGGGCTTCACCCCAAACCCAGACATCTAAACTACAATTAAATAGCCCCTAGCCTGAGCCCTTTAGCCCGAGTTAGCTGGCATAGGCCAGCTGCAGGGTTTTAATTGCAGTGTGGACATAGGTGAGAGTCACTCTCACCTCTCTGCTTTCTCCTCACCTGGCAGAGGAAGTAAAAGGAACTAGCCACTTTGCTATCAGTAGATTTTGCTGTTGGGTTTCAGTGGTGAGGTATTACTGCCCAGGAGTAAAAGCTTCGCATTCTAGCCCCAAGTGAACTCAGAAACAGAGCTGGATCTAGCTAAGCAAAACAATTCACAAATTGGGGCTGATCTGGGCAAATTGTTTTGGTTGGAAAAAAATTCAGCAATGTTGAAACGGTTCAGTTTGGCATGTCTGAAATGAAATGTTGTGACCCTACTGTCCCAGAGAGTTGTTTCATTTTTGTATTCCCCTCAGTTTTATTACAGAGTAGGGCAGTTTGAAATATATATGTTTTTAAATGCTTTCAAAGCCTGGAACTGGAAACAAAATGTTGTTTTTTTTCAGTGAACGGAGACAAAACTTTTTCTTCGATGTTTCAGTTTGCCGAAGATTTGGACAAACTATATTGTTTTGGTCAACCCCAATCAACAATTTAAAAACAAAGAATTTAGAGCTCCACCCACTCTGAACATTCAGTTAGTCAAACTGCCCTTCTCCTAAACAAAAGCTTGAGTCCAGGATACAGGAAATAACGGGGCTAGAAGAGTGTCTAGAAGCCCACTGAAGTCTTACTCCTTGGGCCCAATTCTCTCACAACAGTGTATACTGGTCGTAACTCTGCTAAAATCAATGGGTCAGATTCTCGGCTTATGTAAATGGGAGTGGCTTCCTTGACTTCAATGGAGCAATGCCAATGTACATCAGGCAAGATCCCAGCTCAGTGGAATTCTGCTGTCTAAATAAGAGGCCCGTTTATGTAAGCAGCTGAATTCCACAGGTGCAGCTGATTTATAAATTGGTACAAACAGGACACCTTGTTGCACCTCATTGGTCATCACTACACACGTCATATAGGCATAAGGGCAGATTTTCGTACCCTCATTCATGCAAGAAACACTTTACTCTGTATGAAGTCATGATGACTATGCAACATGGGTAAAGGATGGCAGAATTAATAACAGTGGCTACTTCCACACCGCACAGTACCAGATCAGTGGCTGTTTACTGACCTTAACCTCCTGAATTGCTCTTTCCGGCATATATACCTGGTCTGTCAGCTTTTGCCATGCTACCCAGGTCATTTAAAAAAATTATTAAACCTTAGCGGGGAAACTCCACCAAAACAAAAAGCAGGGAATTTGTCAGGCAGGCCTGTGCAACTTTCCATTGACAGGAATAAACTTCACAGAACTAAATCTCCCTGAGCCACTTTGAACATTTGCCTCTAAGAGTCCTTGGGGGATGAATTATTGAAACATCATTTCCTCTCCCCCCCATCTCTGGAGTCAAAAGAGAAATAAAGTGAGATCAAAACCACAGTGAGGAGACTGACGTGAAACATTCAGAAAAGACGCAGTTGCTTGGAATAGTGCAACTTTTCTTGAAATGATTTTTTGTCGCATCAAAGGGGTTTATGGTTTATCAGACGGTGCCATGCAGGAAGCGAGGCATAGGATCTAAGGAAGAAAGCATCGTTTATTCTACACAATAGGTTGCTTGTTTGTGAGGTGTGCATGGGGGTGGGGGAACGGGAAAGGGAATCTTCTCACATCCTTTATCACATCTGAGAGCTTCGCTTGCAAACAGCCTTCCTGCATCCTTTCTCCGTTCAGCTGTTCATGCATTCCATTTCACAAGGTTGCCCTGCAGGACTTCTGGGACAAGTAGGTGGATGAACAGAGCCAAGGTCCGGCTTATGGGCAGCATCTGGGCAAGACAATGGGAAAGTCCAAGGGCATTTTCAATCCCAGTAGGATCTAGATGAGAAGGCTGGATGCTAGAATTTACAAACTGTGACCTGCCAAAAGCAACCACTTGCTCACCTAAACCTGCTACATCAACAAAATGCTCCCCAGAGCCTGATTCTCCACTGCCTTAGGACATGGCTGTGCAGAGTGAGTGGGTGTGGAGCACGTGTGTGGGTGTGGAGTGGAGGGGACACTCTTCTTGTGAGTGGGGAATTCTGACTTGCTTGACCTTTGCTTGGTGTAACTGTTGACATGGGGCGCAAGGCAGTGGAGTATCAGGGCCTAAGTCTCTTTAGGAGCCACTTGTCTTCCCATTTCTCTCTGTGGATTCTCTTACATTTCGCCACCCCAGTCACCTCTCCCATTCTTCATCTTGTCCTTACCCACAACAGAAGATGTCTCCTATGCCTCTCATTTGAGGCTTCCTACATCCCCTTGCTCTCTTGCCCTTATGGATTCTTTCTCCATTCCTCGCTTGAGACTGGCCACCTCTATGAAAGAAAAGGCTCATGAGGAGAACATCCAACAGCCCTTCAGCAAAAGACGTTGGGAGAGTAAAGTCTACACGGTCACTGCAGGGGTGAGACGTGAGCCGCACAGTGCGAGTGACCACAGAAATGGTGCAAAAGAAATGAAAAACAAAGCAAGTTAAGGGCACAGATGGGTCTGACTCACCCCTCCAGAGCCAAATGATTTAAAGAAGCTCAGATCTGGATCCAAACTTCCCAGCTGGCTACTGTTAATAATGGGCCATACCATGGCTTCAAAACCAATGTTTCTGAGAGTGGGGGATGTTTGGATCTGGAACATGATCGAGACTTTGTGACTTGGGCTTTGTTGAGGGAACTATGGGAAGAAAGAAACAAGGCCTAAATTCTTCCCACACATGGGGGTAGAGGCTGCGGGGGAAAGGGAAACTTCATAAGATTCACCTCATGAAGTTCCCTCCAAATTCTTCTGTTGGAGATGGTGTGGGAGGAGGTTGATCCCTGTGGAAGAAGATGATGTATGTGGGAGAGTACATGGATGCACAGGGGTATCCTTATGGACACCTCTGCACTGGGTCTAAATCCTCCTTCTG
Source organism: Chelonoidis abingdonii (assembly GCF_003597395.2). Lineage (NCBI taxonomy): Eukaryota > Metazoa > Chordata > Testudines > Testudinidae > Chelonoidis > Chelonoidis abingdonii. Next base: position 11,770,088 of record NC_133792.1, on the reverse strand, counting down.
TATGTGCCCCAGTCCCCCTAGCTCTGTTAGATTAATGGTGTGATTTCCCATGCCCCCCCCCCGCGTCTCTCTCTCTCTCTCTCTCTCACACACACACACACACACACACCTACTTCCTCTTCATATCATAGCCCTTTATTTCCTGCAGACAGAGCAAAGGGAATGTTTCTTGTTTATTTCCCCAAATCCCAGGCCTCGTGCAAAGGCACATTTATTCACTCAGAGTAATTCAGCCCCTGGACTCCTCCAAGCATTAAAGTTATAATACACTGCCCCTAGAACAGTCGAGCTAGCAGAGAGAGCTGAAGCTTTGATGGGAATACCTGATGCAAAATTGTAGCCAAGAAAAGCAGCATTCGTCATGCACACAGGATAAGAATCCCAACTTAAAGGTGAGCATAGTGTGCTGTGAGTCATTTAGCCATCCTTTCAAAAGGACTGAACTTCTGCAACAGCAAATGGGAGCTCTCAGGCAGACCCTTGAAGAAAGCACCTGCAGGAATCACATTGAAACATCTCCGCTTTTCATTTTCTCAGCCCCAGACTATCAGCCCCAAGACTGTTTTCTTACCAAGAAATGGCTTCATCTGACTGTCATGCTGAGGTCTCTCAGCTCGTAACACAGAAGAGAAGCAATGTTATTACCTGGCTACTTTGGGCAACTTCAAAGCAGCAGGAGCCTGAAGCCAGTTAATTTCATTCTAACCTAAGGCAGCAGTCAACGCGACTGCTCTGCACTCCAGCTGCTTCCCAACTATAATCCATTTAATTTAGTAAAGTGATGCTAATGAGATTTCATTGAAAGGAAGGACCAGACACGGGACTGCGGGTCTCGATAGCAGCAGCTGAGGCAGGCACCTAAGCTCCTTGGGAAATGCAAGTTTAACAAACTGTTTCAAAATATTCCACAGTCTCCAGCTTCCCGCAGGAGGCTTTTTCAAACGTGTTCATTATGCAGGTACATGGTTATTAAACTGAGATTTTATGGCTAGTTCAGTGGGTACAAAGTGCAATAAGCCTCTGTATCGAGTAAGTTATAAACATGTCCCTATCCATCCTTGTCCTCCCATCTCCAAATGAAACCTTAGCCCAGATAAGAGCTTGAACAGTTAGGAAACTGAGTAATGAGAAAGCTCTTTCCATTGTTAATGCTCTCATGGCATAAAACACCATTTGTAGGGGCATAGTGCGTAGGGTCTAGTCTCACCTCCTGTACATCACAGGCCACCCAGCACCCGCACACTAAACCCCACAACCACAATGAGACCGAAGTGTTACAGCCCACAGGGACTCGATATGTGCCACCAGCAGAGACTCGGAGGGACCCAGGTGCAGCAGTGCCTGAGGCTGCTGCTATGGCATGGACATGATTAAATGAGATCTAATCAGATAAGCCTGGCCAGTGGCCTGGACCCACACACCATAGAGCAGTGGTTCTCAAACTAAGGCTGCCACTTGAGCAGGGAAAGGCCCTGGTGAGCCAGGCCGGTTTGTGTACCTGCCATGTTCACAAGTTCGGCTGATCACAGCTCCCAGTGGCCACGGTTCTCTGCTCCAGACCAATGGCAGCTGCGGGAAGCAGCAGTCAGTACATCCCTCAGCCTGTGCCACTTCCCGCAGCTCCCATTGGGCTGGAATGGTGAACTGCGGCCACTGGGAGCTGCGATCGGCCGAACCTGTGGACGCGGCAGGTAAACAAACCAGCCCAGTCAGCCAGGGGCTTTCCCTGAACAAGCAGCCACCCTAGTTTGAGGACCACTGACCTAGAGGAAGGAAAAAAACCAACAAAGTCACTGCCAATATGACCTGGCAGAAAATTCTTTCCTGACACCACGTAGGGTGATCAGTTAAACCTTGAGCATGTGAGCAAGAACCAGCCAGCCAAGCATCTGAGAGAGAGAATACTTGGTGCCACCTCAGAGCAATAAGCACCCAGCCCAGAGTCCCATCTCCAGATATGGTCATTGCTGATGCTTCAGTGGAAGAAGATGAAAAAAAAAACCTCCCAGAAAACACTAGGGGAGAAAAATCCTTTCCTGTCCCCTGCCAGTGGCTGACTGAAACCCTGAAAGCATGAGCTTTAAGAACGTAACACATAAACAGGAAATGAGCCTCGAGACTGTTGAGCCGTGACCCCCACCATCACAATTGCACTCATAAATTTGTCCCATTCTCTCTTAAAACTAGTTAAATTGTTTGCTCTCCTCCCTCCCCGCAATTCCTATTCAGAGGCTGTTCCAGAACCTCACCCCTGTGGTGGTTAGAAACTTCTGGTTCAGTCACAAAAGTGATCAAATATTGTCGAATGTTAGGTTGTCTATGTCAAATGTGTTGATGGTCTCGGTCTCCTTTCTAGCGCACAGGTATTCTCACTGCTGTTGGAAGTGATGGGCCTTCTTACTAGCAACCTCAGCAGAAAGGCTATGGCCCTGTCGGTCCTTGGAGTACAAATTACCGTCTCATTCCTGAAGGTGATCCTCTCCAGGTCACGGTGAGGCACATTTGCAGAATGCTGTTGGGGTAGATCCAAATAAACCACATTTTACCATAGATGCAATAGAGCCAATAAGACCCTCAGTCTGTGAACATCTGAGAGGGAGGATGAGTGTAGCTCCTCAGACAAATGAGGATCCACAATTCTTATTCATCCTCCTGTTCCCAGCATTATCTCATCTTGTAGGAACTGAGCTTCAGCCACCCAGTTCCTATAAAGGACCCTTTCCTGGCTAGTTGCTGGTGTTCTACCCAGCTTTCACTGAAGTCAGTGTTATGCTTTCCATGGAGTTTAATGGTAGGGCTTTGAAAAGCCAAGATGACAGTAGAATACGGGATCTGTGAGTAGGGTAGGCAGATCTTGGCATCATCTTCCTAAGAGCAGTGGGACCACAAACACCTTGCCCTCTCCCCCAATAGCCTCACATATGTAGGGAAAAGGAGAGGCAATGAAATGGAGCCCTGCAAAGAGATTCTAAGGGAGGATGAAAAATGTTCAAGAGGAATGAACAGAGCCACCCTAAAGCGATCATGTATGCTCCTACAAGGTCCTGATCCCAAGCCTGATGGGGTATATACTCCACACAGGCCCTGAATGGGATAATGTGGACCAGAGAGGCTAAGGCAGTTCTCTGGCTGCAACTGGAGGATGGGCCAGACTTAGCTGAGCATGAGTTCCAGCTGGGGAAGGAGCTGAGGGGTTACTATAAACAGTGGAAGTTCTAAGCAGAAGGGGGCTACAGGGAGGGAGAAGCTCTGCCGTCACTCTCTGGTAAGAGAGAGCAGAGAGACCAGGAGGATCAATGGGGAAAAAAAAACCCAGAGGAGAGGAGCTGGGGAGCAACTTCCTCTGAGAAGTGCTGGAGCCTGTCTGAATCCCTGAGCAAAGGGAATAGGGTGCCAGCCCCTGAATTCTGGGGTGGATTGAAACACCGAAGGGCAGTGTAAAGCAGCAAAGACAAACCTGAGACAAGAAGGTGGCCAGCTGAGCCCAACTGGCCAGAAGGCTTGGCTTTCACATTGTTATTGTACGACTAAGGTAGAGGACTCTGTAGCCCCAGAAGGGGCTGGACTCTATGAAGTGGTTTGGCTAGAGGGTCAGGACACTCTAACAATTGGAGTATCCAAAAGACAGTGGGGGGAAACTGAGGCAAAAGTTGCTGCAGTACCACAGCCATCCAGGAGGGGTAATGCTGGGGTAGCAACTTTGCCACATGATGTCAAGAAAGCTTCATTGTCAGCACCATATGAAAGGCTTCTGGAAGATCTAATTAAATCGCCTGACCATCTCCTGGAAGAGATCATTAATCAGACCTAATATTTTAGTCCCTATGACTTCACGCCAGAGTAACATGGGTCAGGCAAACTCGATGAGTGAGCTCATTAATACCTTTTCCAAATGTAGCAGTTCGAGGGACAAGATCCTTCACTTTTGGAGATGGTGTCTTGACCAAGGGTCCAACCATCTCTGGTTTCAGGATCTGGCAAGCATCCTGCCCTTCCAGGGGAAGGTATTAACAATTCCTCCCAGCCCCATGAGGCAATGAAAGCAGCTTTGTAGCCTGACGAGAGTTGGTTGCACATACCACAAAGTGAGAACGGGTGCTTTTGCACAGCTCTATTTGCAATGTGTGCCCCAAAAGTGCTGTCCTGGCCTATTAAGGGTAAACAAGATCTAATGTCAATGCCAACTGTCCTTTGGGGAGGACCTCCCTTTCTCCCCTCGCTGAGCTCCACAGAAGCTTCCATTTCTACTGAACGCCTCTTCGGAGAAGTGGACGGAGTAGAGGTAGGAGCGGGTATGTGAAAGCTACGTTAATTCCTGGACTAACTGAGTATTTCTTTGTCAGGGCATCTCCAATCCCAAAAGTGACACAAAGGTACCTTTCCCAAGGCCATATTCTGAAATCTGAAACATTTTTAACAAGGAAGCAGCAAGATTTGAATATAGTGACATTAGACCTTGTCTGACAAAAACATCAATATTAGTGCATAATTAATGCAAGGATCTTCTCCAGCGTGGGCTGAATAGGGACAGAGTGCTTTCAGAAATCAATTTGCTACCTGAATTACAAACACTACAGATTAAAACTGACAGGGCAAAACTAAAAGGGAAAGGTGGCCGCGGCAGCGGCGGCGGCGGCACTGGTGGGGAGGCTAGTGGCAGGGAACTAGAGCACCCTGCCAAACCAACGTTTTCTTTCTTGCTCCCACTCTTATTTTAGGAAAATATTCATTCACACCAGAGCTGCAGCATTCTTGCGTTTGCATCCTCTGTTTCTGCAGGCTGAGGCTGTGTCTACACTTGAGCTGGGAGGCCCGATTGCAGAGATGAACCCAGGCTAGCTCTACTCAACCTAGTCGGCTAAAAATAGCAGTACAGCTGGGGTAGCATGGGGGCAGCTTGACTTAGCCGCCTCAGTATGTACCTGGCTGGATCCCTGGATGTGTACTTGGGCGGCCAGATGTACTTGGTGCCTCATTCGAGCTAGGGATCACACCTCCCAGCTCAAATGTAGACACAGCCCGAGACTTAGTTAAAACCCTTCATGCAGCCTTGGCTGCTAACATGCAGCAAGACAGCGACTGTTCTGTGTGTGGAGGAATCGAGTATGTATTCCTGTTTATGCCTCTGGCTCTGTTTATGCCTCTGGCTCAGCTTCTCAGAGGAAAGGTGACAACCTGGGACTAAATCCGCCTCAGGTGGAAAGCTTATCACGTCTCACCTGCTAAGCCTGGTCAGGCCTTGGTCAGATCCTGGAGGGGAGATATTTGAAGAAAAACTGCAGTAGGTGATGCTCTTCCCTCTGAGTCAGTTCTGAATCCATGCTCTGGCATGGGACCAGGGGACATGGTGCTATTGTAAGACACTGATTTTTTTCCCCCACTCCACAGTGATTTAAGATTTGTAAACCTTCGCCTTGAGATTTGATTGAATCTGGGCCAATCTATCTTTTCCCATCAGTCAACCACAAAAAAACCCAAACCAAAACAAATGGTCCCTAATGGTAAAACTCAATGGGTGAAACTCTTCCAAGTGAGAATGAGGAATAAATTGACATGAACCCCGTCAACAGATACACTGTGCAAAGTCCTTCTGCTTAGCAAGATGGCTTCTTTTCATACCTTGCTCTGACAGGGAATGCTTTATAGATTTAGTTGGGGTTAGTCCTGCTTTGAGCAGGGGGTTGGACTAGATGACCTCCTGAGGTCTTTTCCAACCCTAATCTTCTATGATTCTGTGATTCTTCCCAAGTCTGGAGATACAAGTTAAATGGAGTAAGTGTCCTACTCGTAGTTGCCATTTTTGAGGTGTTTCAACAAAGAGTGGCTGGTGTCTTGGAAATCCTGTAACACTTCCAGCTGCTTTGACCCCCCTTCAGCACCACATGTCATGCGTGCTATGCCACCACGTGAGTACAGCTCCACACAAGCTTTTCCTGGACACGTGCAGAACATTCCCAGGGAGGTGAAGTGGTTAAATGACTTTTGAACACTTCTCTCTGCTTCCTTCCTGAGTTCTCCCAGGGAGTTCAGTCATTGCCATATGTTACATTATGGAGCATGAGAAATCAGACTGAGGTGGCAATTTTAACACTCTGTATTCATACAACCTATTTTTACACTCATAGATGTAAGATATGCAAAGTCTAATTCCCAGTTGAGACAAGCTCAGCCCAGCTCCTGCTGGCTCGGCCAGGATTTGGGAGGAGCTGGGATGAGTATCCTTTTTGCTCACATGGCAGAGCTGTCATCTGCTGACTAAGCAGGGTCCCAGTTGCAGTCTCAGCTGAATTAATGTGTAGGGCAGACACAGAGTGAGTCCTCCTCACTGTCTGGGAGATTGCTAACCGGTTAAGTTCACTTGAATGTGTCTCCTCTACCACTACGTCTGCAAAATTCCATCTGGTGGAACCGTTCCAGGTGGCTGACAGCTGGAGGGATCCTGCCAGCTTCTGCTCAGAAACAGAAGAATCAGATTCTTCTTGCTGTGAAAGATTCTCTCTCCTCTTTGGATAAGATCAACAAGGCTGGCTTTGTTTATGGGAGCAAAAGCCAGGATAAAAGCCGATACTTCTCTGGCTGAGTTTAGGTCAATTTCAGGCATTGAGGTTTTAGAGGTGATAGAATAACTTTGTTGGTGATTTGAAATGTGGGATCTTAGAGTATGGTGGAGATGAACTCTCTTCTTTTAGTCCCATTACTGAGAACATTTCTCTACCGTTTATTCAGGAAATCTGCAATTTGCTAATTCTTTTGTTCTTTCATCTGTTTTGAGTGGGGCCAAAATTACCTTTACCCACTTGTGTCTGACTTGAGAACTTTACTACCGTTACCTTTGTCTGTGTCACCCCTCTCACCATAGAAATGCAGCCATCACTGGTTTGGAACATAGCTGCTTGTTTATCAGGACACAGCAATGCAAATGTTTGGGACAGGAAATGATGAATCTCATATCCAGTTGAAAATGCAGGAGGAATCTAATGTTATTCTGTAACTGTTATTTGGTCAGGTCGCCAGGGCTAAACCCCCTGCTCCTGTGTAAAAGTGCTACAGGCTTTTTAACGTACATTAGTGGTCAGCATGAGAAAGATAATCATCCCAATAGGCGCAACTGCCAGCTTTTTAGATGTGAAGTCTAAAGAGTATAGGAGACTTGTAAGAGAGAATCTTTCAGGAATTAGTTAACTTGCTAAAAGGAAACATTTCTGAGTTTCACGCCAAGGCCCATGTGACTGTGAAAAAGATTTGCATGAAACTCTCAAGTGAGGAAATTTGAAGAGACATGGAGGCGGGAGAGGGGAGAATGGAGGAGACTGTAATTATAGCAAATGACTGACACAGATGCTGAGGCAGATGCAGATGGGGCAGAAATGAGGATGAAATATGAGGATGATTGTTCCGGAATGAGACTTTCAACCATTAGCTTAAAACTCATCTGTGTGGGAGACAGAGCTTTCTCGGGGGGTTGGTCTGATACTGTGGCATGAATCCCTCATAAGAGCCAAGGACCATCACAGACCTCACCACCTTCTGCTCCAAGGGCAAGGCATATTTCTTTTACCCGCCTTCTGTAATATAAACACAGGGCAGGATGTACATTGAAAGAAAAAATTGCCTACAAACCATAACACTCTCTGTACACATAATTCTCACCCTGGAGAGAGGACGAGAGAAAGCATGACCCAAACGTGACAGATGTATGACACGTTGCTCAATGCACTAGTGGAAGGTGCTCAGGTACTTTGGTGAGCAGGGTGGTGGTACCCTATGAGCCCCTCAGTGCCATCTGGAAAAAGGTTCACTGTTCTGTAACAGCAACTCCTATCAGGCTCGACAAACTCATCACACCTAACAACTGCTTTCATAGTATTTATCCAAAATGGGTTGTGTGAGGTGTCTAATCAAAGTATGTGTCGTACTGAGCCTCAAAATCATCATACGTTGTGTGTATGGATGATATTTAAGGAGTAGTATATATGGACTGAAAATATATTTTAGAGTTCATGTCCCTGGCGGGGTTGAGAAACAGGTTTTACTAGACAACAGGGGTGTATAGTCACCTGTCTGCTTAGATTCATATGTTGATTAAGCCTTGTAAGCCAACACAACAGAAGCCTGTTTTCCATACGGAGTCAACCTGAATATGTGGAGACAACACAGGGGTTGTCTTGACTATGGGCACAAAACAACGAGTTGGGGAAATACAAGGAGACTCAAAAGGACTTTTGTAGTCGATCCGTGAGGGAGCAAAAAGGACAGCACTTTGGTGTGTCCCAGCTCTGCTGGTTGATGACTTAGGGAGATTATTTTAGGTGAGAAACTACTTGAGACAAGGATTTTAGCTTGTTAGAGTTGAGTTGAGATGCTAAGCAACACGTTATACTTTTTGTTTTATATGTCGCCATTGCTGTTTCCATTATCCTTACACAGCAGCTCTTAAATCTTTATCTTAGAGTGAAAACAATCGTAAGTTTATTATCAAACTTTATCTCCGTGCTGTGATGCTAAAAGGACCTGAACCTGGGCTGTACTGGTCAAGTTGTGTGTATACTGTTCCCTTGGGGACAGCAAGCCTGGTGATTCCTGTAAGTGTCCAGTGAAGGGGCTGGATACTCCAAGGGGACTCTTTCAGAGGGGTTTGTGGGTTGGGGTACACCTATGGTTACCTGCAAGGCTGAGTGAGGGCTGACAGAGCCCTGAGGAGATTGTTTAGGTGGCTAACAGACTTGGGTGTCAGGGAACCGACATCCAGCTAAACACGAGCACGTCTCTCTTGCTGAGGCAGAGGGGTAACAAGGTGACTCTCAGTCCTGGGCACCCTGATAAACCCTCACAGGTGGTATAAGAGCCTGGAATAGAATTGTTATTGTAGCCCTGATGTGACATCATAAAACACTTTAAACATGTTCCAGGAGAAGGAACACAATGAAAATGCAGCAGAAGGTGTAGTTGCCTGTCAGCCAATATCATGGTGTGGTTGTGTGTGTGTGTGTGTGTGTGTGATTCTTCTATTCCTAATACACAGCACAGACTTCTCTTTAGCTAGAGAAACATTTTTCTTAAACTAGAATCACCCTTTCAAAATAAACAAGGGCTTAGGTTACAGTATAAAAAGAGTCACAAACTCCAATTTAGAAGCATCATTCTATAAACTCTCTTTCAGCTGAGCAGTCCCGTTGAAATTAGTGGCGGGAAGGCTGCCATGTTTAAGGGTTTATGGAGTTGGGCCTAGTGCTCTGAATCCTGTGAGCTGCCCACATCACCTTCCCATAGGAAAAAAATAGATGGTGAAGTTCACAAAATGAGCTCCATGCTGTCAGCATCAGGGATGGATAATTCGATTGGATAAACCATCACTAAATGTGCAACAGGGAATAATCCCAAACTGGAAGGGAGATGGTCTTGGTGAACTAATAGGTCATATCTAGCTCTAAATTCTAGGGACTCTGAGAGCTTGTCTTCATAGAAGTTCTTATTAATGATGAAGGGAAGAGGAATGCACATGATATACCATCTACCAGTGTCAATCACCTTGTGAACTGGATTATTTTTTCTTTTTGCAAAGTTCCCCAACCAGGTGTCAGCGGGTCTTTAAGAGAATGTGCCAAGATAAAATTAAAAGAGACACTAACCCTGCCCTGACAGGAATGAGTGGAAGCAGGCCAGCAGCCAGAGAGCAGAGGGTGCTCATTAGGCAACAGCTCCTGCTACCGTGGCCTTGTCGTTAAAATAATTGCGTGTGATGTGATGTGAGTGATGCACCCCAAACTGAAAGCTAGGGTGCCTAGTCGGCAGGCTAACCATTGCATTGTAAAGCCCTGGTCTGTACACTCTTGGAATTTGAACACGCTATTACATGCACATAACCACACAAAGAAGTAGATAGATAGATAAATAGATTACACACATACATGCAGATATATGCACACAGGTATATAAAGTCACACACATAGGAATGCACTTACACAGATAAAATGCACACACATATCTATGCATAAACACATCTATCTATCTACATATACATGCACAAATATATATGTACCTAGATACATCTATCTATTTATCTATCTACAAACACATGCACAAACACGCACATATATTCCAAACCTAACATTTAACCATTTTCATCATATAAAGCTCTGGGATCTTTTTTCACGCGTAACCTAACAGCTCTGTTTTGTGAGCACAGCATTCAAGGCTATCAAAGTCACGGAGCAATGCAGTTTTGAACACCCCAAATGCAAAGCCAGTGGAACATTCTAGAGGGGCTGAGACTGCACTGTCTGATCGGTGGGGCTTGGAAAAGGCAGGTCGTTCTGCATGCAGCCATGGGGATTGTCAGTTGTCTCTGACAGGGCTCGCCATGTGGAATGATACCCTCTCCCCAACACTGGGGACTTTGTCACTGTGTTTTACACCTTCCTCACGTCACCGAAGGGGATATTTAAGCCTGCAGAGTGAACTGGAGCTGTTGCCTAGTTTCAGGGTGGTTCCTGTTTAAATTGGGGCTCTGGTCTGAAAAGAAACCATGCAAAGACTCTCCCAACTCGGTAGATCTGCTCCTTCTGTGTATTCAGAGACATAGCTGGTTTTGTTGCTGATTGGAACACGTGTATGCTGCTTTTGATGTCTGTTAGCATCATCGCACCAGCACAGCTATGGGTGTGTGACCTGGAGTCCCTCCTGCCTCATGTATGATCAACAGAATTATTCATCAAGACCTCATTGTAGGGCCAAATCTTGTCCTGAGTCACAGCTGTGGATCCCCACTGACAACAATGGGGCTGCACAGGTATAAACTGAGGGCAGAATTTAACCTGCTGGGTCTTTATTATGGATGATGATACACGAGCAGGAAAGAATTCTGACTCTCAGAGCCCAGCCAGAGAATGCAGGCTTGCTCGTTAGAAAAATGCAAAGTTTGAACTTGTGATGTGAACACATCTGATCTGGAGTCACTCAGTGGCGACAAACACGGGCCCCGTAATCATCATGATCAGACACACACAGTCCATTGAAGACCATGATACTATGGGAGGACCCTGGCTGATGGTGTCATAGCAGACATTGTGTAGTGAAGTTCCCAACCCTGGCTCAGTCCTGTGAATACACGAATATCTGGGGTAATCCCACAGGTGGTACCAGGTAGGGTCTGGGGACACTCCTCTTCATGCACTGATGGAGAGTTTGAGAACTCAGTGCACTGGAGTGTTTTTGTCCATCCCTGGTGACATGGCTGAAGAGCATGCAATGCCACATTTGAATATAATGAGGCACTGAAGGAAGGCCAGATTTCTGTGAATCTATGACAAATCAAACCACTTCATGCTCAGGATTTGGTGCTAACAGGGCATATGGAATGTCTCTAGCTGCTCCAAGTTTGCCTGTGAGAAGGTCCAGGTTTCTGACCCATAGGCCAATACTGGTAGTACAGGTATGATCGATTCTGAACTTTGTCTCAGCACAAAGATATTTTTGACAAGACATGGATACGTCCATAAGTGAGCCCATAATTATGATCACTATTAAAATTATTATACTATTTTAGTGTCAAGGGGCCCCCAAAGAGATCAGCGCCCCTTTGTGCTAGGCATTGTGCACATGCACAAAAGAAACACTCCCTTGCCCCAAAGAGCTTAGCAGCTAACTACAGAAGACAGACAAAAGATGGGAGAGGAAACAGAGAGAGGAAGTGACTCAGCTAGTGTCACAGGGCTCAGTGGCAGAGCTAGGAATAATACCTAGGTATATCTTGATACCCATATTAGTGCCTTTTCCATTAGACAACACTGCCTCTCAATGCCATTTTCACTGTAGAACTACACTTTCTTTGCATCAGTCTTCAAACCAGAGGGTACATGGGGAAATATTTCCTCTGGAAGAACTCTTCTAAGGGAGTAAAGACAAGATACTGTCAGAGGCTGTCAAAAGGGAAGGTGATGGAGAAAACCAAACCTTATTTTATCTGAACCCAGCTTGCCTGTTCTCAGGTTTGAGTTATGGTAAATGGCAGATGACCTCTCATTAGTGCAGGAAAGCACAGAGCAGAAGCATTTGTGCAAAAGTTGCTCCTAAAAGAAGCCTTGGTGCCTTGTGAACTTGGTTAAAATACTAAGGGCTGCTTTGCTTGCTCCAGGGTAAGTTTGATGCTAAACAGTGGATACTGAAGTCCAAATGCTCTTCAAGCCTAATTAGTCCCTGCTACTTTTGTGTACAAGAATTGTTGTGGAACACAAACATGTTACTTGCTGTTTTCCTGTCGCCAGCATTGTAGCCTTGCCATTTCACCACTCGGTAGGGACCATGGTCCGGCCTGTCTCCTGGTTCTAAGTGCAAGTTAGTGTGTCTGCTGCAAGTGCCTGGGATGGTGAATGTGCCTTTTTAGTGGGGCCCACTCTGCAGTACTTGCCCTTTGCATTCAATACAGGGCAATGTTGCCATTTCAAAGATCTTGTACAGCCAGGATTCAGGGATGCCGTCGGTGTCCTTAACAACTTAGTGCATTGTGTGCTGCAGGCTTTTCACTGATTACCAATAGAGGGTGTAAAACAAGCTTCTTTGTCCATTTCTCCTGCTAACAGAAGCCAGCCACTCTGACTCTGGGGACAATTCCCAGACTACGTGGTGCCAAGTGAGCAGCTGGCTAGTTAACATTAATCCTGGAATCCAGCAGGGACTTGTCCTTTCTCCTGTTCCTTCCCTCAGGTCCTCACAGACTTTCACATGCTCAGCACAATGGCCCCACTGCAAACTACTGTCCTGGGGGAGAAAACGGCCCCCTGTCGTAGCTTTCCTGTTTGATTCTCTAAGAACGGATTCAGACGTTCCCTCCACTTTGCAGAACGAAAGCAGGGCCACTTTGGGCCTGCATTAATCAGACCTGAGGCAGTTACAAAAGTCCTTTTATTCAATTTCCCGTTCTTTCTCTCTGAAAGAAGGAAAATTACTTTGACAGATTAAAGCTCTTGTTTATTGGATTTCCCTCCTTCCCACTCTCACCCCCCACCCTGTCGTTTCTCTGTGCTTAAAGCTTCACCTCCATATCAGGAGGCCCTAACGGGATCACATCCCTGACCAGCTGCTACTGAAATTTCCAGTGACCTTTCAAACCCTAAACTTTCCATTTTGGTGGATTATGGGGGAAATGTTTCATCTTGCTGACAGAGAAGCACCAAGCATTGTGAGTCACCAGCTCATCTTCTGCCGCCTCAATGGAAGGAGCTTGAGCAGGCTATTTTTAGGTTACAAAGCTGTACTTTGCAAAGATAAAAGCTGGGGCTCTATCAAAGCAAAAGCCTAAAACCATGAAATCCACCGAGTCTGTTTTCCTTGTGCTAGTGAACACTGACATTGTTAGGGTTAGTCCGTGGTTAGTGTATGTGTGGGTGGGTGAATGTAATCTCCTTTCCTCGAGTGGCTGGAACATCAGACCTTCTCGGTGTATCCTGTTACCTTAGAATGGCTACAGAGGAGGTAAGCTACAGCTGCTACTAACGGAGATTCTTCTGAATACCCACAAGTAGGGTGCCTATGCTTCTGGAAACAAAGATCCCATGTTCTGTCTGTCCCATGCTGGTGACTGGTGTGCCCATGTTTTGAAACCACTCACATGTGAGATCATATAAACATATGTTCTCTTGCCAGCCCTGTTCCACCTCAAACATTACAGGTTCAGCCAGAGAAAACAGCTTCCCACCAGGCTCCTGGCAGGTCTATTAGCTGACGGCGCCTGAGAAGTTGGGGGATCTGACTCGCCTGTTACTGGCAGGAGGGAAGGAAGTTCATGGATTTGAAGAGTGACTGTTCTAAACAGAAATCTGAATATAAACTTAATTTCTGAGACAACACATGAAGAGGAAACTTTATGGAGGGGGTCCTGCTAGTCCCATGCAACTGGGAAACTTTGATTGTCAACTTTTTTGGCAAGAGCCTGCCAGGTTGGCTGCCTTCCTATAGTTAACTGAAACTTGCAAAGTGCCTTGTCCCTGCTGATACTCATCCTCATTTAAAACTGAGATGGGTTCTTCAGGAGATGTCTCTACTTCATTTGTTCCAATATTCTGGTTTGGATGAAGGATAAGAGCTTTTCAGGACATTTCAGCCACCCACTCCCAGCCTGTATATGACTATCAGTACCACTGCCTCTCTGCTCAGCCAGACATGTCATGTACTGCCTTTGGGAATTCACAGGACTGGCCACCAATGGGCCGCTCAGTACCCATGTTCTTGCAACATGCATGGCATTTGCATCCTCTTTATCAGATTTCATAGTTACTTACCTATGCCAGAGCACTTTGTAAAAATTAATTAACAACCGTTAACGACATGTCAGTGTGATCTTTTTTACAGATAAGAAAGGTGAGCCACTAAGTGAAATGACTTTATGTTACACATCAAATCAGTTCCAGAGCCGGGAATAAGACCCGGGAGTCCTAATTCTCAGATGTCTGCTCCAGCAAAGGAGCCACAGAAAGAAGGAGCAACCTCCTAAGAACTGAACCAAAATTAAACACTGAGGGTAACCCCATCTTCTGACCATTTTTCTATCTGTTTGGGGGCTTGTATGAAAGGAGATGATGGTAGAGTCCATTTTCCAGTAGGGATGGGTGTCCATGCCACAGAAAAACCATCAGCCCTGGGGCTTTCTTGTAGGTAGTGACAAGAGAGAGGATTGAATGGGTGATAGGCATTACATTACCCTCTTGTCCCTGGAAGCAGTCTGATCAAGTCAGGTCAGAGGCGTGATAGCCAAGAGACAGGTCAGGGGAGGCGGGACAGGGAGGAAGTTTACGCTGCTGTTGCCATGCATTTTCTGAGGCGAGGGAATAATTGAAGTTTCTTGCCAGTGCTGATTAATTCAGAGTCTGTCAACGGTGCTCCATTCACACACACATCCGCGCTTTCTTCTCCTATGAAGCAAATGCTAATACATGTGTCTGCAATTGAAGACGAGCAAGGGACATGAATTCTGGGCTTCCGTCACAAAGTGCCATAATTACACAGGGAATCTCATTCCAAAGGGGGGGTGGGGAGCAACACGGTAACTGCCAAGTGTAACATTTCATTTTATTTTTGGGGGATAATTTACAATTTGCATGAAAGTCCCTTTCGTACCTTCATTACTGGCGATTTTATAGCCTAATGAATGTGACACATCTGTGTAATCGCATCATTTCCCAGAGCTCCAGATGTTCAGTGGAGCACCTCTGGCTCAGGCTCTCCTGCTTAAACATTTGATGTAAACACCAAAAGCTGTTTGTTTGTTTTAATGTTCCAGCACATCCCATTACCCAGTGAAGGTGAAAGACTGAAACGTGACAATGTCTTGCCAGGAGATTCCCCTCCCTTTCCCCCCCAGATTGTATTAATTTCCAGTGTCTGATTTGTATGCGGTGGAATGCAGATATTCCCCTGTTAAATGGCCTATTGCTTTTTGCTTGTCTAGATCTCTACAGACAGGTGGACTCTACACAGGGGTTTAGGGCCTGTGCATGACAGGTGCTGAGACCACCCCGAAGTCCCTGTTACCTAATGGGAGAGATTAGTATCTCACAGGATCAGGCCTACAGATAAGAAGAGTCCAATTCACCACTGTCTTGCATCTTGGGCAGTCATTTGCACCAGTGCACAGTAAGTTAAGATGCAACCATTCTGATATTGTAGTATTTTACACTCATTTTGCAACAACATAAGGCCTTACATCAGGACAAACTGAGTGTGAAATGCTGCTATTTTGAACCAGCTTAACTCAGTTGAAAACCCAACTTAATGCCGAAATAGCCACATTTTAACACATTTAACTCGATTTCAGCAGTTATTGCCTAAGCAGATACAACTCGACCTGCTAACATTGATTGTTAGGTAGGGTTTTCAATTGCGCTAATCTAGCCAGACTCAGCTAACTGGATTGGGGAGGGGAGCATTTTTGCCTAGTCTAGACAAGACCTTAATGGCTACAAAAGGTGCAAGTCAACAGTGAATTGGGTCCTTGGTTTGAGACAGCCAGGCATTAGGAAGAAATCAAGTAACTGTGAATACAAGGAGCGATCTGATCTAATTCAAAGTGTTCTTGGAATACGGAGCAGAAAAAGCCACAGGCAAAAAGAGTGAGAAGTTCTTTTGGGCTAAGCATCTCATAGTACATCTGCTCAAACAAGCCTCTTAAGTAGAATTGGTTGGAATTCCCCCCCCCCCATGGAAAATTTTGACATTTCAGTAAAAAAATCTAAATTCTCAATATTTCTTCCAGACCCCACAATATGTTGTCCAAAATCTGAAATATTTTAATTCAGAAATGCTGCTGCAATGTTTCATGGGAACTCTAGTTTAGGAGCTTCTTGCTCCCCTTGTAATCTATAGACAGGCTCCCTGGTTGGACTACATCCCCCAATTTAGTCATGGCTTGGGCCATTTTGGGCTTGCTCTAGCTTGAGGACTGCACAATAGTTATGAAAGAAGAGACTTAGTGGGCACTGGATAATGAGAATGAACCCTATAATTTTGGAGGACAGATCCTCAGCTAGTGTTAATCAGTGTAGCTTCTTTGAGGTCAAAGGAGTTATGCCCGCTTACACTAACTGAGGATCTGGCCCTAAGAAAGAAACTAGCTCATCAAATGAGGGATTTTTCCAGAGTTAGAAATTTGCGCTGGATATTTAAAAAAACTCCTTGCAGTCAAAGTCTCAGAAGACATCGGAGAGCGGTTTGACCATCAGGGAGCTGGAGCTGGATTGTGAACATCTAACAAAGTAAACATGGGGGTGGAGAAATGGAACAGCAGAAATGAAACTGCAGACCAAATCTAAGAACTCGAAGCGGTGGGGGGGTCAAGAAGCAACTGGACAAGGGAAAAAGAAGACAATAGGAGAAGATCTGATGTGGGGGAAAAACAACAAAGTAGAGCATGAACCCCCCCCCCCCAAAAACCCAAGGACAACTGAGTGAAACTTTCACAAGGGAAGCTGCAGTGGAGAACTTTAAATATTTGAAAATGATTATCGACATGTTAGGGTTGGGAGATTGATTTATTCCTATGTTCTTTTGAGAAAATTATGAAAAGTAATAAAAAGTCTAAAGTACAATAAAGATGACCCTGCTTGCTTCACTCTTAACAGATGAAGCTTTAGAGGATTGTGGGAGATTAACGGATGATGAAATGAGTCTTTTGATTCTGTCACACATGGAGTTCAGAAGCAACCTGAGCTTCTCCTTGCATGAGCCCTGCAGAGCTTTCAGCAGGAAGAATGTGAGACAGAGCCCTTGTAAAATACAGCACACAGAGAAAGAGGCTAAATAACAGAAGAATCCTCTGGGAATTTAATGCATAGAGAAGGACAGGAGGAAATTGGGAATCCAATGTGCTATTAAAAAAAAAAAGATCTCGCCTAGAATCTGGGGGCTGGTCTGCACTAGGTGGGGTATCGATCTAAGATACGCAACTTCAGCTATGTGAATAGTGTAGCTGAAGTCGAAGTATCTTAGATTGATTTACCCTCGAGTCCTCACGACACGGGATTGACGTCTGTGGCTCCCCGTGTTGACTCAGCTACCGCCGCTCGCTCCGGTGGAGTTCCGGAGTCGACGGGAGCGCGTTCGGGGATCAATATATCGTGTCTAGATGAGACACGATATATCGATCCCCACTAAATCAGTTGGTGCCCACCAATACGGCGAGTAGTCTGGACGTACCCTGGTAGAGTAACTAGGTGAATAGAAGGAAGCGGTGGGGGTGGGGGGTGAAAGAGAAGCCTGCAGGAATTTACTCCAGTCTATACAGAAGGAGACCACAAAGAGCTCCTTGTGGGAATTTAGGGTCCAATCCTGCTCACATTGAAACCAAAGGAAGCTTTGTTCCTGACTTCAGTGAGAGCAGAATTCGAACCTTAGGGCCTGAATCCAAACCTGAATCTGTTTAATACCATTGGCTTCATTCAGGTTACTCCTGATTTATGTCAGTGTAAATATGATCAGAATCAAGCCCTTAGTGCATGGATTTGGAAGATGGCAAAGCTCTCTGGGAATGTGATGTGTAAACAAGAAGGACCTTCTGGCAACTATGGATTAATTTCTGATCCTGCTGGAGTCAAGCCTGCAGATGACTCAAAAACTGGGGATATGGTAAATAATAAAGAAGACAGGTTACTGATACAGAGTGATCTGGTTCTGTAGTAAGCTGGGTGGAAGCAAACAATATGTGATTTTCTTTTTAAAAGGCTCGAGAAGCAACCCTTGCGATTACAGGCTGGTAAGCCTAACTTCGGTACCAGACAAATTGGTTAAAACTATAGTAAAGAACAGAATTATCAGACACATAGATAAACATAAGTTGTTGGGGAAGAATCAAAACAGCTTTTGTAAAGGGAAATCATGCCTCACCAATCTATTAGAATTCTTTGAGGGTGTCAACAAGCATTTAGACAAGGGCGAGCCAATATTGTACTTGGACTTTCCGAAAGCCTTTGACAAGATCCCTCACCAAAGGCTCTCAAACAAAGCAAGGAATCATGGAATAAGAGGGAAGGTCCTCTCATGGATCAGTAACTGGTTAAAAGGTAGAAAACAAAGAGTAGGAATAATAGTCAGTTTTCACAGTGAAAAGAGGTAAATAGTCGGTAACCTCAAGAATCTGTACAGAGACCAGTGCTGTTCAACATATTCCTAAATGATCTGGAAGAGGGGGTGAATGGTGAGGTGGCAAAATTATTTAAGATAATTAAGAACAAAGCAGACTGTGAAGAGTTACAAAGGGATCTCACAAAACTGGATTACTGGGCAACAAAATGACAGATTAAATTTAGTGGCGATAAGTGCAAAGCAATGCACATTGGAAAACATAATCCCAGCTATACATACAAAATAATGGGGTCTAAATTAGCTGTTACCACTCAGAAAAGAAATTGTGGTGTCATTGTGGATAGTTCTCTGAAAACATCTGCCCAATGTGCAGCGGCAGTCAAAAAAGCTAACAAAATGTTAGAGACCATTAGGCAAGGTATGGATAATAAGACACAGAACATCATAATCCACTATACAAATCCATAGTACACCTACATCTTGAATATTGTGTGCAGTTCTGATATTTTAGAATTGGGAAAGATATAGAGAAGGCAACAAAAATGATTAGGATCATGGAACAGCTTCTATATAAGGTGAGATTATATGAGGTGAGACTAGGATTGTTCATTTTGGAAAAGAGAAGACTAAATGGGGGGATATGAGCACGGTTTATAAAATCATGAATGGAGTGGAGAAAGTGAATAGGCAGCAGGTTGGAAGAAATAAAAGGAAGTACTTTTTCACATTACATACAGTCAACCTGTGGCACTCATTGCCAGGGATGCTGTGCAGGCCAGAAGTTTAACAGGGTTAAAGAAGAATTAGATAAATTCATGGAGGGATAGGTCTGTCAACAGCTATTAGCCAAGATGGGCAGGGATGCAACCCCATGATCTGGGTCTCTCTAAACCTCTGACCACCAAAAGCAGGGAATGAGTGATGGATCACTTGATGATTACCTGCTCTGTTCATTCCCTCTGAAGCACCTGGCACTGGCCATTGTTGGAAGACAGGACACTGGGCTAGGTGAACCATCGGTCTGACCTAGTATGGCCATTCTTATGTTCTAAACACTCCATTGGACCACTCTGTGCTTACTGAAGCAGCAGTGAAAACCATGGGAAAGGTATTGCAACCTTAATGTATCAGTAAAGTGTGATTTTACAGTGATGTTCCTCCTGATGGTGTCTTGCTATAGTTTTCATTTCTTTTGCTCAGCTGGGGCTTTGCTTACATGATATGTGAAAATATTCAATTAGTTCCCTTTATTGGAAAGTATATTCCATTAAACCATTGTCATAGATACTAAGAGGCCTCCTGGTAAATTTTGTTAAAGAAACATCTGACAAAATCCTATAGCACCCCTGCAAAGACTTCAAAGCTGAGGCATCATAAGCTTGAGCAATTACATATTAAGTGGTTTAATATTGTAGTAAGCAGCACAGGGAAAAGGGACAATGTTTTGGATATCCGTGGCCTTCCCCAGGTTGTACTTTGCTAGCCCTTGGTTTCTGAAACATTGTCCTTTGCCTTGTTCTCCTATCTGCAATATTAGACAACTTAATATAGACAGTAATTAGCAGAGCTAACGATGCTTTTTCTTTGAACTCCTTGCTGGAGTGCCATAGGATTTGTTAGATATTGAGATAATCTGGAGTGGTTTGAGGGATATTACTTTCACCCCCTATTGAGCACCCACAGGACAGAACATAATTAGACTACAAACTTTGAACTTGCTGAGGTTTTTTCTTCATCTCGGTTTTGGTATGCACAAGTGGCTATTAAGTACTCGTGCGTATTGTGCTTTCCGTATGCTACCAGATAATAATAATTATACCTAGCTCTTATATTGCACTTGTAGTCAGTAAATCTCAAAGTCCTTTACAAAGGAGGTAAATATCATTAGCTCTGTTTTACAGAGGGGGAAACCAAGGCACAGAGTGGTTAAAGTGACTTGTCCAAGGTCACCAAGCAGCAAAGCTGGGAATAGAACCCAGATGCCAGGAGTCCAAGGCCAAGCTCTGTCCTCTACACCACACTGCCTCCCCATCAGTTTAGTTTTTCAATCTCTCTTTCTACCAACCGTGGTGATGCCATCAGTTGAATCTGGCTTTAATTCTGATCACACTGGAATATAACTGACTAATCCCCTTTGCAGATACATGGGACAAGCTGCATTTTAGTCCCACACACGGTGCACTGATCAGCAAAGGGGTTAAACGTTGCTAAGGGATTTTGCAACCATTTGTGGACTCATCTAAATGAAGCAGGCGGGGTTATTTTGGTGCCATTAGTGACCAATGGTGGTTGCTGGAGTTGGTTTGGGTAGCTCGGATGGCTAAATGGCTCAGACACCGGGCTGTACTAGTGTACAACCGATACTGCAGGTGCTTCACATATAAATCTGAATGAGGTTCTGCTCTGACCCCTTTACATGAGTAAAAGAGCCTAAGAGGTGCTAAGGGGTCCTAAAAGTCCAGGTTCCACCTATGCAGGCAATGTGGCAGATGTCCATCAGGCTACCTTCTGAGGCTCCCTTCCCAAGCCTTACCATACCAGGCTTGTTGAAGGCAGGGCAGCAGGCTGGAGGGGTGTATCAGGGATGGGTCTGCATCATTCAGTGCTACGGGGCTTCCAAGAAGCACTGGGCTATTTACAGGCAGAGGGCCTGAAAACAGTCAAAGCTATGCTGGAGGGCTGCTCCAGCCCCGTGAGCAGTCCAGGATTGGTCACCTTTTCCCTGGAACATCCAGGGCTGTGAGTTCTGCACTGACTCTCAGAGGTGCAGTGTACAATTTCACCCTGAATAAGTCACCCATTCCGCCCGTACATGGTTGTTTCCAGCACTATATTCTTTAAGTGCTGTCTCTAGTCTAGTTGGGATGCGGCTGCATATATTGCCATTTGGTGACCAGTCCATACAACAGTAGTTAAAGCTGGTCATAAAGCATGGGAGAAAATGGTAAAAAATCATTCTTGAATTTGTTCCCCTTTTTGGGGGTGAAAATTTGAACCTTCATCAAAGTTTCCAGAGAATAAGAAAAAAAAAATCTGGCAAAAATGTTGAAAGTTCCCCTCCTGCTTTTTTGGTCCTGATAGTAGTTTCAAAGTTAGGAAAAAAATATCCACCAGTTCTACTAATGTCCTTTGCTGTTGGCTATTTTGGCCTTGATATTTCAAAGCACTTAGAGAAAAAAAAATAATTGAGAGGAGACTTAAATACCTTAATGGGGAGAAAATATCGTGTACTAAAGGCATCTTTAATCAACGGAGAAAGGTGAGAATCAATGGCTGCAAACTGAAGCCAGACAAATACAGATGAGAAATAAGACACACATTTATAACAGGGTGAGTAATTATTGGAGCAAACTATCAAAGGGGGTGGTGAATTCTGCATCTCTTGATGTCTTCAGATCAAGGGGGCTCAATACAGGGGGATTTCTCTGGCCTGTGATATATGGGAGGTCAGGATAGATGATCTGATGGCTCATTCTGGCCTTAAAATCTACAAATCAAAGAATTAAGCATGTGCCTAATTTTAAACATGTGAGCTAATCCACCGATACCAATGATAGTACTTCCATGCCTAAAGTTAGATTTGAGCTTAAGTAACCTGTTGAACTGGGATTCCCATCAAGATATCCATTCCTTTACTCAACTTCATCTCATCACTTCTACCTACAGTAATTTGGACCACTCTAGACAATGCCACTCCTGCCTGCTATTTACTATTTTAATACACTTTAGATAGTTACCATACTGCTGCTTAATTGCGCTAGATATCAACTTCATTTTCTTAATCTTTCCTTATTAATTGCTTCCACAAGATGTTTCCAAAGCATCTTTTAGACCCTGATCCAGCAATAGGGTCCACTAAATATGAATGTGCGGAGTCCTATAGATTGCAATGAGAAACCATGTGGGTGTGGGGTTTCCCTGCATGATTAATTTTGAAGTTCAGGACTGTGAATTCCCTCTTGGGTACTGGTGAGCTGTAGCTCCTTCCAAGATCTGGAACTGTGGCTTCCTACCACACAAAGACTAGGCAGCTCTTTGGTGGAGCTGGAGAAAGACAGCAGGAGCTGAGCAGAAACAGCTGGGATCTTTCAGCTGAAGAAATGGCCTCCTAACTTTGAAAAACACCTTCCTTTGTGCCTGTTGAACAGGTCAGTGTTGTCCATTTGGGGTGAGGCAGACCTATAGGAGGAAGGCAGAGGTGGAATGAAATGATGAAATGAGGTGGAAGTTGCTAGGGAGAAAAAGGATGAGTCTAAGTCTCCATTCTCTCACAGCTGGTTTATGTGGGCATGAATCCACGGAAATCAGTGGAGTCACACCAGGGTAAAATCACCGTGAATTGAGACTCAAGGCTGTTTCTGGGGCAGAGAGGTCACAGGGTGAAATATGGCAGAAGGATTGGAGTGAAGAAACCCATATGATTTGCCTGCCACAGTGAGGATGAAGAAGAAAAAAAGATGTCCTGAGACTGGAGACGTCTCAGCTGGTGCTGTGCATAGATGATGCGTTGTGGAAGTGAATTGGGAAAAGTTTGTCTGAGTAGCT
The DNA here is from genome assembly GCF_003597395.2 of Chelonoidis abingdonii. Classification (NCBI taxonomy): domain Eukaryota; kingdom Metazoa; phylum Chordata; order Testudines; family Testudinidae; genus Chelonoidis; species Chelonoidis abingdonii. The sequence goes on along the minus strand of NC_133792.1, from coordinate 11,746,973 downwards.
ATGGAAATGTCACCTACATTGAAAGCTACTTGAAAACATCCCTCTTGATGTGTGGGGATACAGAAGTTCCATGCAGCCATTTTCAATATTAATCTATGCTAAATGCCACATTGATAGTTGGACTATGAATCCCTGCACAGGTAGATGAATAGATGGATCAATAAAATAGAGCAGAATGGAGGGAGTAATGTTAAGCAGTAGGGGCAGCTCTGAAGCAAGCCTAGAGCTCATCAGCTTTGTGTGTTATCATTTCTGCTTAGAAGATGTGCTGGGTGCCTCCCCACTTCTATTAAACTCTTCTTATAACCCCCCTTTGCTGACATCTCTCTGTTCTTCAGGTGTTTCTGCCTCAGCCACTTGTGCTTTCCAGAGCAGATACTTCTCCTTTGTCGCAGAATGGCTCCAATGGGGTGGGGAGAGCAAAAAAGGAAACATATTGTCTCCCCTCTAGCCTTGGGATGGTCTGTGCTTCTTTGCCCCACTCAGAATGAGTTACTGAGACGCGATGACCCAAGCATGAGCCCATGCTTGCTCTGGCAGAGGGGTTGAGATAGTGACAAAACTTGTGTAAGTGACAGGGCTCTGGCATGCTTTCTCTCTGCGGTGTGATAGGTCGCTTTGGGGCAGTCGGAGAGTCATGTTATAAATCCATGATATAGACCACCTGTGGGAGGGGGGCGGAAGGGAGGTTAGTTTATAGCAGATTGCTCAGCATGGTGATAGTCTGCATCTCCGCTGCTTAGGGTGACCAGATGTCCTGATTTTATAGGAACAGTCCCATTTTTTGGGCCTTTTCTTATATAGGCTCCAATTACCCCCCACCCACTGTCTCGATTTTTCACACTTGCTGTCTGGTCACCCTAATGCTGATCAGGAAAACACTGCTTGGAAACATGAAGCCATGACAGCAAAAAATGTGATAGCCTTCCTGCTATTTTGTGGGTTAGTTACAGCCTCCCTTTATGAGCATAGCAGGGTGGAGAGGTCACTGGGAGCTTTCCTTCTTCTTGCACAGAGCCATGCATGATTAAATTCCTCATGGCCACGCACAGCTGGGATCCTTGTGCTTCAACAGGGTGAAAATCCCCACTATACAGAAGACTAGCACAAACCCTACACACTTAATCCTTAGTTCAAAACCTTAAATGGGATTTACATGGCACACACAGAGGTGAATTTGAAACACACAGTGCATTGGGCTGAAAGGGTCTAGTGTCAAACAGCAGCAGTAGGACCCCCCTGGGGAGTGGGAAAGGGTGGATCGGACTCAGGAATTGGGGCTTTGGTCTCCCTACCACCGGTGCCAAACATAGACCCAATGCCATAGTCTAACCCGGTATATTATAGGATCCATTATATTATACTTTTGCTAGGATATGTCCTCTCCCACCCCTTTCCTAGAATGTCCATGACCACATACGACTCTAAATAATCCATTCTGATCTTTACAGGGGTCCTTCCACTAGTCATGATTAGGCAGTTCCTATGCAATGGAAAAACCTTTAATTACTGTGGCTCTTTTACGATTGTAGGATGTACACATTTGAACCCCGAAGGGTTTTCTCCAGAGAATAACCTTTATTTGCTTGATTGTGTCTGTTCAGTTAATTCTTTCTAATTACTATTTTCTTCCTATTAGATCCTAATTATATACAGTATTTTCATTATAAAGTGTAATGTTTCCCAGAGAACCATGTCAATTACACAGGCAATATTACCAGAGGTCTCATTTACTTCATTAAACCAGAGAGTAGCAGCCTCTTGTCTGATTAAAACTGTGAATGGAGTTATGGACTCAGTTATGTCCTTATCCTTCAGTGTATATATTAAAGCTGATCAGAGTATGATAAAAAATATGCTCCACGAATATTTTTGTGGATCAAAGTACCTACTTCAGCTTGCTGATATTTATCAAGTTCTGTTATTCTGTCACTGTGACCATTTAGGCAGGGAAATCATTTGTAAATACCCAGAAGTTTTAGGAATTTTAGCATGAATCAAAATTTGGACTAACTCATGTAATCAGAGGTTGAAAAATGTTGATAATGTTCATAAATTGGAGAGGGTCTGCAGAAGACCCATGAGAATGATTAAAGGGTCAGAAAACATGATTGACAGTGAATCTATTTAGTTGATCAAGATTGGCTGTTTTTCTAAAAGATCTGCTCTACTTCAAACAGGAATAAATTCACAGAAGTCCTATTGCCTGTGTTATGCCGGAGGTCAGACTAGATGATCATAATGGTCTCTTCTGTCTTTACAATCTACGAATAAATCTGTGAAATAATTGGGATTATTTACTTTAGTCAGCACTTGCGAAAGAGAACACAAGGTAAAAGGATAGCACATAATGAAGGGAATATGGAGGGTAGCTTGGAACATCTGTACCCTCAGCTCATAATTCAAGAACTACAGGGCATTCGGTGAAACGAAAAGGTAGCAAATTGATCATTGAGATAAAAGGAAATATTTTTTCACTCAGCACACAATGACCTTTGGTATTCATTATCAAGAGCGGGGATCGGCAACTCACTGGCCGCAGTTTGCCATTCCAGGTCAATGGGGACTGCAGGAAGTGGCGCGGGCTGAGGGATGTGCTGGCTGCCACTTCCCGCAGCCCCTAGTGGCCTGGAGCGACGAGCCACGGCCAGTGGGAGCCGTGATTGGCCAAACCTGCAGACACTGCAGGTAAACAAACCGGCCCGATCCGCCAGCAGATTTCCCTGATGGGCCACATGCCAAAGGTAGCCGATCCCTGATCAAGATAGTAGTCCCATTTAAGTACATTAAAATATTCATATGCTTAAAATTAAGTGTATGCTTAAGTACTTTGTTGGATAAAGCCTCAGTGCTCAGCACTTTGCTGGACTTAGCTCTTCACCTCTCTGTGTTTCAATTATCCCTTCTGTAAAATGGGGATAATAGAACCCCTGCTAGTGGGGTCATTAGTCTTAACAGATTAATTAATTGAAACTCAAGCACTTTTGAGATTAGCTACCTTGAGTAAATGAGAAATATCATCCCTGCAAAGGCTGCAGATAACAATATGAAATTGTAATTCAGTAGCAGCCTGTGAAACTCCTGCATAACTCAGAGTACAATCACATAAGCCCCTAGCACACGCTCGGCGCTTTATAAATAATAAATAATACAATTGCTGGCCCAGTGACTTTTGATAATAGTTGTATTTTTTTTAAAAACTGCCAGAGCTGAGCTGGTTACCTGGCATGCCTAGTATTTACCAGGACATCGCAAACCTTCGGTGACAGCATCCAGACACGCTGGGTCAGGCACACCGGAAATGCAAAGGGAAACGTGGCAGGTTGGGGAGATGGCATTCTTCTGTGATTTGAGGTTGTTGGTTTTTTAAATTGCTGTTGCTGAATCATTTTGTTAGCCCGTGAGTCCTGTTCCTAATGCTGGAGACGAGCTAGAATCCAGGTGTAATGCCTCCAAAGAAGTTTATTTATTTTGGCTCCTAGAGACTGCAGTTCTCCCTGCTTTCTGTAGTGCCCAGCTGAACTGATACAGCATGTGCTATCTAGCGTCACCACACAGGGTCTCCCTAAATCCTGATCTGAATTTAACAGCCATGGAATGGATTGGTGACTGCACTAGACTATGAGTAAACATCTTCAGTTTTTGTTTTAGTGTCCCATCCTGTTGGCCTTTTCCTTTTCTTCACTTGATATTTCAGTGTCTGCCTCTTAGAGCAGGGATGTCTCACTAGCTGACATCGTGCTGCACCCATCTGGTCATGTTAGTTTCCACCACATACCATTACAGGTGGAGCCTGGATTTAGGATGGATGAATGCAGACTTAGCATAACATGATGATGCCGGTGATAACATTGGAGACGTGAGATGCTTCAAAATTTCTGCCCTCAGCACATGGTGACATAGCCCTGAGGTGCAAGAACCTGAGACAGATGTCAAAGAAATATACCTGTCCATGAACTGTGTGTAAGCAAGAACAGCAGGACCTACATACCGCTTTCTGGGGATGACAGAAAGGGCTTGATCATGAAGGCATTGTGTTCTAATTGGAGCTGGAATTTCTTCTACTCTCTGTGGTGCCTCTAGTCTCTCTTTTCCTTTCTAGACAAACATAAAAACAGGAGGCATATACTATAGCTTTGAATTGCCTAAGATGACTCTTCTCACCTACACTTGACAATTTACCAGCAGGAAATGCATTAAGAACCTGGTGTCTCCAGAAGAGGATCTCTTCATCTGGGCAGGTATGGCTCAGAGATGGAGATACTTCAAATACTTGAAAGCGGTCTTCAAATACTTCAAACGCTGTCATGAAAACAATGGAGAAAAATTGTTCTCTCTTGCCACAGAGGGCAGGACAAGAGGCAATGGGTTCAAACCACAGCAGAGCAGATTTAGATTATATTTCAGGAAAAATTTCCCAACCGTAAGAACAGTGGGACAATGGAACAGACACCTAGGGAGGTCGTGGAAGCTCCTTCACTGGAGGTTTTCAAAAAGAGGTTGGAGCCATCTCCCTTGGATGGTGCAGACACAACAAAGCCTGCATCTTGGTGGGAGCTAGACTAGATGACCTTTGTGGTCCCTTCTAACCCTACGGTTCTATGATTCGACTCTAATGTAGGTGTGGAGGACATACATACCACCTTTCTCGCTGTGTTTTCAGGAGTCTGACACAATGGCAACCAGAATCATGTCATAACATCTCCTTCTGGAAGCGCTCATTACATTGTAATGTTCCATAAAACTCCCGTAAACCAATGATGTAATGAAAACATTAAGTAGGGATCACCATGAGGAACACTAATGGCTTTATGGCCATTTCTGTATTATCTCAGTGTAATCTACTGATAAGGGAGAGCCACAGACCCAAGCAGGATGGGATCCAGATAAAACAAAAGTAAGAACGAGTACACTTTTTCAGTGTGAAGAAAGCCAGGGTTTCTGCTGATGGGAATGGACAATTGTCCACATAATCCTGGCTTCAGTAAAATCACTGTATCCCCCATTCCTGGATGTCCATACAGAATTGCTGAGCAGTGCCTGGCACATAACCAGGCATCCTTATATTTCAAGGCTTAATCTTGCTTAATTGTCCTGTTACCTTTTCATCTAAGCTGCAAAGCTTTTTCATCTGGCATTTAGCTATGCCTGTTCACCTCTGTGCCCAAAGAGACAACAAGATAGCCTAGATATTCTACTGATATAAAATTAGCTGGAATGGCAAATGGAGATACCAAGGAATATATGGCTGGTCAGATGAAGAAATATAAGCATAGAGACAGAGCTGGATGGTGGATAGATGTGAGCATAGAGTGAGGGGGCTGATGGATGAATGGATTGATTGATTGAGAGATTCCAAGAGGACAGCTCGAAACTAGAGCTGGACAGAAAGCTGAATTTCTGTTCCACAGGAAATCATGATATTTCGACATTTGTTTCCATTCTGAATTAGAAAAAAGAAGTCAAAATATTGAAATTTTCCACAAAGCAGAAATGCTAAATAATTCTGATTTGGAAATGTTGAAATATTTTGTTTAAATAATGTTGAATCCTTTCATTTTGATACTGGCTACACTTTTTGTTAATGTCAAAACATTATGATGTAATATTAAAAATAATATTGACTTATAGTGACATTAATTTGTTAATATGCTATAAAAGTCAAAACAAAATTGCTCAAAACAATACAGTTGAAACTAAATGTTTTGAAATGACATTACATCAAAACTGACAAATTCCTGTGAAATGTTTTGATTTAGATGAAATTGTATTTTCCAATGGAAAACCTGTTCTGTTGAAAAAAAAACACGGCTGACTCTAATGACAATGCAGAATGAAGGGAGTATGAAGAGATGGGATCAGAAAGTTTTGGGTGGATTGAAAGGTTGGTTTCATACAGAGAGTATATGGCATCAGGAAGCTATCAGAGTAGGTGCACTGAGGGGAAGAATCCTAGCTCCACTGCAAAGTGGGTGGCAAAATTCTCATTGACTTCAATGCAGTCAGCTGGGATTTCCTCAGACTTGGAAATATCTTACAGAAAACCATGGGTCATCTCAGGCTGGCCCAATGTGGTGGTGGTTGGGGGGAAGCTTTCAGAGCACCTATAGCGTGTGTTCTATTCCCAGGAGTCTGAACCAATCTTCCTGAGTAATATTCCTCCATCCACTCTGACCCAGTGTTAGCAGAGAGGCCAACTCACGTATCATCTGTAAGGATTGCTGAACTTGATGGAAACACTCTTTGTAAGTTGCATGCAACGTGTTGGGACCATGAGAGTGGTTTGGCTGGCTTTACGCAGATGAGTACTGATGAGGTTGTCCTGCTTTAGCAGGCAAGTCGCTCAGTGATCAGGTAAAGGGATAATATGTGTGGATTTTTCCATGTTGTTCTATCACTGGTAAAGTCTGTAACCTGGGGATGTATCTCACTTTGATTCCAGGGCAGTGCGAAGGCACAGGTAGGAATCATTGCCAGCATGCAAGGAAGTAGCAGCAAGACAGACTTCTGCCAAGACACTCTGGCTTCAGGCTCCTCTACTGCTGGCCACATGGCTTCCCTTCTGAACAAACTGTCTAGACACACAAAAGGCTGCACAGCTGAAGAAGATGGGAAGTTAATGCTGGAGGATTTGGGAATATGAAAGGAGAGGGATGGAGCCAGAGACCCGAACCAGAGGCTGAGGGAGAGTGGTCTGTGGGAGATTGAGTTGGGCACTGACATGGATATTAAGCCTTAGTAAACTGAAATTGTCAGAGCCAAGGGCAGTCACCTCTCTATGATCATTTCCTCTTGATTCCTGCAGGAACTGAATTGACTTCTGACCCCTTCGCCATCGTAATGAAAAGTGAGAAACTGAATGGTGGGAGTGGGAAAGGCTTGAATCCTAGCCAAGGAGAGGTCTGAAAAGGAGACCTCAAACAACCTGGAAGGATGGGCCAGGTGGCCTCATCCCACGCTAAATCTCCATCCCTAGCGATACCCCCAGTACATGGCAGCTCCCTTGGTACTCTAAGCTCCAGTGTAGCCTGTGCAGTTATGACGATGATAAGATAGAGGGCTAGGAATAGGTCTTCCCATAATGGGAGTGTTGCTGCCATTGCCGTATCCCACTGGGCTCCCAAAACAATAATTCTGATAATACTGGGCTTGATACTGGGACAAGAACCCACCAAATTTCAGAGTGCTAACTGGGAAAACTAAATCAGTAATATAATCAATAGATGGGGCAATACCTGCTTAATTTCATACACATCGCCAGCAATCTTCCTGGAGCCCCTACAGCTTTGATAGCTGCCTAGATCATCCAGGAAGGACGACATGTGTATGCACAAATTCCATCCCCTGCCACTGAATTGTGTCATGTCACGTCAGCTTGTTCTGCTCCCACAAGCTGATAGTGCCTGCAAGCGTCTTGAATATCCTGTGTGATGTAATATTCTACAGCAAGACCTTGTTGCATATTCTAATTCTCCCACTCTGTGATTTAGTGCTGCAGCTAATGCTTTTGATGTCAGCAGGAGTGAGATAGTAGGGTTTAAAAATTCATAGCTGACCTTTCACTGACACGTTTAGCTTCTGCCAGGCAAGTGCTACATGATGGGTGAAGGCGTAGGGAGGGAGGGAGGGTTTTCACTGTGTAATACCATTACCTTAAAACAAGAAGGTGTGGAGGTAGAAGGAAAAAAAAGTTTGTACTTCAATTCTGGTCTATAAAAAAGAAGATGAGAATCAAAATGAAGTAGAGGGAGAGATCCTCAAAAGCAGAAGACAGCTTATGAAAAATATATACTTTTAGCAAAGGAAGATGGAATACAAATTGGATCCTTTTTTTTTTTTTTTTTTTTTTTTTAAATATGCCTTTAAAACAGAGGTTTTAAGGAGGGGGGAATATGTCTCTTAAATGTGTTCAGAACATTTCTGCAGCTTGCAGAGCTGGGATTGTTTATTAGAAGATAAGATAGTGAAAAATGTATTTTCAGAAAGAAAATAATAAAGCTGGTTTCCCGGCAGATAAGAAGCCAAATTTCTATTTTATGCTCAATTGAATGATTCGGTTACATTATCTGGGAGGCAGCAGTGAAATAACACCCTTAGGATATGAGACTGGGAGGACATGCTGGTTCAGAGGAGGCAGCTGCAGGCCCTTCACCTGCAGGCCTGGCAAACCCAGCCCTAGGGCTACAGAAGAGGTAAGGCTGAAGTGTTATCTCCCTTTTGTGCCAATTAGGCAGGCTATAAGACAGTCCCAATTGGCCACCTGATGTAAAACTGGAGATAGGTAGAATTTGTCCCTGTTCATTCATCCTTTCATCTGCCATAGGACATTAGCACTTTACTAGCAACACTCCTGTTCAATATTTAATGATAAATCCCTTCCTCCTGTCAACACAAACACTTCACAAACTTTGCCAGCCTGAGGCTAAAATGAGTGAAGGCTAGTTGAACCAAGATGGCTGGGTACACGGTGGGAAGAAATGGTGTCTATGGCTCCAGTGTGGCATTGTTAGTCATGCAGCAAAGCAAACATGATTGTTTTGTTTTCTCTGTAATACACCTTTAAATTTCTAGGTGCCTGATGTCTGGAAATGCAGCTGCCGTCTTGTGACACAGAGTTGATGTTGCATGTTGGAGGACAGACATATGTGCTCAGCATTGCCAGCTTTTGGGATTTCATTGACAGTTTCACAATAATTTATGTTTTTTTTCCCTTAAAGCCCCAGCTCCTGGAGTCAAGTGATTGTGAGAATTTCAGCTTTCACTGTTTTTTTTTTAAAAGTAAATTTCTAGCTTGCCTCATTGCAAAAAAAAACCTGAGAATGTGAAGTGAGTTCCACCTAAAGGCTCAGAAACCAGAAGGCATATAAAAATGTATTTATTTTAAAAAAATCATTATTTTTATGTCAGTCTCATGATTTTTTGGGGCTCGACTCATGTTTAATGCATGCTGAAGGGTAGCGATACTGCACACCATGTGCTCTGGTAGACACTTACTTTTTGTTTCCCTTGATGTAAACAAAACGTCATTCATGCTGAAAATTGATGGCTGTTCCCTTCAAATGGGAAAACAAATTGGAAAGCTTGTGGCTCATTAGCACCAATGTTCTCACTGCATATGGAGATCAGCTTAATATAATGGTTGCTGTGTCCTTGATAAGCCCATTTTTATTTACTCAGCTATGTAATTCATGACATGGTTAATGATTTGAACAGATCTCTCTACCATGAGCAACCAGAGAGAAACCACTGTGTAAAACATGGAAAAACTCTTTGTCGAAACATATATGCTCTCCCTCACCATATTACCTGAGCACCTAAGAGAAGCTACATTCAAATTAGAGTTAATGTGTAAGTTCAGATGATAAGCATAAAGTTCAGAGTACACAATCCAAACTCCTGAGTTAAGGATCTTGGAGCAGGAGGTTCTTGTGGGCTGACAACATGATGTGATGATATTTGTGGGTAGGTTCCAGGGACTGGTAATGGATCACAGGTTCAAATCCAACCCTTGCGTAGAGTGTGCGAATGGTATTTCAGTCTCCGCATAGACCAGGGGTCGGCAACCTTTCAGAAGTGGTGTGCTGAGTCTTCATTTATTCACTCTGATTTAAGGTTTCATATGCCACTAACACATTTTAAAGTTTTTAGAAGGTCTCTTTCCCTAAGTCTATAATATATAACTAAACTAGGGTGACCAAATGTCCCAATAAAATCAGGACTGTCCTGATATTTGGGTGGTGTTCTGTGTCCCAACCGATCTTTGGTCAGGAAGCAATTTATCCCAATATTTTGCTCCACCAGCAGCACCCCCCTGGTGACCCTAAACTAAACTATTGTTGTCTGTAAAGTAAATAAGGTTTTTAAAATGTTTAAGACGCTTCATTTAAAATTAAATTAAAATTAAGAGGCCCCTGGACCAGTGGCCAGGACCCAGGCAGTGTGAGTGCCACAGAAAATCAGCTCACATGCTGTCTTTGGCACACATGCCATAGGTTGCCTACCCCTGATGTAGACTAATGAGTTTATTCTCATTACTGAGGTAGCAAAGTAGAATTATCACCCCCTTTTTACAGATGGGAAAACCAAGGCACAGAGAAATGCTAATAACAAGGGTTGATTAGAGGTGCAGCTGGACTGGTGCAACATGTGTTTTAACTGGGAGTGTAGACTAGGCTGGACAAAACAGACAGAAAGTGGGAGGAGATGTGACTAGCTCAAGGCCTCAGAGCAGGTTGGTGATAGAACTGGAAATACAACCAAAGCCACTGACTACCAGTCCAGTGCCCTGTACCCTAAACTCCATTGCTCACTGGATGGGGGCTAACAAACTTTCCTACATAATGTTTTTCTGTCAGAAAAGGCTGATTCAACAAAATTGAAATGTCCTGCCGAATATAGCAATTTTGTCCAACTCTGAAAATGATTAAAATGAATTGCTTTGATAAAGTAGAAATATTTCATTTCACCTTTTATGTTACTGTAACCATAACAATCAAAACACCTGGACTTTTTATTATATAGATTATAACATAGAAGCTGACTCAATCAAATTGAAACTAAATATTTTGACCTTATCAAAATGAACTGTTTCAATAACATCAAAATAAAATGTCATTTCAATTTCCTGAATGAAAATTTGGATTGGTCCATCATTAACCTTTATAAAGGACATTATAATGTGACTGTCCAACTCAAGTTTGGCTCAGTCCATCAGGTCAGCAGTAGAGCTGGTCAGAATCCAGAATTCTCATTCAACGGGAAATTTCAAATGTTGATTTTGAATCAGAATGGTGAAAAAAAATCAAAATTTTGGAATTTTCCATAGAATGGAAATTCCAGGTTCCAACCAGCTCTGCTGCTGCTAACCTGATGAACTGAGCCACACTTCTATTGGACAGCCACATTATAACACCCTTAATGTAGATTAATGATGGGCCTTGCAGCTGCTTTAGCTGCTGCTTCCTCATTTTTAAAGAGCTTCAAATAAATATTTATCCTGTCTTCACTCCAGCATACTAATGAAATTGTAAAGTTTTGATCCCTGCTGGCTGAGCTGTCAGGAAAGCCTCCTAAATGAGGTGAATATTTAGAGAACGGAGGTCCCCTAGGAAGTGGAGAAATTGAAAATTACAGAAACGACTTGCATCTTGCACCCAGCTGCGTAGGAGAAAGCACTGCACGGTCTAACAAGTCAGTGAATTGTGCAGTCAGTCTCACTGACCCCCCCGAAAGCTTTTCACCACTGGTTCAAATGAGTGGGTAGAAGAGCTGGTAGAATATTACAAAAAGTTATTTACAAACACTTCTGGGAATAACTGTTGGGAGCTCTCCCCACTGTTCTGACGTAGGGGAAAATTTCTCTTGACCCCAAAAATGGTGATCAGTCAGACCCTGAGAGTGTGGGTGAGACCCACCAGCTAGACACCTGGGAAAGATTTATCTGTAGTAACTCATCTACTGTCCCATCTAGTGTCCCATCACCAGCCATTGGAGACGTTTGCTAATAGCAGTCATGGATGGGCTATATGCCATTGTAAGCAACCTCATCATACCATCCCCTTCATAAACTTATCAATCTCAGTCTTGAAACAAGTTAGGGTGTTTTGCCCCCATTACTCCCCTTGGAAGGCTGTTCCGGAACTTTACTTCTCTGATGGTTAGACACCTTTGTGTAATTTCAAGCCTTAATTGAAATCCTGACATCTTAGGCTGGGATTTTTGAAAAAGATCTAACAGAGTGAGAATCTCAGCCTTCGTGAATTTTACAATTTGCATGAATTATATTGTTTATCCACCTATCTGAGCACAGTATCACAGCATCGCACAGACACCAAACAGTCTATCCTCATAACAGCCCTGTGAAACAGGGAAGTAGCATTAATGCTATTGTACAGATGAGGCATGGAGAAACACCATGTGTTGGTGATGGGTGCAGTTGAACTGGTGCTGAATGTGCTTTAATGGCAAGTTAGGTCTGTCTCAATATGGAGACAAAAGATAACAGCAAAGGCAACCAAACCCTGCATTCAAAATGGAGTATGTGATCTGACACACATACGCGTAGGGAGTCCTCAATATCTAACAGAATGTATAAGTGGTACATAGGAGCCCCCAGTCATCACCTCAGCATTTCAAGATCTTCTCCTAGGCTTGGACAGCAGGCCCTCTAGGGATATGAGATTCTAGCACCTCTAGCCTTGATCTAATCATATTGACTCAAATCTTTTCTACTGCTGCAGTACTGAATACATTTGGCTGCTTAGCCATCCAGTGCATTTCAGCCAGCCTATGAAACCAGCAGAGACAGCTCTAAGGACCACAAGTCCAGTGAAGTAGAGAGACATGACACTGCCAGGACCCTGCAGTCTGAAGGCATGATTCAAAGTCTACTGAAGTAAATGGCAGGCTTCCCACGGTCTTCACTGGGTTTTGGATCAGGCCTTCATGTTGTGGCTCTTCTTATAAGCAGTGGTTTCTTTCTCCCAAACAAAATCATCCATCAGCTTTTTGGGGGTGGGGGAAATGTATCAATTGGCTTGGTAGTGAAATGGGCATTAATGAGAAAAGATATAACTGACTGGGACAGTAATGACTTTGATGGTGTTAGAGCATCCCATCCAACTTACGTGTAAAGTAGACTACTTATCAAGGTCACTGCATATTTGTTTTAATGTAGGGACATAGATGGCTTTATATAAATGGCTGGGTTTAGGGGGGAAATTAATATCTAAGTATTTAAAACCTTTCTAAGAAATATGAAAAGGGCATGTTCTTTCCAGATACTCAAATGATTCTTAGAATTACCAGATGATTTAGTGACATTAACCTTGAAAGGCCCCAAATCTATCCAGCAAATGTAAAACGAATGGAACTTATTTTTCTGGTTTGGCGAGGTATAAAATTACATCGTCAGTGCATAATGGCTGAGACGCTCTCATTGATGATTAACCGCATTTATTAACAGCGGGTTGTAATCCCAAGATGTTATTTGTAGAATGACTGAGATGTAATATAGTGCTTTCCAAAGAGATCACTTCATGAAATGCACCAAAGGTCATCATGCAGCTCTGTGGAAATGAAGACTTCATTCTTGGAAGCACTCCTTCTCGTCTGTGCTCTGCAAGTTCTTACAGCAAACCCAGCAAAGTGGTATCTAAGAACCTTCCCATAGCGCATTAAGCCATGTGACTAACCTCTGTCACATGGATCAGGCCCTAAGATTGTGGCTGTTTTTTATATGGAGTGGTTTCTTTTACCCAAACGTCTGTCCTATTCACCATGCTGCCCAGCACTAAACATTTTTGACTGGTTTAGTCCTGGAGATGTTGTTTTTTATGCTAACAGTTGCATGTAAATTGAGACTCAGGCCTTATCTATTCTGTGAAAAATGTAGCTAGACCTTTCCAGACTAGAAAGGTCTGTCAGACACCAGAGTAAGCTATATTGATTTAAATTGCGAATTTGCCTGTGTATGTGAGGGGGTTATACTGGTTTAGCTACGCAGGTGGCTGAGCAGGGAATGTCCACTGTAGACATGCGTGCCACAAACTTGGTAAACATCACCAAAAGCTACCACAGAGAAATCTGGGAAGCTGGGGATGAATGGATGTCCAGAAAGTCAGTGGAGTGCATTTGTGATGTGAATTCTGTCTCCAGGGCATATCTGTTTACACAATATAAATAAGAAATATCCAGCCTGTGGGACTGAGTACATTAGAGAATTGGTAATAGGTTATAGAGCTTTTCCCCTCTAGGTTGTTGGTTCAAATCCAGCCCAAACTGGTAGTGACCTAGAGTTCAAACAGGAGGGCTTGTTTGGGGGTCTGTCTAAATAAAAAAAAGTGTGGTAGAGTCCATACCATAAAACCCACAAAAATACCAGTACCACAAAACAAAGTGATATACCCTAGATACATTGATGATACAGTAGACAGACTGCCTAAACTCCCTCATAGATTTCCACCACGACTTCAACAACCAACACCCTCCATCAAACTCTCTCTAGAACATACCCAGACCAGATCGACTTCCTGGACACCACAATCAGCTTCAGCAATGGAATCCTACAAACAACTATATACAAGAAACCCCCAAATAACCACACTTATCTTCACACATCCAGTAACCACCCCTAGCTCACCAAGAAATCTCTTGTTTGGCCAGGCACTCAGATATCACAGAATTTGCTGCAAGGAGAATGTCTGGGATACACACCTTAAGACACTTAAAAGCCCCTTCACCAAACAAGGACAATCCACCAGAGAAGTAGATCACTTCATGGAACAGGCCACCCAAAAACCCTGAGAGAATCCTCCAATCGCACACACTTAATTGTTACTTACCACCCCACACTGGAACCCACGTGGACTATCATTAAACAATTACAACCTGTACTCAATGGGGACCCCTCCTTTCCTGACCCCTTTCTTCTGGCTTTCAAATAACTCCCCAACCTAGCCAAGCTCATCATCACAAACAATCTCCCCACACACCAAGATCCACCAACTCAAAGTGACACCACCCCCTGCCATAACATCAGACCACAAACCTGCAGACATATCTCCACTGCTGCAATTATCAATATCTCCCACAACACACCTTTCAAGATCCTCAGACGCTCCACATACCTATCACAACACGTGATATACCTCATCTAGTGCACTAAATGCCCCAGTTACAACTAGTAGGTGAAACCAGACAATCACTATGCTCCTGAATGAACTCACACAGAAAATGATAAAGGACGAAAACATATCACCCGTGAGCAAACACTTTTCACAAAACAATCACTCTATCTCTGACCTCTAAGTGCTCATTGTCAAAGGAAACCTGCCTAATACCTTCAAAAAACAAGCCTGGGAACTTAAATTCATATTTCTTCAAGACACCAAAAATCATAGACTTAATAAAGACACTGGACATATGGCTCATTACAACAATCTGTAAGTAATCCATTAACCCTCCTCTGTCCTAGGACTGTAGAGTTGTAAACTTTCCATTTCTCCTTGAATGATCTCTTGCAACATGTGTTAATTCCTTATTTAGTCCACCTTGTATTTAACTGTGACACTCTGAATATCTTTCCCAGACCTTAAGAAGAGCTCCGTGTAAGCTTGAAAGCTTTTCTCTCTTTCACCTACAGAAGTTGGTCCAATAAAAGAGATTGTCTCACGCACCTTGTCTCACTAATATCTTGGAACCATCATGGCTACAACATGGAAAAGTACTACTAATGACATAACTGACAATCTCATCAAGAAGGCCAGAGACTGGATAAGCACGCAGACTCATCCATCATCTCACCACTCAAGCACTGGTCCAAATCCTACTGAAGTCAATAGACAGACTCCCCTGGACACCTTTCGAAAATTCAGGTACTTATTTTGATACTTGAATGGGAGCTCAACTGTTGAAAATCTGACCCCTAATGTGAAGGCTCAGCATTTTTAGAACCTGGTCTTTAAAGTCTGCGTGCCTCAGTAAAATGAGAACAATAATATCTAACGGTAAGAAATGTTGTGTGGAAAAGTTAAGGTTTACAAACTACTATGAAATACTGAACACTATTAGTATGAATGTAATTTAGATCCAGGAAATAGTGCTCTTTTTTTTAGGGGGATAACTATATAATCTAATACCCTTAGGGTACGTCTATACTGCACGATTATTTCGAATTAGCTTAAACCGATATTACAAAACAGATCTAATAAAATCGGTTTAGCGCGTCCACAGTGGGATCCCGAAATCGATGGTTTGGTCATGGTCCCAAAGCTACCTCGATTTCAGGAGCGGTGCACGTGGGTAGCTGTTCCTCAGCTATCCCATAGTTCCACTTCGTCGTTTGAGAGCACAGTGCCTGATGAGGGCAGAAAACACTGCCCCGGGTGGTGCTGGGTACAGCCTCACCCCTCCCTTGTGAAGGCAGCGACAACCCTTTGGCGCCTTTTTCGCGGAGTGCATTGAGCAAACGCCATAGCACCAGCAATCTTCCTTTTTTTTTCACGTGGTGGTGGGGGAAATAAACTGAGGAGCTGTTCCTGAACCACGCCAGACACTGTGTTCTGAACCTACAGACATGGGAGCTCAGCCAAGAATGCAATGTTCAGAGCCTTGTGGAACTGTGGATGCGGAGTCCTCAGTACCCCCTCCCCCTTCATGAGCGTCCATTTGAGTCTCTGGCTTCCCGTACGCTGTACACAGCGCTGTGTATCTGAGTTTTTATCAAACGCTTTGGCATTTCGTGTTCTGTAGCGAGCTGGATACAACAGATTTGCTCCCATACAGCGATCAGACCTAGTATCTCCCGTACGGTATGCTGGAAGCTCTTTTTCGATTTCAACTGCATCGCAGCCGTGCTGATCAGAGCTCCACTGGGCAAGCAGGAAATGTAATTCAAAGTTTGCGGCTGTTCTGTTTACCTGCCCGCTGCATCCGAGTTCAGATTGCTGTCAGAGCGGTCAGTGCTGCACTCTGGTGATGCCGCCCGGAGGCCAATAACGTCGATTTCCGTCACATGAACCCTATCCGAGTTACACTATCGAATTTAGCGCTACTCCTTCGTTGGGAGGAGTGTTCGAAATCGATTTAGAGCGTTTAACTCGATATTAATGACGACGTCGTGTGAACGGATACAGCGTTAAATCGGTATATCGGCCATTAAACCGATTTAAAGTCGCAGTGTAGACCTGGCCTTAGCTGTGTTACCAGTAGGGAGCTAGTTATTGTGGAACAGAGGCACTGAGTAGGACAGGGGGAGGAGTTCTATGCACTCTAAAAGACAAGCAGTGAACTCCTTCTGGGAAGTCGACAGTTGCGGGGGAAACTGGAAAGCTTCAAGGCATGAACACAGATTCTGCTTCTTCCTGGAACCCACCTCTGCTCATTGCAGAAGCGCTGGCATTTTATGTGTCATAAAAATGCACATCACATAAATGCCTGGAAAATATAGAGCACTGTGTCACTCGTATCAGAGGGGTAGCCGCGTTAATCTGGATCTGTAAAAGCAGCAAAGAATCCTGTGGCACCTTATAGACTAACAGACATTTTGGAGCATCCCTTTCAGTAGCGCAGTTTATCCTCATGCTTTTCTACCATGGGGATATGGGCAAAACAGCATCTCTGGTGTGCCGAAGTGGAAAAAATTCCACCTACGAAAGCTCATGCTCCAAAATGTCTGTTAGTCTATAAGGTGCCACAGGATTCTTTGCTGTGTCACTTGACAGCACTGCTCAACCCTCATCGACCACGGTCGGGTCATTGCTGCATGGGTGCAGGAAAAATCTGTCAGTTCTCATCTAAACTGATCTAAACAGGGCAAAGATCTCACTCTCAGTAGAGTTGGTTTTTCTGAGATGCAGCAGGCTACCCATTGGGATAGGGAATAGCTGCAGAGTCAGTGAGGATTTGGTTTTTATTACTAGGCCGTGATAAAGGATGTACCCTGACTGTGTCTATCCTATCTAGGTACTGATAGGGCACCAGTTACAATAGAGTCTGAATACCTCCCAACCTTCAATACCCCTGTGAGGGAGGGCATGCTATCACCCCCATTTTACAAATGGGGAACAGATGCACAAAGAGACTAAGTGACTTTCCCAAGGTCATGGAGAAAATCTGTGACAGAGCAGGGAACTGAGCCCAGGTGTCCTGAGACCCTGGCTAGCATGCTAACCACTGGATCATCTTTTGTATCCTTCAGTTCCATTGTACTGATCCCCACAATCTGATTGTAGAAATTCACTGGGCCCTCACCAATTTCCATGTGGTTTTTCCCTCCCAGCTGCCCAATGTAGGTCAAATGTAGCAATGGCCAAAATTTAACATAATTCAGAGTCTCGATGTCATTGATAGAAGCACATGAACATTCACAGTTATCTGAACCATCCCCCAAATTATCTGAGCCTCTTGGGTCTGCAGCTACTCTTGGCTCTGGGGAGGGGAGGATGGCTAGCTCACAACACCTATCTTTGCATGATAACAGTGCCCCTCTCCGGTTAATAGGAAAGACTGATGATATAAGGGATCTGGTACCTGAAATCAATGTGCAGAAGCCCTGGCTTTCTGGGCTACACAATGTCTAGGTGCGGAGGGTCTAATATTTGCAAGTATCTAAAAGAGGAAATGGCTTTAATTGTTCATTGCAGCTGCATTGCACTAGAAATTTTTTCCCCTTCGGCACACCAGAGGTGCTGTTTTGCCCATCTCCCCATGGTAGAAAAGCATGAGGATAAACTGCACTACTGAAAGGGATGCTTTGTTCTTCAGAGCCATTTCTTCCCCCTCACTTGACTTATTGACCTGGCACAATTGAGTCCAGTTTTCCCCCCCTTGCTGGGAAGAGTAAATTGCAACATTACTCTTTCCCAATGCTTGGGAAGGGGCTGCTGGAGTGGTAGCATAAAGACTGAGGCATGATTCGGGAGAGTTAAAGCATGAGTGAAGGGTGGTTTCTTTAAACAGGTCATGGGGGCATTTATTTCCCAAGGCCACTTTACTCAAGCCACTAAACTACAAAAGGCTTTTATCATATATGGGGAGGGGAGGGGGATTTTTCATTCAGAGCCCTCCCACACCAAAGCAAGCAGATCTATCTACCCCTCCCTGAGCACCCTCTTTGCTCTGTTTTATATATTCCCTCTCAGAGGAAGCTGCATTTGTTCATGCACCGCCCTGGAGATCCAGATGACTCATTAGCCTACATTAGTTCATTGCACGCAGCCTGCTTTTCAGGTGGCTCCATTTCCTCGTAATAGCAAAAGCATTCACAGGAGCGTCTTGTTGCCAGAGATAGTGGGTTTTAGCCCTGTCATAAACAGATAGCTAAGGGTTAATGTTTCTTTTACCTGTAAAGGGTTAACAAAGGGAACCACACACCTGACCAGAGGACCAATCAGGAAACCGGATTTTTCAAAGCTCAGGGAGGGAATTTTTGGGTGTGTGTCTTTTGTCTGTGTCTCTGCTCTAGTGCTCTCTCGGCTCTGAGAGAGGATCTCTCTACCTTCAGATTTTCTAATCTTCTGTTTCCAAGTGTAAGTACAAAGGTAGAAGACAATAGGTTTTTATATTGTTTTTGTATTTACATGTGTGTAGTTTGCTGGAATGTTTTAAATTGTATTTCTTTTTGGATAAGGCTGTTTATTCATTTTTCTTTAAGCCAAATACCCTGTATATTGTCAACTTGATACAGAGATCATTTTTATGTCTTTTTCTTTCTTTTTATATAAAGCTTTCTTTTTAAGACCTGTTGGATTTTTTCCTAGTTAGAACTCACCAGGGAATTGGTGGGGAGGAAGGAAACAGGGGGGAAGGGAAAATCTCTTTGTGTCAGAGTTGCAAAGCTTACCTTTGCAGGGACTCTGACTGAGGGTGAAAGAAACTTGATCTCTCTGTTTTGCAATTCAAGGAATTGAAATAGGGTGATCGTCCAGGGCCATCCAGGGAGGGGAAGCCTGGGGGGGAAATAAAGAGGAGACAAGGGGAGGGGGTTATTTCCCTTTGTTGTAGACTCAGGGCATCTGAGTCTTGGGGTCCCCCAGGGAAGGTTTGGGGAGACCAGAGTGAGACAGGCACTGTAATTCCTGTCTGGTGGCAGCGCTATCAGATCCAAGCTGGTAATTAAGCTTGGAGGTTTCATTCTAGCATCTTATTTTCTGAACTGTAAGGTTCAGATCTGAGTAGGAAAGCTATGATAAGCCCAGGCCAGCCCAGATCCTAAATGGCATCGTGGCTATTTGTCCTATTCTGCTGCTATAAAGGTTTTGGTCACAGTGCTAATTAGCACTGTGGGCAGGGGTGAAGAGGAAGGATTATGTCCTGCTTGTGGGCCGTTGGATGGAATAGAATAAAAATTTTGCTTCCCAGAGCAGTGCCTCTCAATATGGAAAGTGACACATAAATTAGCCCATGCCCATGTGACACAAGCGTGCCTGAGCTCACTTGAGACTTGGCCCTAGGTGTTGTGGAAGGGTGACAAATCCTAGCAGCTGTGGCCTAATTAATCTTCATGTTTGTAACAGAGCATTCATCCAAGTAAGGTTTGCTTGGTGACGAGTTTTGAGATTAAAGTTTTGCAGAGCTCTTATGGGCAAGAGAAGTAGGTTGGTCAAGCTCTCTGACTGGCTGTTCAAATTCAGTCAGTGCCCAGCCCTTTTAAAACAGCATGTGGTTGTTTTCTCACCTAAAGGGCAACCTGGTTTGTTGACTAGACACACCTTAATTTATACAGTATCCCAGTAGCTGGGAATTTGGAGTGGCCTGGGGGGTAGCCCTCTCATTGACTTCCTCTCTCTTTTCAGCATGCACTGAGAGTGGCAGTCTCAAGGGGACATAGGCACCTGACTGCTGCTTTGGTTTCACCAAAATCAACATTTAGGTGCCACCAGCATTCACAAAACCCCTGTTCACCTGCTGCTGTAATCCCATAGGTACTTACATTTCCACCATTAAAGTCCCCGAGGTGCTAGCAGCTGGGCATGTGCTGAGTTGCCTACGTCCTGACACCACCCAGCAGCTTGCCTCCTAAACCCCAGTGGAATTCACAAACTAGGCTTTCCCCACCTAACTTCCTTAGGGGGCTGAGCTGGTAGGTCTGCTCTGAGTATCCCTAAACCCGCACAAAGGGTATCAGGAGAGGCAGTGCCTCCTTTATAACCCTTAGGCGGTGCTTAGAACATTCACTCAAGATGTGGGAGATGCAGGTTTGAATCTCCCTCAGCCTGATGAAAAATAGAGACTTGAACTGGGGAGACTCCCAGCTCCCAGGAGAGTTGTGACTTAAGCCAGCAAGGGGGTTAAAGGAATGTTCTAATTCTGGTAGGTTCATTAAGGTTCACCAAAGAGTGTGATGTGATGTCTGAAATGAAAGCCAGGGTCACACTGGTCACTACTATTGGTGTGAAATGTATGTACAGATACTATAAAAGGGGTTATATATGTATACTGAAAATATGCTCTTAGAGTCTGTATCAAGGGGTGAGTCACAAGCACAAGTGAAAAACACAGATGTTCTGTTGCACAAGAGATGTTTATTCACCTGTCTCTCTGTAGGAGGTAAATTAAGCATTGTAAGCTAACATAATGGATGCTCACTTACAAAAGAAATCAAAGAAGAGATCTGAAGTCAACAGAGAATCAACACACAGGAAAAAATAAGCCGTGGATGGTTATCTTGTCTCTGAGTATAGACAATGAATTTTGGTGAGTATAATAAAATGTAAGGAAAACACCCTTCTATTCTGAAACTAGGAAGTAAACGGCAGTGTGTTTACATTCATGAAAATGGGATCTCAGCTAGCCTTGGCTGAACACACCCCAGAGGACTTTGAGGATGAGATAAACTTCTTAAGAGAGGAGTTTAGCCTGTTTATTAAGTTTAGTCTCTAGAATGCATGTTATGACTTATTTTGTATTTGTTTCCAGTATCCTTACTCACTGTTGCTTGGATCTTGAATCTTTGGTAATAAATTAATCGTTGTTTCCACTATAAAGGTATCTAAGTGCTTTGATATTCAGCTAGAGGCTAACCTGAACTGAATTACACAAGTTGGTGTGTACAGTATTCCACTGGGGACAACAGACCTGGTATTTGTGTGAATGTTCAGTGGACAACGGGCTGGGCACGATGGGGGGAATGCGTCAATGGGGCTCAGGGACTGGGGTGCACCTATTGTTAAACCTACAAAACAAAGTAAGGTCTCGCATAGCCTGGAGGAGAGTGCTGGGGTGACTTAAAGCTGGCAGCATCAGGGAGCTGACACCCTATTAAGCAAAAGCAAATCTCTCTCTTGCTGGAGGCAGGGAGCTAACAAGGTGATTGCCAGTCCTGGGTACCCCAAGAACCGCCACAGAGTACCTTAGCCACTGGAGTATGTCTTTTTCAATCTCTGCTGCTGAAGCTACTGCACTGTATATAAACCCTTACCTATTAATTGGCACAGGGGAACTAGAACCTGGATCTCCCAACTGAGTGCCCTAACCACTGGGCAACAGAATCATTTTCACCTGGTCTCGGGCACAGTGGTTATTTAGGTAGCTATACACAGTGGAACAGCTTCAACAGGGCAGAGTGACTGAGACCTCTCTGAGGCTGCCCCATAATCCAGTGGTTTGGGCCTAACATGTGGCGGACCCAAATTCAGATCCCTGTGCTTCATCAAGCAGAAAAATAATCTGAAAGCAGGTCTGCCACGCGCTGGGTGAATGCTCTTTGGACTATTGGGTAAAGAGGGGAAGAGGGCTGCTGCTGCTGCTCCTCCTCCTTCTCAGTTTCCAACAACAACAAAAATACTAAGCTGGTTTAGAAGCCTAGCGAGAGAGCAAGTTAAACACCTAACTCCCTTTGAGGGGCAGGGCTAAGACCGCACCCTTTCCTTGGTATTTCCTGCTGGCTAGCTTAGGTGGCTCCATGCTCAGCATGCTGGCTTTTGTGACTCCCTTTTTTAGGTGCCTAATTCTCCTCATGCATTTCATAAAGAGCTAGGACATCTAACTCAGGGCTATGAATTACACAAGGCAGCAGGACATCTAAAAGTTAAGTGCTGCTAGACTCAACATTGCAGCATCTAAGTCCCCCTTGTGAATCTGACCATAACTTTCCAGACATCTTTCATGCCAGCCTCTGGACCCTCCCACCCTTCCTTCCTTATGAAACCACTAGTGGCTGAAAGCCCATACTGCCACCCAGGTGTAATTCATAAAGTCAAAGTGGCTGGGAACTTAAAGCTGTATGCATCGCCATTCAGACGTATAGCTTCATGGTATGAGTGAGGGTGGGTGAGTGTATGTATAGTGCTGGTAGATTTTTGTTGATTTGTGTGAGTAGTGAATGAGAGGCGTGTGCTGTGTTGAGAGGTTGTGTGTGTCTGGGGTTCTTGTGTTTGTTAGTTGAGCTGCAGTGTGTTGGTTGTGTTGATTTGTGTCGAGGGGGCGAGGGCAGTTGCACCAGGAGATTTGTGTTGGTTTATGTGGGTGGCAGTTGGGCCAAGCAATCTACTATCTTGTGCATGCAACCACTGAAACTGTTGCATGCAAATTAGCCGTAGCGTAAGGGTGTTGATTGGTTGAGTTACTTCTGATATCACAATGGTCTGGGACTTTTGGTATGGCCTAGATACATGCCTTGCTGTTGCAGAAGTGTAATTCATAAAGTCAAAATGGCTGAGAATTTAAACACTGGACAGTAACAGACTGTGACAGCCAGTGATGATTAAACTTGTGATATTCTGAACAGAAAGACTCTCAACCACGTTTGCAGCTGCTTTCATCACTTCACACTGATGCTACAGACATAATAGGCTTCCAAGGAACAATCCTAGAATTTTATTATATAGAGTCCTATGTTGTGCTCTGTGTTAGGCCCCGACCTGGAGCCTCCCCCTGGAACCATTGTGCTCAGTGGAGTCTGGCTTGCTTAGAGCCTGATGCTGACATCTGAGCTCCCTAAATTCACTTGCAAACCAGAGCATACCACAGTAGGGCCAAGCAGCAATGTGGCTGGTCCCCAAACTCATCGTGGTGCTCGGGGGGCTGACGCTGAGACACGGACTGGCAGATGGCAGACGTTGGCCAAGTGGCCCGTTATAGTAAAACTTTGGTTATTAAAATATTGGTTTATAATAAAAATCAGCTTGGAGACCTGTGCAAAACCAGAACACTGTAGGAATGTCCTATTGCCAGGGCTTAGAATCTCATTAGTTCTCGCAAGCTGAGTAAGATTGGGCAGGTCAGTAATTGGATGGGAGAGTGATTAGGGAATATGTATTCTACTGCAGGTAATGATGCTGGTGAATGAATAAGTGGTGTGATTCCATCTGAAATAGAATTGAACTAATATTACAGAGGGACATTAGGAGACATCACAAAGCTGGAGGTGAGGTTGAGATAAAAAAAAACAAACGGTACCTGGCTATTAGCCAGGATGGGTAAGGAATGGTGTCCCTAGCCTCTGTTTGTCAGAGAGTGGAGATGGATGGCAGGAGAGAGATCAGTTGATCATTACCTGTTAGATTCACTCCCTCTGGGGCACCTGGCGTTGGCCACTGTCGGTAGACAGGGTGCTGGGCTGGGTGGACCTTTGGTCTGACCCAATATGGCCATTCTTATGTACCCCTGCCCTGACCATCTTAGATTAATGAGGCTCTCCTGGCACTTTTCACAAGAATAGACATGCTAGAACCAGGTTCCTGGTCAAATTCCAGTACATGTAGCTTTATTCCACCTTTTCAAATTTCCTCTGCAGTTTCAATTGGACTTGGTATCATTCGTTACTTCCTTTCCTAAACTCATGTGTAGTGGTGCTGTGCACTGACATCTGCTGCAGTCCCCCCCAAGAAGCAGCTGCATTTTAGTGGTGATGTGGTCATACTCATGAACTTTGTCTGTAAAACATTTCTGCATCTTTCAGGAGGGAAAAGGCTATTGAAATTTACATAATTTTTTTATTATTAATAAATGAGGATGTCCAGGCGAATCTATTCAGAGAATATAGGCAGTGCTGCAAAGCTGTATCCTCTCCCCTCTGCCTCTATCTATATGAAATTAGTTAGGCAGAAAGGAGATTATTCAACCTGAATTTTAAGTGATGTTCAATTTCAAAATGTTGGGGTTAGCAGCAGCAGTGAAAGCGCTAGGAGATGGGCTTTTTGAATTGTGGCACAGACGCAGCTCAGCCTCCAGGAGACGCTTTCAAACAAACACCCTGGCACTGTGAATTGTTCTCTTGAAGAATTCTTGAAAAGAGGCAGGGTATTAGACTGGATACAATACGAAGAAATTATGATCTTGGTAAGGAAAGGCTGCTGGCATTATAAATGAGGTTATTCTTGGAAATTACAGAGACCAGCTTTCCCAATTTTATAGAGACAGTCCCAATATTTGGGGCTTTTTCTTATCACTCACTCACTCATGCCCGTCACCCCAATCAGGGTATAGGCCGCCAACCACAGATCTCCAGAGTCCTCTATCCTGGGCCATTCGCTCTAGCTGGTTCCAGGTATAGCCCATTTTTTTGCTATCAGCCTGAAGGTCGAGTTGCCAGGTGTTTCTTGGACGGCCTCTTTTTCTTATATAGGCACGTATTACCAGGGGCGGCTCCAGGCCCCAGCATGCTCAGCATGTGCTTGGGGCGGCAAGCCACTGGGGGCACTCTGCTGGTTGCTGCGAGGGGCGGCTTGCCTGCGGGAGGTCCGCTGAAGCCGCAGGACCAGCGGACCCTCCGCAGGCAAGCCGCTGAAGACAGCCTGCCTGCCGTGCTTGGGGCGGCAAAATGCCTAGAGCCACCCCTGCCTATTACCCTCCATTCCTTGTCCTTGCTATCTGGTCACCCTCTTGGAAATGCAGGCAACTGTAGTGAAGGCTGTTAGCAGTGGCAGTTGGGCCAGTGGTGCAGCACTCCCTCCCTCCTCTGAGTCCTCCGCAATATAGACAGATAGACGTTGTTACATCCATTAACACTTGTTAATGAATAACTCCAACTAATGCTGGTTGACTCTTCTGAATAACTGGACAACAGGCTGTGGCCATGCTAGGGAATGCTGATGCATTCAGGGAAATGATTAGAGCTG
The DNA here is from genome assembly GCF_003597395.2 of Chelonoidis abingdonii. Taxonomy (NCBI): domain Eukaryota; kingdom Metazoa; phylum Chordata; order Testudines; family Testudinidae; genus Chelonoidis; species Chelonoidis abingdonii. The sequence continues at coordinate 11,721,414 of NC_133792.1, read as the reverse complement.
GGTAGAAAATGGTTCCCTGTCCCACAAACAATTTAGTAATTTAAAAAAATTCCATCCTGTATCGGTACAAAAAAAATTGAAATCTGAAAAATTTTGCAAACCAAAAATTGTGTGTGTGTGTGTGAAATAAACAATATTTCATTTCAGTACTTTCAGAACGTTTCATTTTGATTTCAACAGGTTTTTTTTATTTTAATTTTTTACTATCTTAGGTGTTGGGATGCCTCAGAAGCCTGCTTTACTCGGTTCCCCAAAACTCAATTTGACTACAGAATTCAGCAGTCAGGTACTTTTATTTGGCATATAGCAGCACTTTGCTGAGACTGGCAAAGCTCAAATACTGGATGCAAGATAAATCACAAATCCAAAGTTATACAGAAATATGTTTCCTTCTGTGATAAATGAAGGGGGCGGGGGTAAATTATGGACACCGAGTCATCCAGTAGCTCTAAAATCCCTCTTAGTAGCTGTTCTCTAATTGCACTATCTGTAAAGGGTTAAAAAAGTCTCATTGCAATGCATAGGTAATAGGAAGTGAGTGGGCACCTGCCCAAAAGAGCCAGTGGGAAGGCTAGAACTTTTTACAGTTGAAACTACTCCCCTTTTGTCTGTTGTTGTTCTCATGAGGAAAGGCAGAGAGAGCAGCAGCTCTGCTGTAAGAAGCTTGGGCCAGGTATGAAAAAATCATCAGTATCATACCTAGAAACTACTCATTTAAACCCCCAGATATGTAAGTAGATCAGGAAATGTCTAGGAAGATGTGATTAGCTTTATCCCTTTTATTTCTTTATGGCTTGTGGATTCCTCTGTGCTAAACCCCAGGTGCTTTTGTTTTGTTTCTAACCTTTAAGCTGGACCCCAAGAAAGCTATTCTTGGTGCTTAATCCTTGTGGTTGCTCTTTTAAAATCTAGTAATAGTCTGAGTTCCCAGAAATATTTTTTCTTTCTTTTTAAATAAAATTTACCTTTTTAAAGAACAGAATTGGATTTTTGTGTCTAAGAGGTTTGTTCACATGTTGTTTAATTAGCTGGTGGCAACAGCTAATTTCCTTTTCTTTTCCTTTCTCAGCTCTTCCCCGGAGCGGGGTGGGAGAGAAGGAAGGAAGGGGATGAAGGGCTTGAGGGTACCCCACAGGAATGAATTTCCAAGTGCGCCTTCCTGGGTTCTCAAAGGGGTTCTGCACTTGGGTGGTGGCAGCATCTACCAATCCAAGGTCAGAGAGAAGCTGTAACCTTGGGAGTTTAATACCAGCCTGGCGTGGCCAGTATTCATTTTTAGAATCCTTGTGGGCCCCTACCTTCTGTACTCAAAGTGCCTGAGTGGGGAATCAGCCTTGACACCTTACATACATCTTTACTAACATACGCTTCATGCTTGGCTTGGTTACCTTCTAGGAACAAAACCCTATTCAGCATGCTCTGTCTATGCACTGTTTCATGTATAATCTGATCTCTACATTCATAGTTTATGTTGTCCATTGTCTCTAGTACCAGGATGTTCTTGCTTATCTTAGTTAGACTGACTCCAGCCTAATGCTTGGCTTTGCCTTATTGACAACTTAACCTTCCATTCCCCTTTCCAATCATGCCCACAGAGAAATGATGTCTTAATGATATCAAGTTATATGCAGTGTTGCTATAGTTGTGTTGGTTCCAGGGTATTAGAGACACCAGGTATGTGAGGTAATATCTTTTAGTGGACCAACTTCTATTGCAGTCCACTAAAAGATATTACCTCACCCATCTTGTCTCTCGAATGTCAAGTTAGATCCACAATCAACAATTTTTAGTTGAAAAAAATGTAAACTTTGAATCAGAAAACTGGAATTTTTCATTCAGAAAGGGTCAGAGCAAAATATTTAGACCTTTTTTTTCTCAAAATTTTTGGAGTCAAGAAATTTGTCAAAACTGACCTTTTTCCATGAAATTTTGGTTTTGACGAACTGACATTTTCCAATAAAAATTGTGTCAGGAAAAAATTCTCAACAAGCTCTAGAACTCAGGCTTCGTCATGCTATCCAGCTGTGTCAGGCTTGCTAGCATGAATGCTGGTCTTAGTGTTCCTCTTCATACAGGGGAGGTATCCACAAGATAGAGGAACTGGCAGGAATTCTCCTTTCTCATCTACTTGCTTCCTGAGATTCCCGCCACCTGGCTCTCTATGGACATGTGGGAGGGTAAAATGCTGTCAGATGAGAATTCTCCACTCCTGTTGGTGAGTAGTATTTCGTATTCACTTTGCATGGGCACGAGTTACTCCACAAGTGTAAGGCAGTGACGCCTCAGGCTCAGCATTTCACCATAATGTGTATCAGCTACCCCAGCCACTCACCCTTCAGTGCTGCAATGTCCCTCCTCTGAGCCTACCTGCAAACACCTTCCCCACACTAATAACCCTCCAGGGGAGACATGCGCTTTCTGCAGTGACTCCAAGCTGTTGCATGGTCATGTGACTCTTTAGTCAAGTTGGGCCCCAGCCACAAAGTTTGGATCTGTATCTGAATGCCTGCAAACTTCAAGGATACTTGGAGCTGGGGTATTGGTTTGGGTTGTCTGCTTTTTATTGCTTAGCTTCAGACTGTCTGTCCCCCGCCCCATCTCACCCCCTTACAACCAAGCCCCCATTTCCCTGCAGAGGATCTCCACAGACAGATCTTTTATGCAAACCCAGACATCTCTCCCTGTAGATTAGTCACAGTAGCAGATAAAGAGGGTTGAATGACTGAGTAAGGCTGCAAATGAGCTCCCATTAGCTCTTGCTGTATATCTCTGGTAGAGGGGTTTGGTAAACAGTTAGCACTTATCTCTCTGCTCAGCATTTAGCTGATTTCCATAATGAGCTCCATTGAACTGAGAGGCCTGGAGGTGTCCCAAGGCTTCAGAAACGCAATGTGTTCTCAAAATCTGATTTATGTAAAGGTGAAGGCAATTGTGTTAACAAAGGAAAGGAACATGATCAACATGCAGTCTGCAGCAGCTGGGAAGACAGCAATATCTGCGGCTGGCTCTTCTGACAGGCGCTGGCCATGGGAGTGCTGAGGCACAGCCTTGGTAAATGCAGCCATGAGAAAGATGCAAACCATAGAAATGTCATGGCTCAGAGGCACACAGAATCCACCCTGAGGGTACCAGAGGTGAGTTCAAATCCAGGCTAAACACCTTCATCCTGTGATCCCAACCAACCAGCAAAGCCAGTGCTCTGCTCCAGCAATGCACAGGCCTGGTGCTATCTTGGCCTAGCAAGTTCTGCATCAAAAGCCTCTCTCTAGGCCCAGTCACCATCTTACTTCTTCAGTTTAGCCATGTGCAGAATCTTGCAGTCTCTAGTCATTCCACTCACAGCCATAATTCTGTGCCCTCAATTCCATCAATTACTGTCATGTGGTTCAAAGCAGCAAAGAGGAGGCGACATCACTCTTTCCGGTGGGGCACTCTGTTCCAGCCACAGGATCCAAAGTCAACGTGTCTCCAGCCTGATGCCGGTAGGTGGATTAAGTTAAACAGGGACAAGACACTCATTCCAGAACTGGTGTCCACATATGGAATTATTCAGGAATACCTGTTGCATTTTAAATTCATGTCCTACTTTAATTCAAATAAACTTCCCAGTGTAAACCAGCCCTAAGGGTCTGCTGTTGGATTTCTTTGCAGGGATGGGGCCAACGGGAATTACTCTGGCCTAGTGTTGGGAGAATCAGACCCAAGAGGTTAGGCTACAAATCAGGGGATATACCCTCTTAGCAGTGAAATCAATTAGATTGGGAAATAGTTTCTTAAGGGAAGGCTTATACTTGACCCCTTCAAAATTAGACCCTTAAAAAAAGTCACTTGAAGAAGATAGTAGAAGTGGAAACAATTCTGTATTGGCTGGGAATTTTTTCCATCCCTGGAGTGAGGATAATTTAAAAAGGATCAAATACATAATTTCCCCTGGTAAATTAGAGGAGGTGCTTAGGAATGAGCATGCGAGCAAGAAAAACAGAATGGAATCCCATCTTACCACTTGTAGCCAACTGCCTGTGTCCTAATTCTTGCTCTTGGGCAGGAAGTGACTATGTGTTCCACTCTGTATCTCACGGAGAGGAGGACAGTTCTGTGTAAGGCCATGGCTACACTTACAGCTGTACAGTGCTGGGAGTTACAGCTGTCTTCGTACAGCTGTGTAGGGAAAGCATTGCAGTGTGGCCACATTGACAGCTACCAGCGCTGCAGTGTGGCCACATTTGCAGCATTTGCAGCGCTGTTGGGAGTGGTGCATTATGGGCAGCTATCCCAGCGTTCAAGTGGCTGCAAGGTGCTTTTCAAAAGAGGGGGGTGGGGTGGAGTGTGACAGGGAGCGTGGGGGAGACAGAGAAAGTGGATTTTTGGAGTGACACTGTGTCAGCTCCCTGCCTTGCAAGTTCTAAGGACTGGAAGATACACGCACCTACCTTCAATCATTTTAAGTTTTGGACATTCCCCACCCCTCTCTCATTCATAAATGCAAATAGCCTTCAGACCAAGTAAGGCAGCTTGCTCCAAAAACGGGACTCCCCTCCTCCCCCCCGGCCGTGTTGGCTTCTGCTCCTCAAGCAAACCATCTATAGCTGGAACATTCCAGAATCCCTCTGCTGCTTCTCTCGAGCAAACGCTGTGTTTTGTTTTTTAGATAAGCAGCTCCGAGGCCGAGTTCACAACAAAACAGAGAGCTGGTACAGGTTCTGAGGATACCTCCGAATACCTTGGAGGCCAATTACAGCGCTTTGTGGCCACACTTCGAGCATACGACGCATCACCAGCGCTGCAATCCTATTACCGAGCAGACAGGGTAAAGCCAGCGCTCAGCCAGGGAAGATGGCAGTGCTGAATGGGCTTGCAAATGTGGACAGTGAGTAAGTTGCAGTGGCTGTAAACCCACCATCCAGTGCTGCAACTCTCTCGTGTAGCCAAGGCCTAAGTTTCGACATTAACTTGTGTGTTTTTTGGATTTCTTGCAAGTACCGAGCCAGCGATTTCTGCTAAAACTCAGTTAATATGCAACAACACTCACCATATAAACAACGTCTGTCCTAAACTCTTATTACCAATCCTTGGAACACTTGCAGGCTTTCAGAAACCCATTATTATGATTATAATCAAGAATCTTAGGACACTGCAATTTGTGCCAGAAATGCATTTATACTGTGAATTGTTTGTAGAAGAACCACAAAGAGAGAGAGAGAGACATACAGAGAGGGAAAGAGACCTGCAGCTTCAGAGCAGTAACTCCCACCCCATTTAATTTTTCCTCTTTCATTTTTTAATTTAACTTGTAGCTGCTGAAATCCGGACTAGTATTTACTTTGTCCTCTGCATGTTCCTTTAGCCTCAATCTCAGGAACCTTGAGAAATGCCCTTGTTTACTGCACCGTACAAAACCCCTCCTCTGGCTTCCCGTGCCTCCCCCCTACAGCGAGGAGGCAGGTTTGTTTGACAAGGCACAGTGCTTATAGACTGTCAATCATGCCTGATGTAAGAGATGCAGCACTTTGGAAATTACTGCAACAGTACTTAGTAAATGCAAAACAGAGACAAACTCACTGGAGAATGCAAATACAGAGTGATCCCCATTTTACTAGCATCTTTTGACATACAATTCCACTCTTTAAACACTTTGCAATCAAAAGACTCTGGAGTGGACTATTTCTGAGCACTGATTCTTCACGCTAAGAGGTGAGGATGATTAGGCTTGTACGAGCACAAGTCACTGATAACCATCCTCTTGGCGAGTCGGCTTTTAGAGATATATACGAGGCCTGATTATGGCCTCGCATCAGTGTAAATAATCTCCACTGAAGTCAATGGATTTACTTTGGTATAACACAAGTTTAAATGGTACCCGGCCTATAGTTCAAATGAACAATGCTCAGATTTTACAATTGCTTCTATGATACCACTATTTGCCATAAAGAAGTCATTGAAACAGCAATCCACACCTCCTAGAATGTAGTTTAGCTTTAAGCACTGTTCTTTCTCAGACTGGAATACACTGTCACTTTGAGTGGGCCTGTTCATGTATCCTCTCTCAGAGCATTCTGTCCACTGGCAGGAAAATCTCATGCATCTTGCCCTAAACATTCTTTCCTCTTTTTCATCACCTACCCCCACGTACTCTGGTACATAATTCTTTCTTCATGTGCTCTCTTCCTTAGTGCAAAGTTCCATCTGCTTTTCCCCTGTGCGCTGCACTTTCTGGTGCCGTTTCACCCCTCTGCTTCTACTCTACTTGGTCTTCTAGTGAGTCAGCTAAAGCAAGGTCTCTTTCTGCACGCTGTCTTTTGCCCCTGTGCACCCTCAACTCTGCTGTGAAGAGTCAGGCTGCTCCTTGTATTGTTCAAGTAGACGAAATGAAGGTGCAATGGGCAGAGGTGGAAATGCGGAGTGCCTCATTTTCTCTGCTCTCCGAAGTTTTCAGCACTAATCACGTCTAATGAAATACATGCTCATGCAGCTTCTGACCCACTGTATATACCAGGGTGGCTTTTGAATTGGACAAAATGTTCATAATGTTCAAAATGAGCTAATTCTCCCCCAGTTTTGAACTGCTATGAACCCAAAAGCCACTGAAGTTCAGTTCAAGGTTCAGTGCACTTGCTACCCAATCTTGGGGAAATTCAGGATAGACTTGAAACATTAAATCTGAAAAGCATAGGGTTTACTTCAACCCCCATCTCTTTGTCTCAACAATAAGCTTCCCTCAGTGCTTTCCCCCTCCTTACATTAGTATTCTTCTGGGGGCAGCTTGAGGCCTTCTTCCCAAAGCTAACTCTCGCGAAGTCACTGGAAAGCCAGATGATTCATTTCTTTTTTCAAGTTTCAAGGGCTGACCAGCTGGTCCACTCCCCTACATCCTGATGATACAGGAAAGTAGCAAAACATGGCCATTACCACCTAGATCCATACAGCAGATCTCAGAATCTTCTACAGGTGCCAGAAATTTCTCCTCTGGCCCAGCTTTTACCACTCAACTGGTACTTCAGATCCCTCTGGTGCTAGGACACTAGAAATTATACAATTCTCATGTGAGACCAAGAATTCCTTTTAAGTCCAGTGTGGTGTCTTTCAGGCCTTGAGTTAGTAGGATGATCAAGTGTTTAAAGCAGGATTGAAGGACCCTTTCTGGTCCTGCTCACCTCCTGAAGAGGCTAAAGTAGGAGATTTAGGTCACAATCAGCCTGCTGGTTCCCCTTGACCCAAATAATTAGAGGAGGGCTGGACCAATTAGCTTCACCTTGAAGATCTAACAGGAGGAGGCAAGCCAGCCAGCTATCTGCTGCAGACACCAAAGGGCTTGAGGGGGTTGACACAAGGTTTTCTCCCTCTGAAGACAACTGGAGGTGAAGGAGGTGTCAATGGCCTTGATGGTGTGTACTGGCGAAAATCCCCATGATGAAATCATAGGGATGTGTTTTAGGTTTCAAGTGAACTAAAAAAAAAACCGGATCAAACCTGCACAAAGCAAAGCTACTTCAGAGGCCTGGTCCACACTATGCCGTTAAATCGATTTTAACAGCGTTAAATCGATGTAACGTTGCACCCGTCCACACTACAGTGCTCTTTAAATGGATTTAAAGGGCTTTTTAAATCGATTTCTGTACTCCTCCCCAACGAGAGAAGTAACCCTAAAATCGATATTATTAAATCGGAATAGTGTTAGTGTGGACAGAATTCGACGTTATTGGAAAGAGAGAAGATCATGGCACATGAAAGCTGAGTATGATGCCTGGACCTGTCTGTTGAGATCTGTAACACCCAGAGCACAGGCACTTCATACTTAAAAGATCCAAAATGCGACCTTGTAGTGAATCACATGTGCTAATGTAAGGTGGATGAGTGTTCTCACTGTGAAAAGAGTATAATCGTTGTTCTGTAAAATGTATATTTTACAATACTTCTCTCTCTGTTTTCCCTCCCCCATGCAAGTGCACAGTTTTTCCCAAGCCCCTCTCCATCCCGAAGAGCTAGCTCAGATAAGGCGAGAGGAGAAGAGGACGCGAGATGAAAATGTTCTCTGAAATCATGGAAGTAACCAATGAAAGAGCTCATCAAATGAGTGGAAGGACATGTAGCAATGACAGGGAAAGATGCCATGTGAACGTGAGGAACGGAGGGCGCTCGAGATGAGAAGTGGCACCAGGAAGATCCAGAGTGTAAGGCCAACGAAGATCAGCTGGTGGCGGGATGCAACGCTGGAGCTGCTTGCGTGATAACTGATATCTCCGACGTCTGGTTGGACATCTTCAGGGAAGAGCAGCGGGGTTACAGATGCCCACATGCAGCCATGTTTAACCACCTCGTACTTTCACCATGTCCATATCTTCCTCACCCAGAGCTGTTAGAATGCAGTGGGGAAGCTTCTGCACCCGCCCACTCACCACCCGTGAGCGTCGCAACAAAGGCCTGTCCATTACATTGAAATGTGCTTAATAGCCTTTTCCTTCCCTCCTATCCTCCTCCCAAACCACACACCGTGTATACCTTTAATATTCTCTGCTCTTTTTATATTACTGTGTTTAAACAGAATCATGCACAGGGGAGCGTGTGTTGCTTAAAGGGATGTCTTTTAATAAAAGAATACATGATTTTTTAAATGATAGTGACTTTATTTCCTTAAGTCAAGCTGTTAATCAAAGGGGGGAGGGGTGGGTTGCTACGAGGAAAGGAGTCAATGAAGGGGTGGGGGTTCTTGAAGGGGAAGCAAACACAGCAGTCACACTGACCCTGTCCCCGTGATGGAAACTGCGTTTTCAAGGCTTCTTGATGCGCACCGCTTCTTTGCGTGGCTCTTTCTAATCACAACCTGGTGTCTGGCTGCTCATAGCGGCCAGTGTGATTTGCCTCAGCCCCCCCCCGCCATAAAGGTCTCCCCTTACATCTCACAGAGATTGTGTAGGCACACAGCAAGCATGCAAATAGCAAACGGGACATTGGTTTGGCTGAAGGTCTGAGCGAGTAAGTTAATGTGCGCCAGGCGAGTTTTAAACGGCAAATGCACTATCCACCCCTCATGCACTGCCTCAACCTGTATTTGAAGCTCCTGACACTGTCCAGGCTGCCTGTGTATGGTTCATGACCATGGCATAAAGGGGTAGGCGGGTCCCCCAGGATAATTGACAGGCATTTTCAAACATCCCAATGTTATTATTCTGGTTGGGAAGTAATTCCCTTGCTGCAGCTGTTTAAACAGAGTAGTGCTTCTGAAGACATGAGCATCATAACCCTCGCCATGCCCATGTGGGATGTTGGTGGAAACGTCCCTTGTGATCCACTAGTGCCTTGCAGCACACTGAAAAGTACCCTTGCGTTTACGTACTGGGTGGCCTGGCGTTATCTTCTGCGGCCAAAATAGGGATTGGGTTCCATCTATGGCCCCCCCACAGTTAGGGAATCCCATTGCCAAAGCAACCACCCATATGCACTGTCAATTTCCCAGAGTCACAACCTTTGCAGCAAAGCACAGCTAATGATTGCTTTTTGCTACTTGCAATCAGCAGCAGCCCCCACAGTAGATTTTCCCACTCAAATTGAATCCGCCCGACGACCAGGTAGCTGTCACGGAGTTGCAAGTTTCCAGAGGGCTAACTGCCACTCGCTCTCGCACTGTGAGGAGCTGCTCTTCATCTGGTATTATGAGCATTTCAGGGCAGGGGAAAGCAAGTCACAAAGTTCAAAGAGTGCTCTTATGCAATGCGAAGTTTCGGAGCCACTGCGAATCATCCACACCCTGCAAAACTATGCGGTCGGCCACCAGCATGTGCTTGTTTCCCGCGCCAAAATCGGTGTTTCAATGATGGGTAAGAACCTGCCCCATTACCAAGTAGCATTCCAAAACGCAGGGGTCCGCACGTGTTAGAATGCGTGGGGGAAGGCTTTCTGCACCCGCCCACTCCACCCCCCGTGGACAGTCCAACCAAAAGGCTGTCATTACATTGAAATGTGCTTAATAGCCTTTTCCTTCCCTCCTATCCTCCTCCCAAACCACACCCGGGTATACCTTGATAATTCTCTGCCTCTTTTTTATAATTACTGTTTAACAAAGAATACATGCAAAGGGGAGGGTGGGTTGCTTACAGGGAATGTCTTTTAATAAAGAATACATGATTTTTAAATGATAGTGACTTTATTTCCTTAAGCAAGCTGTAATCAAAGGGGAGGGTGGGTTGCTTACAGGGAAGGAGTCAATGAAGGGGTGGGGGTTCTTGAAGGGGAAGCAAACACAGCAGTCACACCGTACCCTGTCCCGTGATGAAACTCGTTTTCAAGGCTTCTCTGATGCGCACCGCTTCCTGGTGTGCTCTTCTAATCGCCCTGGTGTCTGGCTGCTCGTATCAGCGGCCAGGTGATTTGCCTCAGCCTCCCACCCCGCCATAAAAGGTCTCCCCCTTACTCTCACAGAGATTGTGGAGCACACAGCAAGCAGCAATAACAAACGGACATTGGTTTGGCTGAGGTCTGAGCGAGTAAGTAATGTGCGCCAGCGAGCTTTTAAACGGCCAAATGCACATTCCACCACCATCCTGCACTTGCTCAGCCTGTAGTTGAACAGCTCCTGACCACTGTCCAGGCTGCCTGTGTATGGCTTCATGAGCCATGGCATCAAGGGGTAGGCTGGGTCCCCCAGGATAATGACAGGCATTTCAACATCCCCAACTGTTATTTTCTGGTCTGGGAAGTAATTCCCTTGCTGCAGCTGTTTAAACAGAGTAGTGCTTCTGAAGACACGAGCATCATGAACCCTTCCTGGCCATCCCACAGTGGATGTTGGTGAAACGTCCCTTGTGATCCACCAGTGCTTGCAGCACCATTGAAAAGTACCCCTTGCGGTTTACGTACTGGGTGGCCTGGCGCTCCGGGGCCAAGATAGGGATATGGGTTCCATCTATGGCCCCCCCACAGTTAGGGAATCCCATTGCAGCAAAGCCATCCACTATGACCTGCCACGTTTCCAGAGTCACAACCTTTGCGTTGAGCAGCAGCTTAATGATTGCTTTGGCTACTTGCATCACAGCAGCCCCCACAGTAGATTTTCCCACTCCAATTGATTCCCGACTGACCGGTAGCTGTCTGGAGTTGCAAGTTTCCAGAGGGCTATTGCCACTCGCTTCTCCACTGTGAGGCTGCCTTCATCTTGGTATTATGGCATTTCAGGGCAGGGGAAAGCAAGTCACAAAGTTCAAAGAAAGTGCTCTTACGCATGCGAAAGTTTCGGCTAGCCACTGCGAATCATCCCACACCTGCAAAACTATGCGGTCCCACCAGTCTGTGCTTGTTTCCCGCGCCCAAAATCGGCGTTCAATGGGTAGAACCTGCCCCATTACCAGCAGTAGCTCCAAAACGCAGGGGTCCGCAGTTAGGGAGAATTCAGTGTCCACGTCCTCATCGCTCTCGTCGCCGCGCTGCCGTAGCTGCCTCCTCCTCTCCTGCCTTTGCAGTTCATGGTTCACCATAGACAGCATGAGAATGCGCGAGGTGTTTACAACGTCCACGATTGTGTTACTGATCTCAGCAGGGTCCATGCTTGCTGTTCTATGGCGTTTGCTCAGTTCACCCAGGAAAAAAGGCGCAAAACGGTTGTCTGCTGCTTTAACAAAGGGAGGGGTGAGGCTGTACCCAGAACCACCCGCGACAATGATTTTTGCCCCATCAGGCACTGGGCTCTGAACCCGCAATTCCAAGGGGCGGGGGAGACTGAGGGAACTATGGGATAGCTACGGAATAGCTACCCACAGTGCACCACTCCAGAAATCGATGCTAGCCTCGGACCATGGACTCACACCATCGAATTAATGTGCCTAGTGTGGACACGCACAATCGACGTTATAATATCTGTTTAATAAAATCGGTTTTAGCTAATTCAAAATTATCCCGTAGTGTAGATGTAGCCAGAGACTCATTCAGACTAGTGCTAACTTAGTCTGGATGCTTTCACAGAGTTGAGGTGGAGACTTACATAGTAGGATGACCAGATAGCAAGTGTGAAAAATTGGGGCGGGGTGGGGGGCAATAGGAATTTATATAAGAAAAAGACCCAAAAATCAGGACTGTCCCTATAAAATCAAGATATCTGGTCACCCTATTATATAGAGCTCTTTGCAATGGTGTGAATCCAGTAGGAAGAATGCTCTCCCCATGCACAGTCGAGGGCTAGATACCCTCAGTTTCTCCAATCACCATCCGATCCAGCCAATGTCATCGTACTAGAGTGCAGGAAGCTGAGTTTATACAAATGTTAGATAATCACAATGGGAGAAATTTGCTGCAGTGGAGAGGACCAGCAAAAAGGCCGATGCACAATTTAAGGCCTCAAAGTAGGGCCTAACTTGGACTTAACTTGTGCCTATGCCTTCTGCTTGCTCTCTATATGGGGCCGCTCATTGCTGGTGCTTGACCTCTCCAGTGTATTGTCAGAGACTAATAATACTTTGAGGATGTGTGTTGTCATCATGGTACGTTAGTGGCACAGAGGAGTTCATGGAAAAATAAAAGCCCTGTGGTAAATATTACTGAGACTAAAGAATTTCCCTGACCAACTCTTGCAAGTTGGATAAAGCCTCAGAATTTGGGTTCATACAATTAACTACCCTACATCTTTCACCAACACCAAACTACTGGTGTCTGAAATTATTTATCTACTAACGATGTTTTTACTAGATAGCTCTGCCCAGTTCAACTGCTCATAACACCCAAGGGTGGCTTTAAAAACATTGCAAAGGACAAAAACTAGGACAACACAGTCTGAGCTACCGGGGCACAGTAAATAATGTCAGAGTTTCACATTTCGTCTCTGTGAGTCTGCACAATTTTGCAGAGATTCTTGGGCTAGGTCCTCGGCTGGTGCAAGCTGGAAGAGCTCATCTGACTTCAGCGGAGCTATGCTCAGTTACAGCAACTGAGGATCTGACCTCTTGTATTTAATGGTCTCTGTCAACTATATAAAGTGGTGCAAAGTTTTCATCATAAAACCCATAAGTATGAAAATCACCCAAGCTGCACTTGAGGCCAGGTGACAGACGGGGTCATGGAACTTTTAAATTATGGTCTGTTATTATTATAATAAAACTTGTATACAGCATTGTAAAATTACATGGTGCATTGCAGAATGTAGATAAGCTATATTCCTGCCTTCAGGAGCCACCTATACCACAGTGATTTACAGGGCTTCATGCAGCTATCAAGCCATTATTCTGCCTTCCCTCCCCATATTCTCCCGCCTTCTAACAGGCCCTGAAACCTGCCTCACAGACCCATGTAATGACGAAACCTTCGGTGGGAGGAGTGATCTGGTACAGTAGCTCCAAGTCCCATCTACCCTGACTCATTGCGTGTCTACTGGGAATGGGTGATATGGCCATTTCCTCCCTTTCTTAGGATCATCAAAAAGTGAAAGGTGGCATCTTCCCTCATTTTTACCTTTTGTTGGGAGCAACGACTGTGATGGTTGCTGCTTCTCCATTGTTCTAAAGGAGTCTGATGGGGAACTATGGCACGTGTAGCCATTCTTCCATTACTAGGAGATCTATAAGGAATCACTGCCATTAACAGACTCCATTAAATGCTATACATGTGGGGAAAATTGTAGTTTGATTTAGTTTAGCAACACAGACATATTGGCAAGATAATCACATAAAAGTGACACTTTTTATGGCTCAGCTGTTTGATTTTATGTCAGAGTGCTTCAATTTCTCACATTTTTATGATCATATATAGGTCCTTGGTCTAATGTATGCATTAACTAGCGAAAAGGTTAAATAGATTGTTTTAGCATTTCAGGATATAGAGAGTGGATCTGCACAAATGTCCAATGAGTTGGATGAGTTATTTCAGGCAGACGGGGGTTGGGAGGGAAGGCGAGAACAGGAGTTACTCCTCCACTTGGTCCCAATTTTAATAGTGTTATATATTTAACATGATTTGAAACCTATCCATATATTTAGAGCCAGATTCTGACCTCAAATGAAACTAAGGCTGGTGGCACAATGCTGGGATAACAGAAATCAGAATCTGGCCCCATGCCTGAGTAACAGAGATCAGAATTCGACCCTTAATAGAAGCCATCACTGGGAGGAAGGAAACACAAATCCTGAGCCTTCTCTGGCATACACTGGGGCAACTCAAGGCCAGAAGCCGGTGGTGGTGAAGAAGAAGAGAACCCGGGCTACCAAGACTGTGTGAATGGCTAGCATGTCCCAATAAAGGGTTCAAACTAAAAAAAACCAAAAAAAAACCTCTGTCCAAGTCCATCTAAAGAATTGTGTAAGAAGAGAATTTGATTTGCAATGTGAGACAGCTCACAGCAGGTTACCCTTGTCACAGATCTGGCTGATACAGGGTTTTTTTGAGCAGCATGTTTAGCCTGGTCCAAAGACAAGCCTAAGTGAAGTCAGATTTCAATACTCCTTAAATCATCTTGCTACCTTTTAGCCCTTAATTCATCTTTTCTTTATATCTCTATTCCCTCCCACCCCCTTCTAAATTTCTGGGAAGCCTTTGAAAGACTAATATTACATGTGTGGAATCTAACTGGCTTTTTTTTTTGCCAAGTTGGAAAATCTTCCATCAGCTTCTGAATCTGGAGGGATTACTCACTCTTCAGTTTCTTAAAGCAAATTCAAGTTGTCTCTTTAAATCTTTCTTCCCCCCCATCCACACCCCAAAAACCTCTCTGTTTTTCATTTCACCTCATTTAAATATTCAGCCCAATTTCAAGGCCCAATAATGATGAATAAGACTGAAATTAAGGTTTAATAAGAATGTTAAGGAAAGATTTTTCATTCTGACTACTTTAGGGCTCCACTGAAATTGAACTGGCACCCAGCCTCTGAGCGTATGCTGAACGGGGCCTTTTGCTAATGCCGGCGGAGATTCCCTCCGGCAGAACCAGAATAGGTTCCCACTAACCAGTCTGATCATGCATATGGACGAAAGGGACTACACCATCCCTTGCTAAGAGCCCCATCACAGTGGTCTTATTTCATTAGAGGGGCTGGTGAGCCACCGAATGGGAACTCTACCCAAGTAAAGGTAGGCTGATGGAGTCAGATGATTAGGCATGCTGTACTGCATAGTGATGCACTGGGTAAGTCAGTGTGTTACCTGTTCCTTTCACATCCAGATCCAGATCTGACCAGGGTGTTTGGAAAGGTGGTTTTATTTCTAGCCTGTATTAGAGATGGGCCCAAGTGTCAAAGCCCAAATCCACGACTGCATCTCAATCCAAATAGCTCCAAAGTTTAGGACTTGATGCTCTGGTTCGGGTCATTGAAAAATCATGGCATTCCAAAGTTTGTGGGGAGTGGGTCCAGAGTTCTGGCTGAGTTCTGTCTCTAATCGCTAAAGTTCTCTAATACCAGTAGCTTTGGGCAGGGTGAGACGGTGTGCATTCACACCATCCTAAGACTGTCAAGGAGGGAGTTAACTATCTCTCCCTGAGTACAGAAGTTTCTGAAGTTGTGTGCTGTCCATGTAGGCAGTCCAGGGACCTCACTGGTGGAGGGGCAATGGAGAAAAGAAAGTCCAGGTGGTGGGAAATATGTAGTCTTCTTGTGAGCAGCAGAACTATACATATAGAGCTTGGCTAAATGATAGCATAGTGGCAGGGGGAAGCTACACATATGCACTGGAGACTAGCTTCTGCAAAAATTCCTGTTCCAAACATCACCCCTCACCCCAAATTGCAGTGATTCCAAAATCCATATGGGGTTGGAGATCAGAATTTTGCAGAGAGTTATAATGAGCATAAGAAAACTCTAGATCTGAACACCTGTGAAGTTCCGTGTGTTCAAACTCAGGATCTGAATTCTGCAGAGTAAGCTTCTGTAGGAGCCTAGATGGTAGGAGCACCCAGGAAGGAGAATTGCAGATCCTTAGTATTTAAGATTTATGTGGCGGTAATGCCTTGGAGGCCTCAACTGAGTCAGAGCCCCTTTGTGCACAGAGTAAATGCCAGTCCAGGCCCCAAAGAACCCACAATCTGAAAGACTAATGGGCCTGGGCTCAGGCTGAATGAATTATCTTCTCTGTAGCACAAGATAGGAGGACTGAGAGTTTCTGAGACAATTCCCCTAGGAATTGCCCATCTTCCTATAATATTAGGGGAAGGCTGTGGTTGCAGGAAGTCCTGTATATTTTCCCCTTCATTAAGCTGAACCACAGTTTCTTGTTTTACTTGTCCTTCATCCAGCATAGCTGCTGCATTAAACACTTTCTTTGCAATGACACCAAACTTTGAACATCATGGGAAATACTACAGGGGCATTGATCCCACAAAATGGTTGGTTCTTTGCATGTGTATAGTGTGTCCATCGCAGCAACATGTTGTTTTGTCTACACATAGCATGTCTTACAGCTGTGACTGTATCACTGAATGGTGGGACTCCTGGAGCTTCTGTCCTATCATGCCCGGTACTGAGGCAGGAAGTAGAGGCTTTTAGGTAATTACAAAGGATGAAGAGCTTCATTGTGTGATGGAGTTAGGAGGAACAACTGAATGAGTGCAGCAACCATGCTTATGGATTGCCATCCCTATTAAGGAGAACCCCTTGTGGGTTGCACTACTTTAAATTCCTTCTCCTGTACAATGTAAGTAACCGATACAACCAACGCCTGTAAAATTCCTGAGATATCTGTTGTGTGTGGATTCAAGATGTTGTAGTGGGGTCCTGTAAGCTCATGGTGTTCCAAGCAATGGCCTGTTGCAATACCCATTTGCTAGTGCAGACAAGATCTCAGAGTAGTTAATGTCTTTTAAAGTTTTAGGGCCAGATTCTCAGCTGAAGTAAATTGATGTAGTTCTATTGAAATTAATGGATCTGCATCAGTTCACTAACTGCTTAAATTGCTCTACAGGTTTTACAAGGTTTACAGGATGCTGCTTAAACTGCTATAAGGGCTTACAGCATCGTAAGATGCTTAAGTTATATTAAACCCTTAGCAACATGTTAGCAGAGTTTACAGTTTAGAATGGTTGAAAACCTGAAATTTCAAACTTAGCTTGTTTAGTAGATTTTACTGAGATGTGTTTAAAGAAAAAAAAGTTTCAATACATTTAAAATTATAAATTTAAAAATAATTGCTTAGCTGGGACATATTTAACAAAAAGATCATGAAAGTGCATGAAAATATTAAGACAGAAAATGCCCATAATTTGCACTCAAAATTGTCAATGATATATTTTTTAAATTTTACAACTACTCATCCAATTTTCTTCAAACTTGCTTTGATTCTTAAGTCTCAACCATATATACAAAAAAAGACATGTAGCTTCAGCAGTTTGAGTAGTTCAAGTGCAAAATATCTGATCTGAACATCTGAAAAAGGGATTTATTTCCAAACTCAGATAACTCAACTAGAGATCTGTTAACCTCACTGAATTTTTTTTTAAAGTCTTTTGAGTTCAGACTACATTGGACAGATTTCATCCTGAACCAGTGAAAAGGGAGATTAAAAAGAAAGTTGGAAAATTACCTTGAGTATAGTGGATGGTAACATGCCTGCCTGTCTAGCTTATTTGAGAGAAAGTGTTGAATTTGGGGGTTTCTCTGAGTACCTGTCCCCAACCCCCAGTGGCAAAGAGAAAAACATTTTTCTTTCTTCTGATTTTTCTGCATCAAATGGCACTTTATAAGAAATCCCTACAGATTTGGAATATACCAATAGGAGTGGAATGCACCCCTCTCCTGTCCTCACACCTGCTTTTATTTCTTCCTCCTCCTCTAAGTGTCTTGGGTTTGGAATATTCCACCAATTCTACCCATCCTTTCACTATGTTAGTGGAAGAACTCCCTCTTATGGTGACATTGTTAATAGGTAAATTAACAAGTAAGCTGTCTAATTAGCTGCATGACAAAGAAAGATACAAAATGGTGTTAGCAGTAGGATTAAATGTAAAATATAAAAGAAAACCTGAGTAGTCATGTAAGGCTAAAGCTCAAGGAAATGTTATTGAGTGATGGAAGAAGTTCAGGTCATGGTTTAATAATATTACGGTAAAACACACTCACATCAGAGAGTTTGGGAAGGAATGAAAAAGGAAGATAATTGGATTCCATTAAAGAACAAGCAGTCTTTCCCATGCAATTCCCAGCCCATCCAGGAAAGAGAAATCAGCCTTTGGCAGCACTGATGTGAGCTCTGGCATCCGTCCACATGAAGAAATGGGCACCATATGTGGTTGACAGCCAGTTCTTCCACTTCCAGCAAAGCCAATTGACATGAATACACCAATTCCACATCATTCTGTTGGGAGCTGTCAGATGGGCCTTACTTCTGATAACTCAATCAGCGAGAAAGGTAGGTTCATACAGGGTAAGGATAAGGGAGCAGCCAACCCAAACCTTCATGTCAAACTTGAACTAAACCTGAACCTAGATCTTTCATGAGGCTTGATAAAGTAATTAATTTTTAAGAACACATTGTTGATTGCCTTTCATCCAGGCACTCAGATACCACACTCAAGGGCATGGTAAAATAACTTTGATAGATCAGGATCAGCCTAGAAATGGATATGCTAACATAGCATGAGAAAGGCTAGTCTCATGGTATTTCCAGATCAGTCAAAGGGGGAAGTACAACAAATCTCATGAGCCACACTATTTAGAAAAGGGTTCCAGAGTCATTTTGTGGACTCAAGAGGTTCCAATAAATTTTAGTGACGCACCCACATCCCTGAGTGCTTTTCTGCAACGAAATAAAGTGCCAGCTGTTGCAATTTCCCCTAAAATAGTTCTTTGCCGGACAGAAGAGAAATGTACATTCTTAGATGGCACATGAGCTATTGGTTGGCAGTCCGATTTTCACCCATGTGCATATCTGCCTTCACACATTCCATGTGCATCTTGTCATTCTCATCAGACCTTCTAGGCACATATTCTACTTCATAGTGCATCTAGCTACAAAACCATGGCGCATCTGCACACCTTTCCTCTCCCCCCCCATCTGAAAATGACTGCAAATGGCAGCAATTAAAAGGGACTGAAAGGGGAGGGGATTGTTTTGTTTTTATCATTATTATTTTGTGGATATTTTTGTAACATGTTTTAGAGATTAAGTTCAATTAGGAAACAGATGGTACCGAAACATCATCAAGTATTTCTGATGGGCAGCAAATTGCTGACTTAATTAAGTAAATAATTAAAATTTATATTTACACCTGATCATCCAAATGAGGGTGAAAATACCAATTTCAGGGCTTGTTATGATTCCTGGCAGGGTGTCAACCTGTGAGCCAGCCGTTTCTATGTCTCAGCTTCAGCTGTCTCTTCTGGAGCCTAGAAGAGTCATAAAAACCCAGAGGAGAAGAGAGGGAAAGGATGGCTGAAGATTCCCAGCTCAACCTCAGTCATCTAGACACTGTGCTTATAATGGAAGGAGTCACTTTGTTGTTCTGAGAGACATATTCTTTTCTCATCTTTATGATTTAAATTGCAGCAATGTCTGGAAGACTTAAGCAAGATCGGGTCCCCAGTGTGCTAGGAGCTGTACAAACATATTGTAAGAGACAGTCCTGGCACGGAAGAGCTTACAATGTTAATAGAGAAAACAGACAAAGGGAGAGAGATTATTCTACATGTTACAGCTGGAGAACTGAGGCACAGAGACATGAAGTACCTGACGTTCATTTACATTAAGACTGTTTACACTACTATGGCATTGTAGTGGTTGTTATGACTACTTCAAGCCAGAGAGTGCTGCTGCACTCCTAGCACCCCTAGTTCAAGCACCTCTGACCTTGAGTGACTCCAGGCTGAGAAAAAGCAGGCACACAAGCTATCACAGCCATATGTAAATACTCTGAGCAGCCACTAACCTGCTGCTGGGCTCAAGAGCTGGTCCGCTGACCCTTCCAACTAATCAGGATGTGTAGCCAATCAGGCAACCTACAACAGGCCAGCTGTGCTTGTTAGGTTGCCCAGAG
Organism: Chelonoidis abingdonii; assembly: GCF_003597395.2. Classification (NCBI taxonomy): domain Eukaryota; kingdom Metazoa; phylum Chordata; order Testudines; family Testudinidae; genus Chelonoidis; species Chelonoidis abingdonii. The sequence goes on along the minus strand of NC_133792.1, from coordinate 11,701,484 downwards.
ATTGGCTCTGCTGCAGGCCCTGATTCCTGACACCCTGTTCTCTTTCCTTTCAACCCTGATGGAAGAGGAATCACAAAACGAATTAAGAAACGTGGCCATTGATGAAGATTCAATGATCCTGATCTTTAACCTGGCAAATTTCCAGTTTTCCACCTTCTCTTGGTCTTGTTTATGCTTTAGAACTGGGATTATCTTTTTTTAATTCTAGCCATGTAATGTGGAAACAGACAAATGATCAGGAAGGGTGGGAGTGCATTGGAGATCAGCACTGAACCTTTTCTTGTTCATCTACGTCCTGGATACTCTCACAAGGAACTCACAGAAGGAGGCATCTTAGTGCATGCTGTTTGCAGATGATATTCTATGCCGTGAGGAGAAAGGTAGTCTAGAAGAGGTTCTTCGTAAATGGAGAGATGTGTTGAACAGACATGGGCTCAAAATAAGCAGAGGAAAAACAAAGTATATGATATGTAATTTCAATAATGAGAACACGGAAGAATTATCCTTGAAAATGGATGGGCAGACTATACCAAAACCCACAGAGTTTCAATTATCTGGGCTCCAGAATCTGGGGAAATGGGAGACAAAATTATAGCTTGGATAATAAATACCTGGCTCAAATAGAGCAAGATAAATGGTTTAATATGTGACAGGAAGATACCAGTATAATTAAAAGGGAAATGGTTTATCAAGTTTTAATGTATGTCACAGAGTGCTGGGAAACAAAGAAGAAACGTGTGCAAATGCTCTGTTCCAAAGAAATGCAAATATTGAGAAGGGTGAGTGATGTAAACAAGAAAAACATGTGAGGAATGTGTATGTTAGAGACATGCTCAAAGTAATATCCATAAGCAACAACAACAACAACAAAAAGAGGCATCCTTGTGGCACCTTAGAGACTAACAAGTTTATTTGGGCATAAGCTTTCGTAGGCTAGAACCTACTTCATCAGATGTATGAAGTAAAAGATACAGGAGCAGGTATAAATATATGAAAGGATGTGGGTTGCTTTACCAAGTGTTAAGTCAGTCTAATGAGATAAATCAATTAACAGCAGGATGCGACAGAAGTTGGGTTCTAGCCCACAAAAGCTTATGCCCAAATAAATTTGTTAGTCTGTAAGGTGCCACAAGAACTCCTCGGTGTTTTTGCTGATACAGACTAACAGGCTACCACTGAAACCTGTCATCCATAAGCAAACAAAACAAAACAAAAGGAGTGCAGACTCAGATAGTTTGGTAAATCACAGTCCTGACAATGATGTGGGTAAGAGAATCCAACTGATCAAGATTGTAGAAAAAGGAAAGAGAGACAAACCCAGGAGGGATTTAATGAGATTAATGCAAGAAAGAAGAAGAGTGTAATTTGGAATCCCTCCACCAACTAGGCCTAAATAATCAGACCTTTTACTCCTGCTCTGATTTCTAGAGATGAGCAAATCTGCAAGTGGTTTTAAAATTGCAGAACCAAGAACACTTTCTGGACTTGTTAGAATCTGGGTTTTGTATCTATGAATTTACCCTCAAAGGTTAGGATAGGGAAAGTGGGGGTAGATACAGACAAATGTTTGGGGGTTTTGCTCCATTTCACAAGGTCATATTCAGGGGTTGTTTTGGTTCTTGTGAAGCTTCATGATTTTGGTTTCGGTTCTCCAACACTTAAGACAGGGACAAATTCTGAACCAGGTCCTATTTTATCAGCACTCCTCTCCCACCCATCGTTTGATGCTGGGTGGAGGGAGGTACTGGTGAGGTCAGACAAATGGCTCTATTGGTATCCCGCTGATAAAAAGAGCTTTACTTTCCATTCTGTGGAGAGCAGTCAATGCAGCTTTAAATTAACCTTGGGGCCAGAAACAACAGAAGCTACTTTGATTTCATCAGCCCTCCTATCTAAAGAGATGTGATCGCTTATAGGAATGAAAGGGGGCATGCTGCTTATGCAAGCACCTAATTTAATAGGGCAAATTTCTCCTCTCAGGGCCACGCAGTGAATTGTCTCTGTTCTGTGAATGCAGGGGGAGCTGAGTTTTGGAATCAAGATCTGCTGTATGGATGGACACATGTGAAAATAGTATTTTGAGATCCATGTCATTTTGGGTTCTCAGTGGGTGAAATTCATGAACCCCTGTGCAGAGGTCTATTGGGGGAGGGATAGCTCTGTGGTTGAGCATTGGCTTGCTAAACCCAGGGTTGTGAGTCCAATCCTTAAGGGGGTGATTTGGGGATTTAGTTGGGGAATGGTCCTGCTTTGAGCACGGGGTTGGACTAGATGATGATCTGAGGTCCCTTCCAACCCTGATATTCTTTGAAAACTCCCACATAAGTATTAACAACAGGGGCTTAAGTGCTGCAGAGACCTCTTGCTGGATTTCTGCACAGGGGTGAATTGCACCTATAGGGAACCCAAACCAACACAGTTCTGCAGGTGTTAATCCAGCAAAGCACTTAGGCGTGTGCACAACTTGAAGTGGGCAAGTCACCCCATTGAAGTCAATGTAATGCTTAATGTTCCCCATATGCTTAAGCATTGCGCTGGCTCAGGGTCCACAGGGGTGCTCCCTTGAGAAGGGAGTGAATAAAAAGTAGCCTTGTTTAGAGGACCAAATTCAGCCCAGGTTTGAAGTTGGGGGATGAGGTTGTCCCTTTAAAAGGGCAGTCTTGTTGTTAGCACAAGCAGATTTTGTGTACAAGTGCTCCCCAAACCAGACATTTATCAAATGCTTTCCAGCTCTAACTTCTTTATTTAATGTGTTAGTAACCACTTTGAAAAAGTACCAGTGTCCCATAATACTGAAATACTTCACCATAAAAGATAATTATGATGATTATGATCTACATAAGCAAAGGCCATTGTCTGGTCTATGCTGATAATATAAAGGGATTTACACCATCTCTTCGCCAGTTCAGAAATGTTCTCTTGTGCGACTGAATTTGTTAACATCATTCCGCGCTGTCACCACACGGGATTGAAATGACTTGCAGCCGCAGACATTGTTCCACAGGGAAATGGGGGCTCTGGTTACTTATATAGGACATGTCTGCTCTCCCTCTTCTGCGTGGTGTAACATCAGATGCCCTAGTGGGGATGCATGGGTGAGATTGACATCAGAACATGGTCCTCTAAGGGAAGCATATCCTGCCCCCTCCTCTACATCCGTGGAGAGCTTTGATCATAGTGGGATTGGGGTGGTCCTACTACATCGGTGGGATGGGGGGTAGATTCGAGGGGCTTATGCAGGGGATTTGCCATATATAACTCACTTCCACTCAGTGTACAACTGCAGAAGGTGGCTTTGGCATGAGGGAGGAGTAGGGGTGGAGCTGAGACATCCATGACTAAGTGGATCATCCAGCTCTGAGGCTTCACATCAGAGGTGGTTTCTCAAGCCCATTGATCTGTATAAGATGATTTATTCAGTATGATGAAGACAGTTGTGAATTTATCAGGTACAGTTGGATATTTCTTTCAAATCATCAGCCATTGCTTCCTTCAGACACACACTAACACCTTGAAGTGACTCCTCTTCCCTCCTCCATTCTGTGGAAGGATGTTTGTATTTCTTACAGCAAGGAAGGGACTCCTCCAATGAACAAAAGAGCATAGGAATGGCCATACTGGGTCAGACCAATGGCCCATCTAACCCAGTATCCTGTCTTCTGACAGTGGCCAGTGCCAGGAGCTTCAGAAGGAATGAACAGAACAGGCAATCGCTGAGTGATGCATCCCTTGTTGTCCACTCCCAGTGAACAAGTGACGTAAGGTTACCCAGCGACACTAATATCCCAGGATAAATCCCACATCTTATTGCCAACCTTGTCTAAAGGGTAAAACAGAGGCGAAGCAATACAGGGTAATATTTCCTATGTCAATGGCTGTAAATCAGTGGCTCTCAAACTTTTTTACTGGTGACCCTTTCACATAGCAAACCTCTGAGTGCGACCCCCTTTATAAATTAAACACACTTTTTAATATATTTAACACCATTATAAATGCTGGAGATAAGCAGGGTTTGGGGTGGAGGCTGACAGCTCGCGACCCACCATGTAATAACCTCGCGACCCCCCTGAGGGGTCCCGATGCCCAGTTTGAGAACCCCTGCTGTAAGTACTCATTGTCTGTATGTGCAAATAAATATTTCCCGTGAAAGAGAGACAGCTATAGCGGGCTCGTGTCTCCTCTCACCTACATCTCAGTGACTCCGCTGGCTTCAGTGGAGCACTCGTGTGAGTATGATAAGAAACAGGCCTGTAAAGTCAAGTCTATTCCATCTTTCATCCAATGGTCGTGTTGTAGCCACATTAGATTCAGTGGTAATGTGGTCTTGTGGGTTCTCTTTCCAGTCCTGGCCACAGACCAGCTGTGTGATGTTGGGCATGTCATTTCCCCTCTCTGAGGCTTTGTTTCCCCTTCCACAATCTATTTAGCCTGTAAGCTCTTTTGGGCAGGGACTGCCTGTGAGAAGAATGGCCAATGTAGTTGGGACTTCTAGGGAATTCTGTGATAGAAATAACAAATCAGAGTCATTAAGGGCCATGCTATAAACCCGTAACTTATATTGGTGAGTTGCTGATTGCAGGAGTGGGACAATGAGTGTGAGGAGCTAGCCAACAGTGAGAGTAGGGGGCTCACAATTGGCTCCCAAATTTGCTTCCATTTGTCATGTTTGTTTGTTTTTTTTAAGGGAAAAAAAGAACTTTTCTGCGGGGCTGAGGAAATGTTTATATCTTATTAGGTGTTTTCCTACACAATAGAGGATTGAAATATGCAGCCACTTCACTGCTTTTAGAAACAAAGCATTTTCTCTATTATGTAGTCCAGCGAGAGAGAATTGAAATTTCCACACCCCATTCACACCCTCATTGATTCTTCTAATCAGAATGTGATTTTTTCCCCCTAGTTGGTTTTGATCAAATCACTGCAATAATATTGTTTCGCTATTGGCCAGCACAGATACGGTCAGGTAATTTAGAAGTAGAATCTAGGTTCTGGAGGAAAACAAAATGAAATGAAGAGGGTGTTTGTGAGCATGAGGGGATACTGCACAGGTTGGGTCAGATCCCGGCTTGTCTGATTCCGCTCATCTCTACTGACGTTCATAGAGCTATGCCACTTTCTGGGGACTTGATCCTCAGCTGGTGTAATGGGAACAGAAACATGCTCATGCAATTGTTTTTAAGCAGTTGTGGGCTGGATCCTGGAGCCTGCACCAGCTGAATACCTGGAACATTGCCCTGGTGTTAGATCAGCTCTCTAGAAACTTGGCATGTCACTTCATTTCTATCTTGTCTACTTAGACTGTAAGGTCTCGGGGGAAGGGACAGTTGGAGGCCATTTGGGGCTTGATCCAAAGCCCACTGAAGTCAAGTAGGAGATTTTGTTCACTGGCTTCCAGTGCTCAGAACCACTCAAGATTTGGGTCCAGCTTTTTAAAGATATTTAGGCATTCCTGGACTCAGTGTCACAACACTTAACTGACTGCAGAACCTAAATCTTGTTTTCAAAAGGGAATTAGACACTTAGAAATCTAAATTCCATCAACAGTCAATGGGATTTAGACTCTGAAGTGCCTAAATCCATGTTGAAAAGGAGATTTAGGCTTCTAAGTCAGTAGGCATTACGATGCTGAGTGCGGCAACGCCAACATACCTTTAAAAATCTGCGCCTTGTCTACAGTGAAAGGTTGTCTACAGGTTTTTATTAATTATTATTATTGTTAACGTTCTCCTGCAGTAATGGAAACCCAAACCTTACAGCATTGTGCTTAGAGATGAGAACCAGGAAGTGAAGCTAACAATAAAGAGAATGTCAAGCTGACTCAATCTAGCTGAATGAACTGAATAAAATGAGGCATACTGCGTAAGTGGATAAGATGCAAACTACATTCATGCCATTCCTTTGGTGGTTATAATCCAAGGTGTTACTGGTAAAGACATAACGTAATTTAAATATATGACTCAGGCTACCTATGGGGCTATACCTAGGAAGGAATCTTGTCCATAAAATTTATCTCAGTGGTATCCCTTTAATACAAAAATAGCAATCCTGTTTCATACATTAGATCAGAAATACACATCTATCTGTTTATATAGAGATAGAAAACCCAGATTTGCAAGGAGTTGGATGTGAAAATGTTTGTCGAGTCAGCTGGTTTAGGGATCCTGTTGAATTGTCCTTTTTTGTCTAAATTACTTGCAAGCCTATTCAACTTACACCAATTCTTGATTGAAATAGATATAGGCTGATATTCACCCTCCATGTTTTTGTCCTCAGCATTAGACATTGGAGCATATACTGAGTGTTAATTAAGTTGTACTCTTATCCACTACAGGAGAGATGTGAAACAAGAACCTCCTTAGATAGATATTAATTACTGTTTTCATGTGGACCCAGAAGACTCTTAAATGGAATATTTCCCTTTCATACATAGTCTTTTCCTGGAGTTCAGAATGGGACCCCACCACCTCCTGCCTGAGTTTGCTTTGTAAATACCCTGTGTGACAGGGAGAGAAGCGACTTACAGAAAGACAATCTCTGTTTTACTTCAGCTAAAGCATTTGCAAACAATTCATGCTGTTTGCTTAGCTTTTGTATTGCTGTATTCCTGAGGAATGCAATGCAGTGCAAGAGAAATGAAGGTCTCTTATGTACATTTTAATTTTGATGAAAACTTACACATTATTATACCATACCGGTTATTGTTCTGCTGTAATTGGTTGGGAGATCCAGTGACAAAAGACAGAGGAAAAGCCTGATGTTGAAGAAATTGCAGAACTGTATTACCCATTTATGAACAATGTGAAGGAAATAGGGGTCTAGGGGATAGGGTACAGATTGGGAGTCAGGAGACTTCAGCTCTGGTCTCAGCTCCGCCACTGACTGGCTGTATGACCGTAGGCAAGTCACTTCTGTTCTCTCTGCCTCAATTTCCCCATCTTTAAAAATAGCAATAATGACACTTACCACCCTTTGAGCAGCAATATACAAGAGCTAAGTATTAGAAGGCTGCAGACGCAGGGGATGTATATTGAAAACCTCCACTTCTGTAATATCTGAGTAATCAGTCACAACTCGGATTGTTAGGCAATATCCACATCCCCTCATCTGGGGTCAGAGTTTCAATGCAACCCCTCCCCCATGTCCTTCCCTTATTGCCACTGTTCCTGCCAATGGGTCTGCTCTATAAGTGGGGCTCTTCCTAGTTGCGACCACAATATAAATAAATAAAGAATAACAACACTCAAGACCCCATTGCGCTAGACTCTTACAATGCATTTGTGTAGCGACCACCTCCATTTTATTGCATTCATTTTACAAATGATGGAGAGGACCAAATTCCTCCCTGGTATATGTTGGTTTCCTTCCATTGAAGTGATAGGAGTTATGCCCATTTGGATCAGGTCTAGGTTTTTCTCTTCAACTCTCTCTCCTAATGCCTGTGAAGAAGTTACTACATCTCAGGTCACAGCTGGTTGCAGTTTGGGAATAAGTGCCTGTCCCTTGTGTAGGGTGTTGGGGGCCAGTCAATATGCATAACTTGTCCAGCACTTTGCCCTTCACCTCAGCAGGGGTGATGTATGGATTTCCTTTTGGCACTTTGATCTTCCTGCCCGGCTACTGCACCTGTGATTTATCAGGAAGCAATCTATGATGGAGTCTGATTGGTGGTGGCAGTGGGGTCCATGCATATCCTATGCAGCAAGGAAAATGTCACCTTAAGGAGCACCTCACAGTTATTTTACTTAACAATCTTTCCCTACCCTCGCATTGGAAATATCATATTGCTGGGCCATGCAATCTGGCACTGTGATAGCTGTGGTCTCTAGCAGCTGCTGGATGTGGTCTTTAGCTGATGATGAAGGTAAACCACTTCCCTATCAAACTCCATAATCTACCCAACTAATTATGCAATGATAAATATGCAGTAATAAGTTCCTTTCTGACCCCGGAAGCAATTGACATATGCCCTGAGGTGTGACATTTGATTACCTATACGTCAGTGTTGAGCTTGTCAACTGCAGGTGTTATTAACAGTCGTGAAAATACATTTTCCAGGGCATATCCATTTAAAAAAAGGAAAATATACTCAGGAACAGCATAAATGAAAACAACAACAAACAACAAAAGAAAACCCCATTATTTATTCTGTTCCCAAAGAGTTTCCACACACCATATGGCAAATGTTTTTTCCCCCAGGTTTGTTTTTGTCCCGCAGATGTAATTATAATTCTTTTTTTCACCTTCCCCAGAGAGATCATCTTATGTTGTAAAGACAGTGTGAAATGGGAGCCCTTCCACATTGTTGTTACATTATTGTTACAATAAACCAGCTAATTTCCACTCCCAGCATGTGCGCAGCCTCTGGTAAATTCTATTTCTTGGAGATTTTAACCCTGGAGTATTGGTGATGGACAAATACTTGTGCCTCATTTCCTGCAGAAGATTGGGTCAGACAACCCTCCACCACAGGTGGGCTCGAGATCTATTAATATCATTTGTAGTCCAGCACTTCCTACAAGCCCCAGCTAAGACCAGAGCTCCATGGTGCTCACTGTTGTACATACACAAGAAACAATCCCTTCCCCAAAAAGATAAGACAAGGGATAGGAGAGGAAACTGAGGTACAGAGAGGTGAAGTGAATTGCTTAAGGTAACATAGCACAGTGTTTCTCAAACGGGGGTTGCTGCTTGAGCAGGGAAAGCCCCTGGCGGGCCGGGCTGGTTTATTTACCTGCTCCGTCTGTAGGTCTGGCCATTCGTGGCCCTCACTGGCTGTGGTTCGCCACTCCAGGCCAATGGAGGCTGCTGGAAGTGGCACGGGCCGAGGGACATACTGGCTGGTGCTTCCAGCAGCTCCCATTGGCCTGGAGCAGTGAACCACAGCTAGTGGGGGCCACGATCGGCCGGACCTGTGGATGGGGAAGGTAAACAAACTGGCCCGGCCCACTAGGGGGTTTCCCTACACAAGTGGTGGCTCCAGTTTGAGAAATTCTGACATAGCAGGTTTAATATTAAAGCCAGGAATAGAACCCAGATGTCTTGAGCCCCAGGCCTGTACCCTAGTCATTAGACAACTACTTCTAGATTTTGTTTGGATTGAGGGCTTTGGTTAGCCCTCTTACAGAGATATAGACCATTTCCAATATTCAGATCTAGGGGCTTATCCAAATAATTTCAGAAGCCCATGGGTACACAAATTTTCCAGAATTGCAGTTCTTTACAGGATCTCCTGCTTCTGGCCAAGGCAGAAATGCCACAGGTAAAGCTTTTCTTACCATGGTTTAAGAGCCCACTTCCATGATTGTCTGCGACATGGCCAGGAGCCGCAGAGGCAGCAGTGGAAGTGAAGTGAAAAATAATGAGGGTGGATGGGAATTAACCAAACCTGATCAAGCCAAAGGAAAAGATCGAGTTTGGGTAGAGATTTGGGCACAAGTTCAAGTGTTTTTATTTCCTCTGAACTGGTCCTCAGACTTCTGACATACACAGAGCCTTTAGTTATCTATAGGATAACCTGCTGTCCATGGGATGCTATTGTAGCCTATAGGGCTAGCTTGCTTACTTGCCTATATATCTTTCCTTATGGGTTTGACTATTTGTTTTATTATAATAGGTTATAATAGGTTTATAGATTTATATTAAGGTATTTTGGCTGTAACGCAAGGGGAGATAAAATTGCTCTGCACAAATATATCAGAGAGAGAAATATCGGGGAGGAAGAGGAATTATTTGAGTTAAATGCCAGTGTGGACACAGGAACAAATGGATATAAAATGACCATCAACAAGTTTAGGCTTGAAGTTAGATGAAGGCTTCTAACCATCAGAGGAGTGAAGTTCTGAAACAGATTTCCAAAGAGAGTAGAGGGGGGAAAAGAACCTAACTGGATTCAAGATGGAACTTGATAAATTTATGGATGGGGTGGTATAATGAGACTGCCTACAATGGCATGAAGCCAGTCTGCTAGTGCTAGCAGCAAATATCTGTGATGTATAATGTTGAGACGCTAGATGGGGAGGGCTCTGAGTTACTACAGAGAATTCTTTCCCAGGTGTCTGGCTGGTGGGTCTTGCCCACATACTCAGGGTCTAACTGATCACTATATTTGGGGTCGGGAAGGAATCTTCCCTTGAGGGGGTTTCACTTTCATCTGCAGCATGGAGCATGGGTCACTTGTAGGTTTAAACTAGAGTAAATGGTGGATTCTCTGTAACTTCAAGTCTTTAAATCATGATTTGAGGACTTCAGTAACACAACCAGAGGTTAGGGGTCTATCAGAAGAGTGAGTGGGCGAGGTTCTGTAGCCTGTGGTATGCAGGAGATCAGACTAGATGATCATGATGGTCCCTTCTGGCCTTAAAGTTTATGAGTCTAAGTCTCACCCTTAGTCTGTCCCTGAGCATTGGCAAGGAGAGATTTAATTACCCACCATGAGCACTCTAGTTACACGGAAGTCCAGCTTTGAAGGCTCTGTAATGATGGCTAATTCACAGCCTCTTTTGGCAGCTTATTGCTTGTTACAATATTTAACTTAGCATTTCCTGGTTATAACTTAAGACTATTTCTTGTTGTGTCCTTCTTGGAATTAGATTGGTTTGGCCTGATTTGTCTTAAGTGTCATTTAAGTTTTCAAAACCGGATGCAAGGGCAATTTATGTGATTGTTAATCAAGTTTCTGAGGATTGTGCCTAAGGGCCAGCCAAGAATGGAGTCTCAGTGTGCTAGGCACTGCGCAAACACAGAGCAGGTGGGTCCAGTCTTAATGAACTTGTAATAAATGAGATGAATAGGATGTATGCTGGCTCCCGTATAGGGATACAATTCTTCCTAATTAGAACAATCTCACACCTTTGCATTGTGTGTCTGGGTGCACATACAGTGATCAATCCCGCCCTGGGTCTTCATTTCTTTAGACTAAACACATCCAGTTCTCTTAATCTTTTTCTCAGCAGTCTGAGTTGCCTGATTCTTTTTGTTATTTGAGTTGCAATGAACTTTTCCCCATTCACTTGTCTTCATTTTTTAAAATAAAATATAGGGCTCAGAACTGAACACCGCCTTCCAATTAAAGCCTTACCAGGGCCAGAGTGGAGTGGAATAATTGCCTGACTTGTTTTACATATAATACTCTATTAATGGCTTGATCTGGGAGTCTGCACTCATTTGGAATATTTTTAACTTTTTTTTACCTTTCGCAGCAGATGAAAAGCTGGGCGAAGCTGAAACCGGACCGAGACTCCGAGACTCCTGTAAGCTGAAGATAGCAGATGGCATAGTCTGCGTTTGTTTCATCTTTCCTTTTCTCTATTATTTGGAGGATTTTGCATCTGCCTATTTTATTACCTTGACATCTTTCTACCCATGGAAGCTATTTTTTTTAAGCTTTCCACTTAGTTGCAGCATAATACGTAATGCAGTGCTCAAGATGAAAGCTGTTATCTGATTTGGAGTTTAATGTTCGAAAGTCCTCAAGCTGGTTTATCTAAAGATCCTCCCTGTATAATTGTGTATTTAGAATTCAGCTGTGGTGTAATAGAAAGAGCACTCCATGTTCTGTCTGGAATCACAGAAAAGATACAATTTATTTTTAAGTGAACAGGGAGGATGAAAGGAAAAAAAAACAAATATATTCAATGGAGTTTCAGAAACTTCTACACTCCAGATCCAAAGTATATGGGTTTGAAAGGCTATGAATCAGAAGGAGAACCAAAGCCAAGAGGAAAGATGGAGATTAAAACTTCAGAGTAATAGAAAGACTTTAAGATCTAGAGCAGTCCTAGATTGGTTATTTGTTGGTATTGTGGAAGCCTTTAGAAGCCCTAGTCATGCAGCAGGTCCCCATTGCGCTAGGTGCTGTACAAAGATGCCTAAAGCAGCAGAGCAACCCTGGGGGATTGAATCTAGTTCCTGTAGTATTTTTTTGCTGCGGTGTCTTTAACTGAAATATTAATAATACATCCAAAGCAGTTGGTTTTAATGGGAAAATGAGTAAAACTGCTCTCAGACATTGTAACACAATCTGTTCATAAGAGCAGTGTGATTGCACTGGTTTGGGGCCTGTTAAAATGTCTCAGATATAAGGCCAGATTTATTATTGTTATTTATATTACCTTGAGAGACCAACTGAGATAAAAGAGGTCCCATTTTTCTAGCCACTGTGTGTGTGTGAATGCGTGCGCAGGCGCACACACACACACACACACACACACACACACACACACACACGCACACTGAGAGTGTGTCAAAGAGTATGTAATCTAAATAAACAAGATAGACAAAATGTGGGTGAAAGAAAGTGTTACTATTCCATTGTACACATGGGGATGTATGGCAAAAATAGAATACATGATTTGCCCGAGGTCACACAGGAAGTCTGTGGCAGAGGCAGGAATAGAATCCAGGTCTTTTGTCAAAAATCAAATCTTTGATGTAAAAATTGATCAACTCCCCCTAAATCAGGGGAATTTCAACCAGCTTTAGCAAGGATTTTGTTTAAAGAAGATTTAAAACTATCAGAAGAAGGTGTAAAGCTTTCTCCATTCGTTTCTCATCAATTTGTGGCTGCCTGTGCCTCACCTCACTGGAGAACTTTAGTCTAGCTTTGAATTCAGTGAACGGCTGATGAATGGGATACTCAGCAATCAGCCCTGGGAATGAGTGCAGCTGGTCAGATCAGGATCTAATACCCACCTCGATGCACTGAGAAATGTCACAACTTTTAGCTAAAGAATGGGTCCTTATCCCAAAAAATATTTTGACAATTTCAGATTTGCTTGCTCGGACAAAACTCGATTTTCATATAAAAAAGAAACCTGGAGTTCATATATACTGATGGCCAACCACTATCTTGTGAAAATGTTACAAGAAGCAATATTTTAGCTGTGAAACGTCCCAGGATATAATTAAGAATGTGTCTTCAGGACCTGTTGGGGAAAAAAAGCTCATCTCTAGCCACACAGCTTGAGAAAGGAAAGGTAACTCTACACAAAGCAGCAGTCTCCTTGGACTAAAAAATGAGAGCAACAGACAGCTATAAAAATATTGAAATAATGGCCTCCCTGCCCTTCTCTAGAGCTCAATGCAGGAGAGCATCTGGACCAATGTTTCTACACCATGAACAGATATGTGTGCATGTGGGTATCTACATACACATAAATACAGGCATGTGCATTCCCATCTTTGCTCTTTCGGAATGCAAATTAAAGATTCTTTCTAAAGAAAATACTTGCCTATGGAATGGCTGATTAAAGTCATCAGAGTTTTCCCTTAACAGAGAATGTCATCAATTTCTATTTTGCAGCAGAACGGGCATCAAAGGTGCCAATGGGAAATGCTTTGGTACCTTGAACTATAAATGATGCTGATTTCATCAAATCCACACAAAGTGCAGGTGGTGGGTCAGCAGGGCTAGGCAAAGTTTAGAACATAATAGGGGCCAAAAGGTGAGAAGAGAGACATGCCTTTCATATCTGTGGAGCATCAATGTAGAGGCTGCTGGAAATAATTAGGTTCCTTGATTTCCATTGCCATTTGGTACTCTTCGCACTAATCAGAGTAGCTGCACATTTGCATCAACTGAAGGGTATTTAAGTATTTCTTATTAGGAAGAGCCTGTAACAAAGATAAAGGTCTCCTGACTTTTTGAATTCATTGTCCCTGTGATTCTCAACCATGCTTGATGCATGGCCAGAAATGAGGGGAAGATGGATGTTTAATATTTATTAAAGAGCCTCAGATCTCTATAATCTGTAATCTTTGATCCGGTTAAATATTCCAAATTCTTTTTATTTATTAATAAATGTTTCATTCATTCTCTTTCAAACCCAGAATGAAGTTCTGAGGTCATGCAGTCTGTGAGATGAATCACAGAACAGAGACTGAGGAAGACCTGGTTTCTAATCACTTTGTAGGGGTCTTGTAGGACTTAGTAGCCCAGTGGTTGGAGTAAGATGCTGGGAGTTGGGATTTCCGGTTTTTACTTCCAGGCTGGATACTGATTGGACAGTCCTTTCTGATCTCAGGCATATTAGCTTCACCTTTCCGTGCCTTGGATTATCCATATGTAAAACAAGGAGAGTAAATATTCTCTCTCTCAGGGTTGCTGTGGGTCTTAATAAGTTAATGGCAGTAAAATGCTTTGAAAGCCGTGCAGTGTGCCATATGGTCTGGATTTTCCAAAGAGCTCAGCTCTCATCTATACACCTAAATAATTGGCCAGATTTTCCAAAGAACCCAGGATATCGAGTGCATGTTCGGTGCTGCACCTTTTCAAAAACCTGGCCATTAAAGTCACAATGTGAGCTCCAGAAACTTTTCGGCAACCTGGCCCTTATTCAATAGGAGCTGAGTTCATTTAAAAATCTGGCCCTAACTGGGGGTGCTGAATATTTGCAAATCTGGCAAAATCTTTGGAAAATCTGGTTTCACAAGTGCAGAGTGTCATAAACATAGCTGATTATGAATGAAATCCTGACGATTGATGTCAAGGGGAGTTTTGACATAGTCTTCAAGGGGCCAAGGTTTTACCGTATATGATGCACTTGATCAAATAACTGTGGCTGGATGAGGATAAGCTTCCTGAAGTAATCATGGAGACTAAGGAGGGTTTCCTGAATATTCAGCAGTAGAAAGGGCTTCTCCTTTTCTCTTAGATTAACCAGATCTTTAACTATATGCACCATTCTTGTTTTTGAAAGATGATATGAGAAGTTCCTTTTCATTATTTAAAGTAAGGGAAATACACCACCGCCACCACCACTCTCAGCATGTGAAGGATTTCTGATTGAAATTCTGCCCCTGGCACCTGCAGAATTTCTTGGCCCTGGCCTTTCTACACATTTACCTTGCTCCCACCCTTCACTCTGTTACATGGAATTGAGCGACCAGGACATAACATACCTTGTATCTATGTTACATGAACTCCACACTTTTTTATGGCCTGGCTCAAAGCCCACTGAAGTTAATGGGAGTTTTTCTATTGACTTTCAGTGGGATTTGGATCAGGCCTCCTTAGTCTTTAGCTAAATATACCACAGGTATTTCCTCATTTTACAGGGAGAAATATGCCAGGGACAAGCCAAAGGGTCATAACTTCAGACATGCCCAGTACAGGATCTCACAATGGATGTGCTTCCAGTGTAGCCTCCAGGAGAGAAGGAAGATATCCTATATTGGGTATAGCTAGCTTCAGAAAACAAGAGTTAGAACCTTATTCGTCTTCAGCTTTCTGGAGGCAGAGGAAGAAGTTCTTGTAAGAAGCACCTCTCGAGGAAGTTGGTTTACTTATTTATATGAGGCATATGCCTCAAGGAAACAGGGAGAGAGGTCTCAGTCCTTGAATCATTCTCCTTCAGGATTCCTGGGAATGTTGCTCTGAACTTGACATGCAGATTCCAGGATATCAGGATGCAAACCCATACTAGATAACAATGTAAATCCAGAGCAGTGCCACTGAAGTCAACAGAATTTCACCAGATTCATTCCAGTATAAATGAAATTGAAATCTCTCTTATGCCAGGGATATAGTAATATCCAAGAAACCATAATTCTGGTTCATGGAGGGGATGGACAGGGAAAGAACACAAGATTTTACACTAAAAACACTCAGCCTCTATGGGACCAGAATAAAGGTTCTGACACTGAGATCATTTTTAGGAAGTAAGAATATGTGATTAATTCCTGGGACTAGTCACTTTTCAGGAGACCTAAGTGAAGGGGAATTTTAGAATAAGAAATATAACTAAACCTGTATCCAGGACTCACTATGAAGCCATAGGACTAAGGGATTACACAGAGGGCTCAAAATGTAGCCAGTCTGTGATAATGTAGCATGCTATCATTATGTATATATTGTTCTACCGTTGGTGGCTTGCAAAATTTCAGCCCCCACCCCACTCCACTGCTGCCATGTCCACCAGCTTAAACCTCATCCTTGCAGTATTATGATGCTTCATCCATAGGTTCTATCCAGTTTCTTTTTAAAGAGCATGTCTGTGCCATGTTTCATTAAACACTTGTCAGGTTTGCAGAGCCAGCTCTGCAGAGTCCCCTGTCCAGTTAAAAGCAACAGCACTTACATGAGACACTTGGGTCTTTAGCAGTTCACCCCTCCGTGGTCTTCTGTGAGATTTCCCACTCTGAACTCAACTCAGGACCTATCCAAAGATGATGCATTGGCTGCAGCTCCAGTCCTCCCGACAAAAAACGGATTTGGGAGAGATTCAGTTCAACCCAGAATATGCCCATTATCAAGCTCTGACTACACGTATCTAGGAGGAGTTTTTCCCTCTCTCATTTCAAGTGACAAATCCTTGTTTGCACCCAATTGGGTGCCTCTCACTACAGTGTGGCCCCCAGGGTAGAGGTTCTTATGTCTGTCTTACACCTCTTCTGTTTTCTGTTTATGGTGAATGACAGACACTATATTCATCCAGACTAATCATTCTGCCAGAGGGGATCAGGATGAGTGAAACTTTGCCCAAGCAACTTCTTGGAATGACAGAATGGGATATGGGATATGTTTGGGATATGGAAACTTCCCGGAGGGCAAAAAAAGAATCAAGTTGCCCTTGAGGGTAGCAAACTGACAGCAGGTGACACCTACCTCCCCACCCTATCCCAGAAAAGAACAGACTTTTGTTTCAAATCCCATTTCACAGGCTTTAATTATTATGTACCACAAGTTTCCAGACTTTCATGCAGTGACACTTCGTTTTTGGAAGCACTGAAGCTCTTGCTAACACGCTGCATGGGGCTGTCTTGAAAGAGGAGTCCGTCCTCTCAGCAGCCTGAGGGGGGAAGCCCTCTCTTGGTAATTTTATTCTTCTGAAGGTTGAACAAAACTGCAATGAAAGTGAGAACAAAGCTCTGGTAGGCCACACAGCTTTTCCATTCAAACCCAAAACATTTATAAACTTTTGCTTTATTCCTTTAGATCTTCAGTTATTATTCCTACAGTGTTTCTGATGCAGAAAATCCAGTCAAATTCAAAGGCATTATGGAAAACAGACATAAGCTTGAACCATGGGAGTTATATTTCCTCATACTGCATTCTCCTCTCACCACCAGCTGATGGTTTCCATGGCTGAATTTAACCTGGGGTTTTGCTTACTAACAATTAGAGCCTTCTGGTCTCTGCAGGATGATTCTGTATCTACTTGCTTTTTAGTAGTTCAAGGAACTTAAAAACAGTTCTGTTAATTAAGTACAAAAAATAAGGCTCTCCAGTGAAAGGAGCTCCCATAATGACAGCTGCTGGGATGCAGGCTCTGTGAGAGTGACCTGCAGAACTTCAGTGGATTTACTTGTTACCAGCCTGAGTTTTGGGTGTTATGAAAGCAGTTCGGTTTATCAAGGTGGATGGTTACCTTACCCTGGGGAATCTGTTTTCATTTTTTCCACAAGTGGAGTTTTGTAGTTTAAACTGAAATAGAGCCACATATTCAAAGGCTCCTGGTGGATATGGATCTCATTCAGAGCAAAACAAGGTCAATGAACAGATTCACTTTGGCTTTGGGCTCTGGATTTGGTTAGTTTTCAGGAAGGGACCCAGTTGTGTACTCTGTGGAGGGCGGCAGGGTTTCTGTGTCTGTTTTTGATGTGGCAGGTAAACTATCAGCTTCAGGCAGCCCTGTTTCTAAGAGACAGGGGCTGAGTATGTTGGGCTTTGGTTTGAAACTGAGCCGCATTTCATCCAAGTTCAGCTGGGTGAAGGATCTGGATGAACTGTTTGGATCCAGGCCTATTTGTAGTATCTAAAATAGTGCCAATAGAGTGTCCTATCAGCTTCGATTTCTGCATTTGTATAGGGTGGATCACTACCTGAGGTTAGGGTGACCAGATGTCCCAATTTTATAGGGACAGTCCCGATATTTGGGGCTTTTTCTTATATAGGCTCCTACAACCCCCACCATCTCTCCCAATTTTTCACATTTGCTGTCTGGTCACCCTACCTGAGGTCATATGTGTCTCCCAGCACTAGGCCTCCTGTGGGAATGGCAGATCCCAGAACACTTTGATTTTACAATAGCTGCTCTCCGAGGTGCTGAACTGATGAGCTCCTACTGTGCCCCTTTTTGGAGCAGTCAGCCACTGGCTTGCATTGGTAGCTCTGCCATAACAGTAGACACTCCAGGAGGGGCAATGTTTCCAGAAGCACAATCCCTCCTCAAGCTCTGTGGTGTGCAAGAGCACTGAACCACCCTTTTCCATGCCTAGCCAGCTCATTGAACTATTGTGGTGCCAGGAAAGGGCCTTGGTCCTGCTCTCTTTCCCCTTTCGGGAGAGGCAGAAGAATGCAGAGCCCATGATAGTTCCTAGCCCTTGAGTTTGGGTTGCATAGGTGTTGAGGGAAGGAAGACAGGTTCCTTGAGCCCCTCTCCATTCTCTTTGGGGATGAAAGATGATTGGGCCCTGGGCTCTTACTGAGCTGTGACAGGGAGTCAGCATGTCATTCTAACTCCATTCGTCCCAATATGTCAGTGTTCATGGGATGGAACTGTATGAGCCTTCGCATAAACTCCTTACAGGCTGAGTTAACAAAAAATGCAAGATATGTTCTATTGGTTAGAGCAGAGGACTGGGTGAGAGCAGACTTCCTGTGTGACCTGGGACAAATCATTTAGTCTCCTTAGGCCTCCATTCCCCATCTTACCTAGTAAACTACATGCCCCCATCACCACAGTATCTAAACATCTTAAAGCACTGATGTATTTTATTCTTGAGGTAGGACACTGCTATTATCCTCATTTTACAGATGGAGAGCTGAGGCACAGAGATGCTTTGTGGCTTTTCCAAGTTCAAACAAGGCAATACTAACCACTGGATCACCCTTCCTGTCTGCAAACTGGAGGAAATAATCCTCCTTTAGGGTATTACTCTACGGTAATACTCCTTTGATCCTACTTTGCTTTGTCTTGTCTACTCAGACTGTAAGCAGTTTGGGGGAAGGACTGTCTCTTACTGTGCGTATGTACAGTGCCTCACACAGTCGGGGCCTGATCTCATTCGAGCCTTCTGTGCTACCATGACAAAAATAAATTGTCGGCTATTTTTCAGTCAGAGTTTCGGGGGCTGGTTTTAGTGAAGGTTCTTATTTGCCGCTGTCTGTAGAAAAGTCAGCTTAAGTTCAAACACACACACACACACACACACACACACACACACACACACACACACACACACACAATCTTGCAGAGAATTTACGTCCACACCCACCCAGTGGACTGCGTCTTCTGGGAATTTTGAAAGAATTAAGTGTTTTGAAAGAGCCCAGCTATTTAGGCTTTGAAAATCAGCTACTCAGCAGGCCAGCATTAAAATTAATTTAATGGAGTGTATATTAACATACTTGACACTTTTTTGATCAATGTTTATATACAATGCTGACCGATGGAAATAAAGCTCTCTCCCCCATGAGGTTTGTACAAGGAAACTCACAAATTTACCACTCCCACCCCACAGGGAGGCTTTCCGCTTCTAGAGTAGACATAGTACATCAAATTTAAGAGTCTTTAAATATTAAGCATGGGCATCAGCCTTTGCATATAATAAACCCACTTTTCAAATAATGTTTCATTCACTGACACTGGAATATGTAAAGAATTTTCCTTTCAAATATACTGTGGAAGTTAATTAAGTTCTCTCAGAGTTTATAGCTCAGATTCACTTAAAACTACAGTGGGCTATTTATGGCCTAACCTAAAAATGCAACACAGTGAAACTTTTGATATGTTGATAAGTGATAAGAATGTCATTTGAGGTTTATTTTTTTAATAATAATTTAATTGTCATTGTAAAATGCCTCATAGTTAGGACAGATTAAATTGCCACTGAAGCCATTACTTGAAATTCATAACCCCAATAAATGTGAAGTGTTTGCTGCTGCGCCATAAATAACAGTGCTTGTTCCAGGAAAATGAGGTGCAGGAAATAAATTAAGAAAACCCAAACATATAGGACATTAGGTTGCAACAATTTGCTGTACAGGCTGCTGACGGGAAGGCAGCTGAACCGAGAGGAGAGGCAAATTCAAGGTTTAATTATGGCCTCGATAAATCATCAATCCTCTATGTGTGTTGCCATGTTGACATGGTTCAAAGATTATTTCACAGTCCAGCTCAATAGCAGTGGGGGAAGTATGTATATTTCAGATGTCATTAGACTGGAAGGGGTTTGAAGAGCACAATTTTTCTGCTGAGACGCATAGACTCAGCACATCATAAAAAAAGGAGGTAAATAATTTACTGTTAGTCTCAGACAAAAGGCATAGGGTTTGATTCTCCACCTTATGTGGTCAGTTATGCCTGGGCTAAAAGGAAAACAGCGCTTTTGATATGAGAAGTGTTTATACTCTCTTTGCATGGGGGTAAATGACCACATACAGCACAAGGCTAAGGAGAAGCAGGTCATGTAACTGGAATCTGGTTATAGCATTGCAGATGGAGCTAGATTAGAGTAAGAACTGGTTGGAAGATGGGAGGAAGGTGGGGGCAGAGATAGCGGATGGGAAGAGAAGATTTCAAACAACTTAATTGTCACACAGAAATGGCATCTGTAGTAAACATATTGAACTGATAAACAATGCAGCTGCCACAGATTTCACACAGAGAAGTAAAAGCCGTGGCCATATGCAATTCATTACCTGCATTAATTAGAGAGTTTTTAAAAAAAAAAAAAAAATTCAGTAGGAGAGGGGACAAATTGGATCACCAGAGAGAATCTGTGTTTGCAGACTCCACATCTGTCCAACCAAAGATCATCTATCGGGGCCTCTTTTGCGCTCAATCCCAGCCATGCCAAGAGAACTGTCCCAAAGAACATGGAGCTGTCACTGTACGGATCCATGGAGTAATTAACATGTACAGTGGGCTTAGGGGGCGGGAGGAGAGAAAAGAAAGTGTTTGGGAATAAACTTTCAAGTGCTGTTGCAGATTCTCCCTCCTTTCCCAGCCAGCTTCATTTTTGGGGAGCCCAGAGAAGAATCCTACAGGTTATAAAGTGAAGAAAGTCCCTCAGTAGGACTCTTTGATAGCAGCACATCCCCTGAAAATGCAGCTGGTTTCTGGTTTTGAAGCTGGAATGGGCTCTGACAATGATTACAGGCACACAAGTCGCTTTGGAGGAAGGAGAGCTTTGGGGATGGAGCGTTCCTGCTTCACAGCCAATTACTGTTTGAACCCACCAAGATGGTCTCCCCACTGTGTTTAACAAATGCATCAGGAACTAACCTTGAAGAGACTTCAGATTCTCTCCCACAGACATGAAATAAAACAAAAGATTCCTTATTAGTGGGCTGGAAACCCAGGGACAGCCACTGAAAAATAAAGTCATAAAAATCTCTCTGCTTTTAAATAGGATTTCATGTTAGTACTGTAAATTAATGTAAATGTCACTTTAAAAGAGAATACAGAATAAAAACCTAATAAAGCCTCACAGCACCGCAGGGGGGTGGTGAGTAAATTGAGAGAATATTTGATTAGATTTCAAATGCTGCTTTTTAATTTGTATGCTCTCACTTATTCCCCTCCCCACCCCCACACACTACTCCCCATCTATTACGTCTGCTGGTGCACACTGAATCTTCAGTGCTACCTAACAGGTGTCCCTCTATTGCCATGCCAAATCCCACATTCGCTAGGGCTCTGGCAGGCACAGCTTCCTCAGAGCTGTGTCCCATCCATGCCAGCTAAGATTCTATCATCTCTGCTGTCTAGCACTCCAACAACATATATTTACTGAGCCCTGGGCCCTGTCCTTGCTGCCTACCTTAGAATGACAGTAACATGGGCATTACTCTATGCAAGCTAGCTAAGACTGTAGCAGTGTGAGCTGCCTCACAGCAGCGCTCTGCCCAAGCAGTGCAAAGACTCCCCCAAAGCTTCCCTTCAGAGCTAAGTAAGGCCCTGCTGATCCTGCAAACCGTTTCATACGGGAAGAGCCCCAAGAAGCCCATGGAGTTGTACTCTACGCAGGCACTGGATGGCTGCATGGAGTGAGTTGTGTTATCAGAGCCCTTCAGCCCCCACAGGATGAACTTCCCCACTGTGGTGCTCCATCCCTGAGGTCTAGAACACCAGTGGTGTAGCATCGCCCTGTTGTGCTCGACATCAGCCAGCCTAGAACTGTGCCAGCATGGGTTTCATCATAGCAGGGCTCTGATGTAAGCAGAGCTCCTCTGTCCAGAGCCTCCTGCAAGCACGACCAAAGACTCCAGTGAAATCACAGAAACATTCCTGTTATCAAGAAAGACCCCAAGATCATCTTCTCAGTGGGTGGGCATGGGGCGGGCAGCTCTGACTGGGACATATCACACTGCCTTTAAAGATCCTTGCTCGTCAGTTTCTTCCCCCGGTAGTAGGATTTGCCCCGTGTTGGTAGGCAGCCATCCTGGAGCAGAGATTATGATCTGAAATCACTATGCTTTTGGCTAGTTCTCCTTTGCTTCGGTGGAACTGGTAGCTTGGAATCCTGTCTTCAGATTGCTCTCCTTTGCTTTGGTCAGGCTCTTCTCCCCAGACACTGTGATTTCAGCTCACTCTCCTTTGTATCAGCCGGGGTGTTGCAGCAGCTCTGTGTCTTTAACTGTCTCTTGCTGTGCCTCGGCCACAGTGCTATCTTGGCCTTGCTGCACCTTTAGCTCCCTCTTCTCAGGTAGCATCAGTTGCATTTGTACAGTTTGAAGCTAGAAACAATCTCCTTTATCCCCATCCATGTTATTTCCTGTGCTGCGAGGAGACTGAGCTTACTTCTGCTCCCTGTTCTCCTGCTGGCTAGCAGACTGGTAGGAAGTGATGGACTCTGTACTTTTCTCTTGGAGATATGGAGGTCGGCCTTAACATATTCCTGGGTCCGTGCTACAGATCTGTATGGTTCACACCTGCTCAGGTAATGGTGATAATACTATAGCCATACGAATGGATGTCTCAGCCTCTTGCTGTGTAGCATTTCCAGTATTCACCCCCTCTTTATCTGTATCCACAGGAGGGAAGGGTGCAAAGGACTGGAAAGAGTAGGCTAGGCCAAAATGCCAAGGGATGATTCTGATCACCCTTAGGGAATTTCTAAAGCCATTTCAAAATGGTGAGGCCACAGGCAACAGCAGCTACAAAATTTGAATGATACTGGCTTACTCAAGGGTGTCCGAGCAGCACACTCAGAGTGATCCTCATTTGTCAGGATGAAAACATAAGGGGAGGTGCAGCCTGCTCCTATCAAGAGAACGCTCTGCTTTAGGAGGTCAACAGACTCTCTTTTATTTCTGCAACAGACTGTATCTTTATACCCCAAATCTGTGTGTGGGTCTGTGGTGGGATTTTAGTGTCAGCATTTACTGGTTGTTTTCTGTGCTTTTTAATATGTTCCAAAGCCCATGGACAGATTACCATAACGCATAGTCTGGACTAACTCAAATGCCAGACTCCTGATCTGCTTGGGTGAGAGAGGT
Source organism: Chelonoidis abingdonii (assembly GCF_003597395.2). Taxonomy (NCBI): domain Eukaryota; kingdom Metazoa; phylum Chordata; order Testudines; family Testudinidae; genus Chelonoidis; species Chelonoidis abingdonii. Next base: position 11,678,041 of record NC_133792.1, on the reverse strand, counting down.
AGGTGAGAACAGTTATTGTTGAAATATTAGGAAGGCCCAGGCATGGTTCAAAGCACCTGCTCCTGTATTCCCCCTCTGTGGTTCAGAAAAGGCATCTGCTCTCAGGCTTCTGGCGCCCCAGCCATCTCCTCTCTTGGGTAGAGATACACATCTGTTTCCCTCTTGATCACAGTATTTCCAGTCTGCGCTGGTCCCTGCCTACATTCTGAACTCCCTAGCAATTCCTATTTCCTAAGCAGATCTGCTTTGCCTTCTCCTCGGAAGCTATAAAGAGAACAATAGCTCACAGCTATAAGGTACCACACAGCCCTTTCTAGGCAAGCACATTTATTCTTATAGTAAAAGCATTACAGAGAAAACATATTAAAACAATAAGGAACCTACAAACATGCTAATAAGATTACTAAAGATCACCCCAACTCTAGCAGGGGCTCTGGCAGGTCCTTCAAATCCTGCCGAGAGAGTTTTCTGTGGTTACAAGTTTGTAACACCATTTTGTCAGAACAAGCCCCTTCCATGAATAAGTCAAGTCTTTCCAACGCTTCCCAGGAAGGATTGGGGTCCTCTTTGGACCGAAAAGCCTATTCATTTTCTAGATCACAAGGCAGACCCTGAGTCAGTTTAAACTCAGGTTATTTATCCAAAAGTCCTTTAACTGTCTGCTGGTCTCTGGAGAATCCAGTCTGATTACTTGCAAGTGCCATCTTGTGGTGGTACCTCTTGGGAGATGTTACAACCTGAGTGAATTTGTCTAATCATTCTCCTCTACTCCATTGTTCCTAGTTCCTGGAGGACTGTATTTCCCCACCACCATGGAATTATGTACAGACTCTGGCCCACAATGATACATAAACTTAGTTTGATAAGAGCTTTCCAGGCTATTGTAGGGAATTGCCATGTCTGTTACAGGCTTTATTTGTGGTTTGGCTTGAAGGGGCTGATCGGTGTTGTCTGAATCTAACTGTGCAAAAATTCATGTTGCAAAAGATTCAGGTGCCTAAAGGTGGGACTACTGGTGCATACACACACATACATACACAAACAAACTAACAAACACAACCCCTCACTAGTCTGGATTGCACCCCTGAATGTGACACTCCTATCCCAGCTCAGACAAGCAAGAATGCACTTATCTTCCAGCAGGGGAAGGCAGGAATCAGGTGGAGGTGAGCTGAGATCAGTTGCCCATGCTGGCTATCTCGCCTCAATTCTGGTTCAATGATGTTAAGATGAGTAATAAACCCAGCCCAGAAATCAAATCTGCACCTAATAACCAATGCTGGAGGTCAGAGTGGATGCTCCATTTGGGCATCAGAATTGATGAACCTCTGAAACAAGTGTAGCCCCCATTTTGAGTTTTCCAGTTCCTGGAACTGTAGACTGAGCCCCCAGGGGAGCCTACCCTATACACAACAATGGTCATGGCTACCCTGGCACTATTTCGCAGCATGCTTGAGTCTGGGAGAGAAGCAGGACAGCTCAGGCAGCCTCTGAGTGCCTCACCAAGGGAGTCTGCACTGCTGTGTGATCTAATGCATGGGTCAGCCAGTTCAAGCCCTGCAGAAACCAGCATCCAGCACGGCATAGATCCAATCCATTGCCAGCTACCAAAAGCCAGCTGAGACCCCCACAGGACTCCAGTCTAGAGCACCTGATACGAGCCAGGAGTGGATCCTGCCAAATCCAGGGGCAAAGATTCTGTAAAAGGATTCCTAGTTTATTTTGTTTAAGTCAGACAATGTTTACAGTGCTCATCTCCAGGCTCATCCCTAGTACATCCTCTGCCTGAGAAGGGGCCAGGAAGAAAGCTGGGGGTTGGGAAGGGTTGTGAGTGTTGGGAGGTGGAAAGTCTGTTGATTTGTTGATGTGTTAGTACCTATGAGTTTACCCTAACCCTTTCCTTCCCCACACTCTATTTTCCTGCTGCAAATGAAGTCCCCCTTTGTTATATGGTTATTTTTGGGGTGTATTGTCCCTTTACTGGGGTTTGTGTTGATACACTTTATTGTCTCTTACAGATTGGGTTTTGTACTCTTGCTAGCAGTGGTAGCATTATTCATTTTTCCAGTGGACAGCACCTCTTGTCTCTCGGGCACAGAGGGGAGACACCTTGGTTGGAGGCACCAGGTATCACCAAAAAGGACCCAGGACACAACTTATGCAAAGAGAGGGGAGAAACCACTACAAGTAGCAAGCACCAAACAGATGGTTTAAGCCACACCTCAGGGGAGGGGCTACACAAGGGCCAGGATTTCCATCCAGAACAGCCTGGAGAAGAAACATCTAATGAGTCATTCTGGGATGGTTGAGTCAGCTTCAAAGGTTCCAATGGGATCAGTGGGAATTTACTCTTCTCTGACATCCTCTGTGTGAGGCTGGACCAAGCAGGACTTTCAAATCCAACCACAGGAAGAAAAAAAACAACAACAGACTCTCATACCTGGAGGATGACCAATGAATGGTAGCTTGCAACAGCCTTGCTTTGGAGGAGAACAATGCCTAGAGGAAATTTACAGAGAAGGCCAATAGCACCACAACAACTTCCTCAGCTCAACAGCCTGACACCAGGTTCAAAGGTGAAACCCTTGCAGCCTTCTTGAATGCTTTTCCCACACCACTAGGGAACCATCCCTGCAGGTGACTGAGGCTCAGCATAGCCAGTCACAGCAGCGCGCCTCCTTTCTCCATTTGGAGTCCCTGCTTTGTCTCTTGAGTCCCTGGGATTTGCAAACCCTAGCAGACGGGATTACAGCAATTCCACAGCTCCTGAGATCCTTGTGTCAGTTCAAACCCTCTTTGGGTGCTCATCTCCCCGAGCAGCTGAACTCCCTGCCTTCCCTCATGGGTTGTCCTCCAGCCCAATCTGAGGCCACCATGCTGCTTTTTTTACTTATTTTCTCCTTCCCTTTCTCTCACCAAACCCTCGTCAATCAGTCCAAATAGTTGCAATGACCAGTAGGAAGCCCCTCACCTTGCTGTCATTCATTTGAATAATGCAAATATTAACGAGGAGAAGGCTCATTAAGGTAAGCAGGAGGATTCTCGCTGACAGCCCACCTCAGCTATGGTGCCAGTGGGATCCTGCTCCAAACTCCAAACAAGGAGAAAATAATCAAACCCTTAATATCATCACCACTGGAATCCTTCTGCAGAGTTTGGCAGACTGGATGGTTGTGTGTAGTTGCCGTTTTTAAAAGACAGAGGCACCATTTACCTATTCCAGATAAAATGTGTCCCCGTCTCCTGTAAGTCATTAATCAGGAACTATCCGATCTCTTTCAGCTGAAACACCAGTAAAACAAATTACTCAAAGGCTAAACAAGGTCCACTAAAGAATCACTTGATTAAAACAAGAATTCACAATAAATAAAATGTTTGAGCCTTTCATTACAGGCGCTAAAGAAAAGAGGTGACTCTCTAATTATGACACAGTAGGACAAATGTTTTAGTTTGAATTAGTATACCAGGCTAGATCCTCAGCTGGCGTAAATCAGCATTGCTTCATTGACTTCAGTGCATCTGTGCCCATTTAAAGCAGCTGAGCATTTGATTCATATCTGGGGAGAATGATGGTGTTGCCTAGCATGGGACTGAGAGGAATAAATATTGAGTTTTAGTCACAGTTCTGCTGCTCAGGGCTGTGGGATCTTTGGGAACTTAGGTCGTGTCTCTGTACCTCAGTTAACCCACCAGTGAAATGGGGATAGTGATATTTACATATCTCGCAGGGTTGTTGTGAAACTTATTAAATGTTAAAGATTTTATTAAATAGCTTGAGTGGATGCTGCTGAAGAAGTGAAATGAATATTAGAGGACAGAGGGAGAGTTTGCAGTTTGGTATGATTATTGTATATGTATGTATTTAAAAAAGGAGACATACCTCTCTCATAGAACAGGAAGGGACCTTGAAAGGTCATTGAGTCCAGCCTGCTGCCTTCACTAGCAGGACTGAGTACTGATTTTGCCCCAGATTCTTAAGTGGCCTGCCCAAGGATTGAATTTGCAACCCTAGGTTTAGCAGGCCAATGCTCAAACCACTGAGCTATCCCTCCCCCATTTGTTTCAATACAATGTCAAGATTGATACAATAAGCACACAAAAGTCAGAAACACTGACAAGTTAAGATCCAACATTTCCAAACTTGTGGGGTTAACTTTAGGCACTAAACTTCTTCTTTAGACACTTAAGTACATGATAGTCACATGAGCCGAACACTCACCGATTGTTTTTAGTTTGATTGATCAAGCTCTTCGAAGGACCCACTGTAGGGTAATGTGTGATACAGAATACGAGGGAGGCAGTGTGATCTAGTGGATAGTGCGCTAGCCTGGGATTCAGGAGACTTGACTTCTATTTCTAGCTCTGCCACTGACTGGGTGCATGACCTTGGGCAAGTCACTTGTCCCCTCAGTGCTGTGTCTGTCTTGTCTATATAGACTGAAATCTCTTTGGAGAAAGGACTGTGTGTCTGTACAGCACCAGGCACTATAGGATCCTGATCCTGTAGATGTTACAGTAATAGAAATAATAATAAATAAAGCCATGATATAAGGGGCAAATGTGGTTACAGGATTCAGCATAATATCACACGGGCAACATAATGAGAGAGATCACGGCATTTATACCCTCGAATACAAGCACCATTCAGTCACTTCACAGTAAACTTTTGTACAGCTACTAAGCAGGGGAACTATTTCTATGTTTTTCAACTGTAGAAGAGAATCAGTGTCCAGACACTGCACTGATTCAAGACATTAGGCCTTTCTACACCAATGGCGCCGCATAAAAGCAAATGAGAAAGTATCGCCAACCTCTGAACACAGGCAAATGAGTTTGTTATCCCGGGAGCTATCACACACAAACCTCAGAACAATTTTCTCAGCGTGTGAATAAAATCACCTTTTATTTCCTGCTCAGGCAGCTCCAAAATTGCCCAAAGTTTGGTTATGGTATTTTTTTTAGCCCTACAGAAAATAAACAAACAAAAAAACATCCCCCCTTCTCTCACTGAGAAGAATCCTGACACATTTCAGTCTCGGGGGAATTTTGAAGAAAAAAAAATTAATCCACTAAAATTAGGGCCTTGCTCTTGAAATGCCTCCTCCACCATAATTAAAGCTTAGCTCTTGAATTGTAAAAAGGCCTAAATCTCTATACTTATGTTCATTAAAAGGTGCCTAAAACTCTGAAATGAATCACTGCAGTAATCTCATATTTTACCTACATGCTGAGCTGATGCGCCTCTTATCTGTTTCAAAGCTATAGAGCTGCACTTTACAACATCTGGTCACTGAGTAGCAATTTTGCCCCCAGCTGCTGTGGGGTGGTGTTACCAAATTCAAGAACTGCTGTGTGAAGCATAATTACCAACATCTAATTTAGTGCTATAAGATACCTGAGGATTTGCAGGTCCAGCGCTATACAGAACCATATACATTCCGTGACAGTTGTTTTAGATAAAAGGAAACAGCAAAAGAAGTAAAATCGACTGGGGAGAGAGCACAGCCTGTGTATCTCCTCTGCAATGAGCTGCATCAGCTCTGCTTCACAAAATGGCAGCTGCCTCTAGCAGAGAGAAGACACTAAACATTTAAAAGTTTAGTAGATAGAAAAGATTACAACATACTCCAGTGTATTTTCAGTTTTCACTAATACTCAATGCTTGCTGATTAACTCTTTCCTTACCCATCCCCCAGCACAAGAAACACAGCAATGGAAAGCGTCCCACAGCAGGAGATCAGGATTCAATATAGGATAGAACTGCCCAGAACTTAATCATGCTGCTCATGTCTGCATGCCAGCGAGTGGCTGCCAAGTTCCTCGTGGGTTCAAGATTCCCCATCTGCCCCCTTGAGTCAGCTCTGCCTCCCAGAGCTCGATGCTGATTGCCCTGGGCTCTGTATTTTATTCGTAATCCACTGCAAGCAATAGCCCCTTCTGGCTGGTGAATTATACTTCATTGAGAAGCAGCAGGAGATGCCTGGGACTGTCTCTCCCTCTCCCTCTCCCCCCGCCCCGACTTCTAATTTCAAGAGAAGAAACAAGATTTCATCGAATTTTAACAAATTAACCATTAATCACTCATGAAAACCTCCCGATGAGGACATGGATTGCCCAGATTATAAATGGGAACAGCTTCATTTCATTGTGATTGTTAAACCAAGTGAATATCTCTGTCTCTCTCTCTCTACCTCTGGCAAGCTCTCCCTCTCCTTCCTGTTCTGTCCTAGCTGTGTCCACCCCCACCACCTACCACCCGACACACACACCATCTCTTGTATCCTCTCCACTGAATGAAAGGCCCCTGCTGAATTGGCCTCTGAATCATTTTTGATGTCATGCTGAATATGGAAATTAGGGGGAGAAAAAACCAATGTCTTTCTCTGACTGTGCAGCGTGAATATTTATGAGGAGCCAGCGAGGAAGCTAAATGGGGACTCGCGAGCAAGCCAGCGAGGAGGGCAGCTGACGAGGGCTCCATTCCATGCCAGATCCTCAACTGCTTGCAGCATCCAAGCAGAGGGAGAGCTGCGTGAATAACCGAGGGAAGAAGCCCTACCCTTGTTCAGGCACGTCGGAAGCCCAAGTCACAGTAATTTCGCTGCTTCCTTTATATTCTCTCCCTCCTCTGGCTGATCAATTTCCGTGGGGGGCGGGGAACCTTGGAAGGTGTTTAGCTGCAGCAGATGATTAGGCCTTAAAAATCAATTTTATGTTCAACACGGTCATAAAAATCAGTGCTTATGCCCACTTATCAATAAGAATTGGAATCAGAAAAGCCCTTTGGCTCGTCGTACAAAGGGTTATGGAAGGTGACACACTGGTGATTTCTTTTTCTACACTGGGCACTTTGCCCCTATTTCTCTGTGTTTTCCATATATGGTGATGGAATCCCTGCTGCAATGAGACATCACTTCTTGGCTTAACAGACTGCACTCCCTCATGCGGAGCCTGAGAGCAGGTGTTCACCAGAGGTCTGATCCAAATAGCTCATGGAAGCCATTAGGAGTTTTTCCATTGACTTCGGTCAGTTTTGCATCAAGCCCTAGAGGAGATGCTGAAAATGTGAAATTATTTCTAAAGAAGTTTAAAGCTCATCTAGAAATGAAACCAACCAGGAGTCGCACTTCACATGTGCCAACTGGAGGTCAGCAAATAATGCAAAGTGAATAACTGATTCCCCAGAGACAAGGTGGGTGAGGCAATATCTTTTACGGGACCAATTTCTGGGAGTGAAAGAGACAAGCTGTTGAGATACACAGAGCACTTCTTCAGGTACGTGGAGTACCTTTCCCAGACCCGAAGAAGACCTCTGTGTTCCTCAAAAGCTTGTCTCTCTTTCACCAACAGAAATTGGTCCAATAAGAGATATTACCTTCCCCACCTTGTCTCTCTAATATCTGGAGAATAACACAGCTACTACAACACTGCAAACAGTAACTGATTCTATGCATTTTGTCCCTTTTGATGGCCATGGAACATCCACAAACAGATGACATATTACTTGTATTGTTGTTGGTCTCAATCAGAGAACAAGGTTCCATTTTGCAAGAATAAAGAGAAGGCCCCTACCTTACTGGTATGTCTACACTGTAGTTAGGAGTAAACGTGCCAGCCTGAGTAGGCAGATTTGTGCTAGCTTGCCATGTGAGCTCAGACGCACCTGGAGCTGAACTTAAGGTGGCTAGCGCACATCTCTGCTGGTGCCACAACATCCACACTGCTATTTTTAAGGCACTAGCTTAAGCTGAGCTAGCTCAAATCTGTCTACGTGGGCTGGGAAGCTTGCTCCCAGCTGCAAAGTAGATAGATCCAAAAAGGATACAATCTTAGCATGTGCCAAGGCATAACAGGTGGATAGGGATGCCAATTATCACTAATTTACTTGGTGTTTGAAATTATTTTAATATTAAAAATTTGATTGAATCTATGATTTGCTAATATGAATCCAGTATGTAGGCTGTGTTTCCTAGCTGTGATTGGTCACTAAAGTCACATGATTATTTTTTTCTGTTCCTTGACTAGATGAGCATCTCTTTTAACCAGGTTAGTAGTTGCTAATGATGAGAGAGAAACATTTAAATTCTAGCAAGTGAGCTTAAAGTTCACTTTCCATAAGAATTTGTGCTAGTAAAAATCAATTGCACAGTCACAGACCAATGATGCAGAATAGAGTGCCAAGCTGACCTGCAGTGACTCAAGAGCATGGGTATGAACCTCGGGGTACCCAAGGGGACTGTCTGTGACTCCATAGTTAGGGTGTCACTGTACCTGAGTAGTTTACATTTGATATTTGGTTGGTGAAATCTAAATATAGAACTCACAGTCAGTTTGAGGTTTGTGCCCTGATTCTGAACAGTGTGCTCTGAGGCTGGTCCTCGTGCTCTTGTGACACTGCAGACCAACCTGACACTGGCATCAGCTGACCAGATATCCTGATTTCATAGGGAAAGTTCCGAGATTTGGGGCTCTGTGTTATATAGGTGCCTATTACTCCCCACCCCCGTCCTGATTTTTCATACTTGCTGGCTGGTCACCCTAACTGGCATAGTCGGCAGGACGTAACCCCTTGTGTTGGACACCAGAATTTCACACTAGTTAATGTTTCTCCCCTGTCTGGTGATTTACGCAATTACAAAGGCTTACAATGCAAATGCTCAAATTTTACCTTACAATATGTGATACAGATGTTACAAGTGAGATTAGTGCAGTTAGCAACTTACAAACATTCAATAAACTCTAAATGCTAAGCACATTGTATACCTTTAATACCCATTTTAACACTACTAACCCACAGGTGAGCCAGACTGGTTCCAGCTATATATTTGTCAATGTTCAGTGGACACATGGGATCTTGGCATAAACTGGCACCTGGTTTGCTGGCATCACAGTGGGGTGCAAATATGTTCAAAGCACATTTGTTTAAAAGTTGGGATTTTTTCAGTGCAGTATTGTTTAGACATAGTGTGGCTGCAAAGAGGCCTGCATTTCCACAGTCCCCCTTCCTAGCATATACCAAGGCCTTTCACATCCAATGGTGACCATTCTTCCCTCTGCTTTGAAAGATGAACTGCACGAGGCCAACACATCTCCTAGCTGGTAAGAAATCCACCCTCCTACTTGCCGATTAAAAACCTGGTACCTTCAATAATGAGTAGCACTTTGACCTGACTTTCTCACTTACTAAAACCTTCCCCCAGTGACAAACAGCCTTGGCCAACCCAGCTGCCAATCTCTCTCACCTCTGTGTGTGCTGTGTGGGATAGGGATGATCCTCTGAGACTCTGTATGGTCTTGCCATGCACAGGAATACAAGAAACCTGTGGTCAGTCCTGAGCAGGAGAAGGACCCAGACAAGAGGAAGAGGAGACGAGGGGTATCAATCTGACATGTGAAAGGAAATAGGAGGAATGTGAGTCTGAGAAGATGGTACACAAATCCCATATGGGTAGCCTGCTGGACTATATCACTGATGCCATAAGAAAGGTGGATCCATCATCTTGCATTGCAGCAAATATATCTATGATATACCATGACCTTACAGGAACCACATCATCATAACACAGGAGGCTTTTAAATTAAATCTCTCTCATTCTCCCTTGATACATAACACTGAAATCCTGAAAGGAGATTTCTTTGATTTGCCCCTGAGTGCCTAAATTGTGCACCGGCACCAATTTGCACACACAAATGGGCATTCATATGAATGTATGTGTGCAAAGCTGAATTTGCATGTGCAAATCTGAAGTTTTGCATATGCATGTGCTTTTATGTTCCAATATTGCGGCTGCAATTTAGGACGCTTCTATGAAACTTCAATCTCCCTATGTTCTCAGATGCACTGTGTATTAGTCATTAGCTCAGTTATTAGGTCACTTTAAGGACCTGTCCTCAATCTTAATTTGTTTCAAATCTCTGCTTACTTACTCATAGAAGTTTGCCACCCATTCTGATGGTAAGAAATTCAAGAAACTTGGGGAAAGCAGAAGGTTCATTTCAGATTTGGCTGCTGCAAAATGCTAGAAGCTACACAGAGCATATTTCACACAATATCTACAATCTGTGAAGTGCAAACAAAATGTGTATTATCCACAACCTGAGGCCAGCAATGCTCAGTTAAGTTAAAGGCAAGCTTAGGTATTTGGAACTTGCATTAGTCATATAATGCACAAAGAAATTTTAAACCCAACATTTAGTCACTTGACGGTTCTCGATATGTTTAGGCAGCCACTGGATGATCGGGGCAAAGGATGCATCTATCCATTTGTGTGTTGTTTAGAAAAGATTGCTCAGCGTGCTTAGAGCATTAGATGGGCACGCTCTCCTTGTAGTTGGTAAAACTTCAGATAAATAAATGTCCCTTCAGTTACACTGGAACATCATGCACTAGTAATAGCCTTGACTTTGAGGTGTATAAACAGCTTTCCAACACTCCCACAACCACTTAACTCTTCCAAACCCAGAAAAGTCTGTTATTGAAACAGCTGTCTCATTTCATATTGCTTCAAGTTCAACGAGGCAGCAATTCTGTGGCATTAGAGCTAGCAAATCATTATTAAAATCACTGCAATTGAAGATTAGCATTGAATTAATTATGAGATGACTTCAGAAGCTGAGAGTTTTCTGATTGGCTTCTGGGGCTGTCACATGCCCATCAGCAAAGCCCAGTGAATTCTAAAGTTCTAAGTCCTTGTCTCATATTCATATATGGTTTCCATTTCATAATGTAAGCTCTTTGGGTCCCTTTGTTGTGTGTTTGTCCAGCACCTAGAACAGTGGGGTCCTGGTCCATGGCTGGGGCACTTGGCAGTACTACATTACAAGAATAATGATAAGTAGGAACACACATTCCTGGCAATGTTTTTCTAGGCAGCTGCTTCACTTTGTGGACGGTTAAAGCCAATTGGCCTCTAGAGCCCTATACCACATGGCCCTACCATAAGTGTGCCCCATGTCAAATACATAGCTTATATATTCACTGTGTGGATGTTACACCTCCATCAGTGTGGGAATGGTCCAGGTACTCCACACTTTGCAAGCAATGCTCCCAGCACATCAGGGACCAAGCCCTGATCAGCTGGCATGTTTCATGCAATGGCTGAAATTGGCTGTCTTAATATTAGGGGCGGTGTCTGGTGATGGATAAACTTCGCTTCTATATAGAAGTCAAATGATGGCCTGTGCCCAAATGACAAAGGATGCCCCATCACCTCAGGATTTGCAGAGTCGAGGAGTCAGGCTAGATTCCACTGGTGCACCAAGAGCAGTGCATGGTGTAGCTGAGAAATGGTGGGCCCCAGCTACCTTTGTTCCACATTCCCAGCCACCTGATCTGGGGTGCTGTGAGTTCTATTCCTCCTGGGCAGGATTTTAACTCTACAGTCCAATAGGGACTTCACTATTGCTCTTGATTTTACAGGAGTGGCACTCAGATACTTCAGTGATGGGTGGCAGTATCAACCCTAAGATAGACAGAGACAGCTAGATGGACTAGGCCAGGTGCTTCCATGCAGGGAAGGGAGGAAAAGAAAGTCACTCATGTTTCTTCTGGCTGTGAAAGGTTGTGTGAGGGGACAGGTGTGACAGTGTCTATATCACTCAGCTTGGCTCTGAGAGAAAGGCCTCTGCTGGGCTCTGAAAGCACGGAGAGTGCCCCAAGGACAGCTGTCAGTTCCTAAGAGTGGAGTCGCTGCTTGCTGCACTTACGCACAGCTTGGCAGGCTGGCACAGCAGGATGTGGGAATTTGTGGCACTCGGGTCACAGTTTTCCTGGCTGTGTGAAATGATTCAGGCTTACAGCTCCCCATGGGGCCTGCACAGGAGCCAGTTGGCACTGCTGAATCTGACTCTGGCAGCGAGGGAAAGCATCATCCGTTAATGAAGGTCATGGGAGAAGGGGAGGGTTAGATCTTAAACCAAACCATCAGAGGTAACCCCACAAATCTCTCTCAGTGACTGGGAAGATGGACAATCAGGATTAATAATAGTAGTTAGTTACTCTTCATCACCAGTGAGTAAAGCTGATCGATGAATAATACCCATGATGTAGGCTTCCAATTATTTAACAGCCACGATAATGATGCATGTTCATATAACCTCTTTCTTCAAAATCCCAAAGCACATGACAAACTTTACAGGCAGATTTCTAAGTGCCACCCTCTAGGACACAAGTGTCACTTGCACTTGATACTGAAATGTCACAATATTCTGTTTAATATCCCATGTGCTGTGTTATTTGAAAATACCAGGGTGAATTCTTGGGTAGACAGAATGCAACTTCTCATTTGCTCTCTAGCTAGGATCCTGGGCTCACAGCCTATTTGGACATAAATTGGCCTAAACATCCAGAGATGTCTTTCAGAAAATGATCATTTAAGCTGAAAAACTCAAGTTTCCGGACTGCAGAGTCTGGATCTGGGTATCAATTTCCTGAGACTTCAAGGGGATTTAGATCTGGAGCTTGATTCAATTTTTTCTCAAAGTGTTCCTGGATACACACCCCGCTCTTAACAACTCAGATATTGCACAAGTTAAAGTCAATGGGAGGGTTTGTCCATTACCTTCAATGATAGAAGGTCAGGATCTGGGGTAGATGAAGCATGACAGATAAGATAAATTGGGGTCCCCTCTTTTAATCATGAAAGCCATGTCCCTGAATCAGTTAGAATCAGTTGGGTCGGCTGATAGAAACTCTCCCCTTTCAACTCCTGGCTCCACAGCCATGGTGGAATCAAATCCATAAGGACTCCCAAGCCAATATGTGTTGCTACATGGTGGACCTTTAACTTGAGAGAGGCAAGTTCTGCAATCTCCAGCTTAATGAGAATTCTCAGAGCCACTGGGTCAAATTTTGCTCTTTATTGCACTGGTGTCATTCATTTATCCGCTTTTGAAGTATAAAATGTAGCGGCTTTTTGTCCCACCCTAGTGGCCAGAGCACATATGGAGGTCTATAAGTCTGTACCTGCTTTCAGGGTAGTAAGTCTGGCCCTCTGGATGACTTGAACTATCATGTTTTTGGATGCAGGAGATCAGGGTTCAATCCCTGCAGATAACCTAACCAGAGGGGTTGTTACACATGTTCAGAGTTAAGGTAGTCATCTTCTCTTTCTCTCAATAAAGGGCTTTTTTTCTGCCCGAGGCGCTCAGCGTGACAGAGTGCAGGAATGGGCTCTGATTGTCCAGAGATAGATATGGTGGAGTTATCTGTATTTCTTCAGATACCTGATGTGCCCAAAAGGGTTTAAGCAATGAAAGCAATTTGATGGTTACATTTCTCTACAAACACCTGAGAACACAAGATGTCAGTGACTCACTTTGTTGAAAAAACAGCCAGGGACACCAATTAATAGCATTCATTTGCAGAGAGAAGCTGGAAGTAGGGCTGATGTAACTCTGGCCTACAACGTTTCTTGCAGGATGAATCAGCTATATGAGCTAAAAAAGCAACGCCAGTATTTCCAGCCAGCAAAGATTCTTTCACATTTTATCCCGAACCAGTCCTAGAGCAAATCCATTGTCAAATGCAGGGTCAACATGAATAAACAATAGAGTGGATTGCATCACATGTGTCTGGTACATGCATTGCTAACAAAAGTGCCCAGCATTCATGCAAATTTCATTCACTACAATCACAATTGTGCAGCCACAAAGGAATTGAGGGTAGCGTGTGGAACAGGGGTGCTACTTTGCCAGTCTTTATTTCCTGCCAACCTCTTGTGAATGTACCATCCATTTCTCCATCTATATTTCCTTGGAGCCTATTATGACAGTATCTAAATATCACCAGAACTTTTCAATACTCTAAACCTAAAGTATATACTAACTGACATGGCCAAGCCTTGGTGAATTCAGTGATGATTTATGGGAGCAGGGCTTTGCTCAGGTGGAACTCAGGAGCTCTGCATGACCGTCTTCTCTCTCCTCCAAGCCCCCTGTGGTGAGCAGGTTTTGGTGCCCCCCAAGAAGACTCTGGAGGCCAGATCCACTACACCGCTATGGTGTCCCACTAAGCCAGCAATAGATTTGGGGATAATTCCAAGCCATACTCAGGGAGCCTTGATAAGGTGGAAGTTAATTAGCTACAGCTGAGCCTATTTAGGTTCAACACAACACCTCCAAATAAGGGTGTTAGAGGAAAAGGGGACCGAGGGCATGTGCTAAGCAGAAGCCAGAGCCCTGGGGAAATATAAGAACTGTATTTAGGAATGATTGTTGCTTTTCTGGAGTATTTTTTTGGTTCACTGCTTGTAAAACTGCATCAAAGGAAGCACAGCTGGAGATCTCTATATATTGACTATATTTTTCATTAGAGTTTTTTTTCCCCCTGTTTCCCCCCCTCCTCCCAACTGTTCTTTATTTCTGAGCATTTCCTAGGCAGAGTAGGAGGCCACCAACATTACAGCGGGCTCAGCATTTGGCAGGATGAGTTTGTTCATCACTAATTAAAGCAAAAGATTTCAGGCATTTTCCACTCTCCTTTATTAGTTCTGCTGTGCGATAGCAAATTGGAGCCCTTGTTATGTTGTCAATGGAGTGCTTATTATTATTATTTATTATTTACAGTATAACTTGTGACTCACTTCCTATGTTGGTGGATCTTCCACCATCTGTTTAAAAAAAATAAAAGAATAGCTGTCATTTTCTGAAACATGATTCAAATCCGAATGTTAAAAGAGAACCGAATGAAGCCAATGAACCACAGCGTGTTCTGTTAATCTGAGTTTAACTTCAATTCCAAAACAGAGACAGACCCAAAGATCCAAACTTTGGTGGAACTAGTTGTTTAATTCTGCCAATTTTGTATTGAACTGTTGATTTCAGCTAAAAAAGTATGCAAATATTCCTCTGTTTTTGACCAATTCTAAACATTGTATGTGGATCTACATCTGGATCTGAAGCTCCAGAATGTGCTCTGTCTAAATGTTCCAACTTTAGACAAGTTTGGATTTCAAATCTTCAAATCTCTAAACGTTCAGAACCTGGAGCTGTTTTAATTCAGAGAGATGCAAAGGACAGGGCAGGATCTGGTTCTGTGGTTTGCATCCAGGTTTTTGATTTCAGCTCATATCTCATTAAAATGAAGCTACCAGACAAAGACTTGTGCTTAGATAGGACCTCATCCAATGCCCCCGGGAGTTAAAGGGAGTCTTTCCATTTACATAGTGTCATAAGATTTAAGGCCAGAAGGGACCATCGATCATCTTGTTCTGTATCTCAAACACCACCCAGCACCCTTGCAAGTTAAACCCAACAACTAGAATTAGACTGAAGGATTACTGTCCTTGGGAGACTAGACCTTTGTGTCCAAAAGGCAGAGAACAGGAGGGCTTTGGATCAGGCCCATAGAGCAGCAGGAAGCAACGCTGGTCAAGCATGAGCATGTTGTCTCTGGGGTAGGGGGCCTGCTAGCCACTTCACTTCAAAGACGTGTGTGTAAACATTTTCTTGGGAGTTAGTCCACATGGTTTCACACTCCTGAGCTTGGCTTGAATCTCAAAGCTCAGTTTAAACAAGCAAAGCTTCTCCTGATTCAAGGTCACATTTTAATTATTAATATTATTTATTATTTTAGTCATAAATTGGAGCCAGGTTTGCTTGGACCTGGGCCAGTGTTTCAAGACCCTGACCCAATCTTTTGAGGAAAGTGGTCTGAGCTCTAGATTTGTAACAAAACCGAACATATTTCAACACAGCCTCAGGTTCTATTGCAAACCTTTCATGTCACCTTAGAAATGCCCCTTTGAACCCGGGACTCTAATACGGCATCGTCGTCTCCCTGGGTGGCTAGAGATGGACATGGGTGGGAGTAGGGGATCAGGGATGTACTCTGAATTTGGAGATGGTGGTTAGGATTGAGGAAGAATTTTTCTGTCAGCAGAAAGGCTCCAGCCGCGCAGTTGGTGACAGTGCTGAGTTCCTGGGGCTGAGCAGCTGAACTGCATTCTTGGCTGCAGTTATTTATATTCCACTAACAATGTTGTTTACACAAACCACATGAATGCAAATCAACACAAGGATGAGCCAGAGTCGGTGAGGTGTGCAGCAGGAACGGGCTCCTGGGATTGGTTTTAGTAATGTAGTGTTAACACAGCTACACATGGCTACCCACACTTTCATATCCGAGAGAGAGGGAACACTCATTACCTGGGACATTGGCCGAGTCCTTGTACCTCTACAAGTGGGGGTGGGAAATAAAAATGCACTTCATTATCACAGGCTGCCTATCAACCACTTGCTATTCCACTGAGTCTGCCTTACTTTTCATGGACTGAAGGGTCCTACTCCTCGTCACCAAGGGAAAGAGGTGGATATGTGAAGTGTGAATGGAATCAGAACAGGTAACATGATGACTAGCATTGTTCTGCTCACTTCCTCCCGCTGCAAGCAGACATGAATTCAAACATAGCCTCTCAAGAAAGGTTTCTGTCTGGCTAATACACATACCTATGGACATGACCTCATACTAGCTAGCCAGCTCTGGTACGTACTTAGCCCCCCATTACGTCAGCACCTCTCATTCTTTATTTATCCTTGTGATGGGGTGGATTGGATTGGAACTGAAGAGCTTAAAGAGCAACTCTGGGCCTAGACGACCGCACCCAGCTGCGCCTGCAGAACATGCTCCTGGGAGCCAGACAGCTCAGATGGGGGCTGACAAGGCAGAGCCCAGTGGAGTGGGAGGGCCCGGACTCCCCTACCAATCCCCCTTTCATTAAGAGGGACACAAAACCCTGTACATTTTAGACTGTCCCCTGGTGGGAAGAAGGGGAAAGCTTAATAACTTAAGCTTGGTTGTTGACCCCTTATCCCCAGGTACCCCACCTCTCTAGAATTGGGAAAAGATAAGGCTGAGTGGATTACCTGGCTATAGGGTTGACTCCACCCCAAAAAGAAAAAGATGGACTGACATCAGGCGTGAAGGTGGTCTGAGGTAAAGTGTGGAGACGCGGCAAATATAGGCCTCACCTCCTAACTAGTAGGTGATGCTTCCATCGATCGGTGGCCATCATAATCTTCCAAACACCTTGGTAGATAGGGAAGTATTATTCCCATTTTACAGATGAGGGGAAATGAGGCACATGGACTCACATCCCCAAAGGAATAAAGGTGACTAACTGCCATGGGAGTTAAACACCTAAATACCTTTCCTAGTCTGGGCCAGAGATTAAGGGCCAGATTTTTAAAGATATTTATGTGTCTAAAGATGCAGATAAGTACCTGGATCTGCAAAAGGATTTAGTCATTGTGACGCCTGGACTGGGACACACAGATGAGTTAAGTGGAGAAACATTCTCCTCAAAATGAATTTATTTCAGTTTTGGGGCATTCCATTCTTTCACAAAAAAATCAAAACCAGACATTTTTCATAAAAAAAAACACCATTAATGACAAAACCCAATTTTCTGTAAAAAACCAAAATAAAACAGTTTTGACAGAATTTTTTTTAACTATCTTTAATGTTAACCTTAAGTTCACGTGTGTGTTTCTAAATCCTATTAGTACTGGCCAGAGGATCCTTATGTGTTTTCTGGAGCCCTTTGGGATATAATCTACAGGGCTGTTCATATGTTTTCTAGATCCTCACTAACCGGGTCATTGAAGTGTTACCCAGAACCCTTAGGGGCACTTCCACTTAGCTCATCAGCCTGAAGTCACCTCTCAATCCACCATCGTGTGTTTGGAAGGCTCTGCCAGCTATTCAGACCCCTGTCTTTTCTCTGAACTTACATTTGGAAAACTACAGTAAAAAAAAATCTATTAAAACAAGATCCTTGCTAGTTTATGGTAATTAAAAGCAATAAATATTCCTGCACACAACTCTGTGGACCTTGAATAGCCAGCGGGTCAATACTGCTTTCCTAGTGAGGCAGGTAATAAATCTTTATTCCTTTTTGAATGGAAATAAGGACAGGATTTTATTCATGAATTCTGTGGCCCAGCGAAGTGACATTTTCAAAACAAACACTCCAGAAATGAGGAGCTTTCTCTGCAGAGTGCGTTAATCTGCTCTTTTCTCAGCATGTCTTTTTCATACTGATGATGATTCTCCTGATGCCTTTTAATCCCAGCAGCTAGTTATTTTGCAGCAGGAAGAAATATAAAACAAAATAAAGACACTAGGAGAGAACTGAGTAGCATTGCGGGGCAGAGGAGGAGGATATTTTGGAATGGTTCCTTCCTCTGAAGGTTTTTTCTGCTCAGCACATCTGGAGCTCTGGATTCAAGGTCCAGTCACGTTCATGGCAGTGCCAAAGCAGGGGGTGGTCTTGAAGTCTCAGCCCTACAAAGCTGCATTCCTTGTACCTTCTGAGCTGTCGGACTTCATTAGCTTCTACTACTAGATGGCGAGTGTTTCTCTGAACCCAAATCAAACAGAAGCATTTTGCACTCATCTGCAATTGACATTATTTGGTTATGGAATCTAATTGGCTCAGGATGCTCCATGATAGGGGGAATGAAGCCAAGTTTTTGCAAAACAAAATTGCAACGCAATGCGCGTAAATTGCCATCAAGTTCTGTGCTTTTCAAACTCTGCTTAGAGGGGAGGCAGGCTCCAGAATGAAGTCTCTGGATTGTTCTACCCTTTCTACCGATGAGGCTACTCTTAGTAATAGGCCCCTTCTCTGTGAAAAGGGATTAGATATGGATTGAGTTGCTATTTGTTCTTAAACTGAGGTTCTGAACCAGTTACTGAACCGAATTCAGTGTGGGTAGAACCGGGTGCAACTCTGTAGACTTCAGTGGAGCTACAATGGGGAATTGGGCCCATTTTCCTTATGGTGAGGAACATGGCTCTCCCAGGCTCCAAAACCTGGAGTTTTTTGCATACTAATGTTTGAGTTCAGCTTCCCTCCCCATTACTTCAATAGAGGAAGCTTTGTCCAGTTTGCTGACAACTATTCACGTGCTATCGGCTCGCTGTCTAAACTGCAATAAGTATTTCTAGGAGACCCAGAGTCTTACTTGCAGGCATCTAGTAATATATACATATATCACCGTATCTGCACACATGCCTTATCTTAACAGCATGGAGTAGGTCCTATGGAAAGTAGAGTTATGACCTGTGCTGTCATTTTGGTGGGAGAAATATTGCCCTGCAGTGGCATCTTCCATGTGAAAACCCTGGGCCTAAACAAGCATCAGTTAAACTGCCTTGGGAAGTAGGGATCCATTCAGCCCATTTTAAAGAGACTGGCACAGAAAGATCAACCCACTTGCCCCGAATCACACAGTAAGTTAAAGACAGAGCTGGGGATACAAGTGCTGGCACCCAACCCCTCCGACTATCCATCAGGCTACAGCAGGTGCTATCAGGCTGCTAGAAATAACTGCTGCTGGCAACGCCCCCGCTGTTCGCTTTTGTCCTGCTGAATGTGAAACACGCAAGTTGTGTGATGACTGAGGCAATGAGAAGATCAGAGAATGGCAGGGGAAAGGAAAAGAGTCTTGCACTATTTGGAAGTGAGGCTATAATTCCGGTTGCAATAAGCAAGCAAAACCATTATTGACTGAAGGGGACCATCATCTGACCCTGAGCATCAGAGCTGATGGCCTTACCCAGCAGAGCCATACTTTCCCCATAGACTCAGAGCACTTTGGTGGCAGGAGAGCTAAGATTAATTTGAGTTATTTTAATTATGATTTTCCTTTCTCCCTCTGTCACATACACAATCTGTCTGGACAAAAAAACTGCAGATTTCCTTCAATTTAGGATTAATTAAAAAAGAAACGTCAATAAGTCTCTCAGCAATTACTGCCTTTTCCACTTGGTCGTCTGAGGCAGTAAGGGGCTAGAAACTGAATTTTCAGAGAGAAAGTCATGTCTTGTAGGTCCTAACACAAGCTCCTCTAATAAAAATCATCTTTTTCCTTAGCTAGTCACAGAGTTGGCTTCATGGTTTCCCCTCCTACAGTTTGTAGTACAGGGCATTTTATTTTTAATCATACCCGGGGAGATGGAAAATGAATGTTTTCAGGAGAGAGGCCTGGGAGTTTTTGTGTGCATGACTGTGTGTGAGATGTATGGGAGGGGCATGTGACATGTAGATGGGACATTATAACTGAAATAATGATCACCTTTAACTGGCCAGTGCTCAGTGATATTCTGTCCACTAGGCAGTGTGTCCAATCATTATCACAGGCCTGAACCAAAGTCCACCGGGAGGCTTTACATTGACTTCAACAGGCTTTGCATCAGGCCCCACTTGAGCTGCGTAAACACATTACAGACATAACTCGGCACTGGGGGATGACTGTGTTCCAGATTCATAATTAGATTTCAGCTTCTGTCAGGTCAGCTTGGGACAGAAAGTGGAAAAGCACCAGATCACAACACAAGCTTTAATTTTTTATTTCCTAAGAAAAGCAGGGGTTAGACTAGTTGGCATTCCAAATCCACAATGTGAAGAAAGGATAAGACAAAAACAAAGGCTAAAAGAAAAGAGAGAGAGAGAGACTGAGATACAGGGAGAGAAGTAAGAATAAAGAGAAGAGAAACCAACAAGCAGCTACATTCTACACCGCTATACATTGAGTTTTCTGGAGTTACTCTGACTACATTGTTGGAATTGACTGCAACATTTGGCCCTAGCTCTCATGGTTTAAGTTGTACAAAATCAGGATTTGAGGCTGATTTTCACATTCCCATTTGGTGAGTCCAGCAAGCATTTGTCAGACTGAGAGAGAGAAGGGAAAATTGTGCATGCTTTTTTCATAACCAACCTGCTTTGCCCAGAGCCCCTGCTGGGTGAACAGCAATGCTCCCTGCAGGTTTGTTTAGGAAAGTTACATTGGTTTTTCTCTCACAGAGCGTGTTAACAGTCTTTTCCCAGAAGCATCTCTCCTTGCATTTATCATCATTTGAAATTGCTTGGGAGAAAAAAATTAATCGAGAAAAACAATAAAAGAATTGGAGAAACATTTTACTGAAAAACAAGAGAAATAAACACAGAAACAAACTTTGGAGTCTCTGTGTCTGGTACTGAGACACATAAGCCTCCCTCTGCTGCTGACCAGTCAGAACCCGGTTAAGCAATATATAGAGGAGACGGAGTATGCTGTCACCACAAACGGCATGTAAAAAATTATTCCGCATTTTTATAGCCCCAAAATGGTGTTTAATGCAGCTGGGGCTGCAGCCCAGTGTAAATGATACAAGATCCCATTCTGAAAACCAGTTCATGGTTGCTAACATCTTTGCTTCCTCACTAGCTTAATCCAATGGGAACCTCAGCTGCTCGTGCTTTATGTCAGGCTGTTTCAAAAGATGTAAATTTGGTTTGCCAACCCTGGAAAGTTTTAAGGTTTTTAACCTGTCTTGTCCCAGAAAAGAGAGACAGACAATAGTTAATAAACAGTAGCCGAGGCCAGCTTGTCACTTCAGGCCAGGTTTTAACTCCACAGGTGCTTCTGCAAAGCCATGTTGGTTTAACAGAAAATAGACTCTGGGCTTTCTGGGACAAAGTGCCTTCTGACCGGGCTTAAAAGCTCTTTCCCTGAGTCACCCTCTATGATGTTGGGATGTGCAGGCCCCCCTCAGCTTCCCCATTTACAGTTCTGCATTTAGAAAACCCTACAACTCTTTCCTCAGCAGAGAAGGTCTTGATGTGACACCCTCTGGAGCTCCTTAATGCCCCACAGGGAGTCACTGTGGGATGATGTCAGAGCTGAATGTCTCAACTCTGCACTGCTCTAGGCCCCCACCAGCCTACCATGAGGGAGTGAGCTCAGGATTCGAACTCAAATCAACTTGCATAACTGACATTATCCTGCATGGGAATGTGTCACTGTGATGCCATTTGACTGTTGGGCTGGAATTCAGGTTTATTTCACACAATGCAACGTGAGGGCATGATGCCATGTGGCCCTGTGCATGAGACTAAGAATAACATCCTTGGGAACACTGACGGAAACTTGTTCTGGGGAGTGAGTATTGGGCCAGGGCACTGAACCTTAAGGTAGATCTGTTTGCTTATTACTGGCACTGTTGTCTGGTGTTAATGCACCTGTAGGACAATGGCTCTGGGTTGAGGGAAAATTAGTGTGAGCAGAGGGTCTGAATGCTGCTACAGTCCTTAGATGGTACTGCCTATTCAGGTACCAAGATGACCAGAGAAGAGGAGGAGATGGAAAAGTTTCTACCTATGCACACCCGTGAAGCATTGCAAGATGGGTGCTTTACAATCTCATCTAATACCCGAAAATTGCTTCACACACCAATCACCACCTCAGAATGACCACAAATTTTCGGGTAATTTCAGTAGAAACTTTGACTTGCTCCTTTTTTTTCTGTCCGTGGTGCTGAAATACTGAATCTCCTAAAGTTTAGAGCTGACTAAATAACCAATAGTTTGTTAGAGGAATTTCATCATTTCTTCAGTCTGAATATTGTCCACATACAAATTTCAAAATTCCCAAATTTTACTCATTGTTTAAGATTATTTTGACATCTCTTCATTGAATGGAAATCTTCAGTGGCAGATAGTTCACAAACAGTTCATTGAAAATATCCAGCATTCAGTAGTTGAAATCCATGTTGCATGGTCAGTTACATGAGTCATATGTAATATATCTGTTTTCTGATTGGGTAACATGTAACTAATCACATCAGCAACAACATCCACTTTGGACTGCATCTTTGTGTGTGAAATTTGCTTGTGTAAAATATTAAAATAGTTGAGCTCCATATTGAGTTCTGATGCATGTTTAACTAATATAGCTCATCTGCTAGAATATTTGTGGAAAGCATCAGGGGCGCAACTTGAATTTTCCTAATGGGGTGCTGACCTTTTGGCAGGGAATCTCTCTGGGGCTGAGTACATGAAGGTGGTGTCAGAGTGGGTGAGAGTCTCCCTGTGGTTGTCGAAATTATCATTCAAAGATGGATTTTGTGCCATGTCTATGGGGCAGTGGCTGTTTCCCCTCTGTTCTGGGAATGGGGGATCAATGGCATGTAGGGGGCACCCCCATCCCCAGGGGCACACATAGAAGCTCCTCCCATTGCAAAGAGGCTCCCCCATCCCCTTCTAAGGAACATAATCTTCTTGAGCCTCCTTCAGCCCTGGCTCCTCCTACCTCTCCCAACTCAAGGTCCTCACCTCAATGCCAGCAGTCCTCATACTGGATCAGTAGCCTGTATCACTCCAGCAGCTCTGGAGTGGCTAATAGGCCTGGACAGCGCTGGGTGGACCCACTGTAGCCTCTGCCCTGAACCCTGATTGTGTTGGTGGGCAGCAGAATCTATGGCCAAGGGCAGGGCAGCAGGTACCCCGACTCTCCTCCGCTCTTGACACCCGTGGAAGTCAGCCGTAAAGGGATACCAGAAGAGTCAAATAAAGTGTGTTCAGGAATTCAAATGAATATACATAGAGAGGTCTAGGTAGAGTTATCCCTGCCTCAGTGCAAGGGGCTGGGGACTAGATGACATCTTGAGGTCCCTTCCAGACCACCATTTCTTGGATTTCTGTTATCTTTATGCAGTATTAACTCACCTCTAGTAACATTACAGTAACACCTGCAATATATACTTACAGATGGGTTGGGCTTTTGCCTCTAAACCTCAGTTTGTGGGATTCATTATCTCAGTGGTTTCTGAATGGATTGAACCGAGAGTTTTCATACCAAATTCTCTTCTTGGAGGTACTGTATTTAGCTCCAGTCCCCCAAAATAGTAGCACTAATTTAAGGAACTGATGCTTTCTAAAGCTCAGAAGAATGGTCACAGCACAAAGGGAGAGGGAGGTGTTGGGAGGTCATGGAATTTCACACACTGAATGGTAGAAGTCCCAAATTCTGCACTATTCTTTTCTTTTGTGCTCAGTGGGGATCTCCTGAAATGTAGGTAATAAATGAAAATGTTCCGGAGATAGAACTTAAAGGCCACTATACAAACTCATCTACAAGGGGAAACAAATGAGGCAGAATCCAAATGCTGTATAGAAACAGACTTTAGATCAACATTTATAACAGAGACTTGGTAGGTGGGTTTCACCTCTCACTGGTCGGCATGCGCTCAAAAGCCAAAGGGCCAAATTCTTGCTCTCAGTTGTGCCCAGGCAATTCCTGCCTGACTTTGCTGAAGTCAGTGGACTTACATGGATGTAATTGCAAGCAGAATTTGGCCTCAAAAGAATGTAACAAGGACCCCTTTCTTCACAGAAGCCTTTCCTAAATGGAGTTCTCTCTGAATGGGGGCTTCATTTATAGCCCTGCCAGCTTTCACTCCAGACTGGAACATCTTCCTGGTAAAACATTATATGACCACATGATCTGCTTTGTAAGGGCAGTGTATAAACAACATACCATCCTTTTCTCACTGTTCATCTCACTACCACAGTGCTTGCCCAGTGCTTCTACTGCCAGTCTGAGTCAGACTTGACCTGGGCACCTCAATGAATTAAGGTTAGAATCTAACAGGAACAAAGCCACTAGACCACTGAACAAAACCCAGCAGTAACAACTCTATTCCTGGTTCCGCCCCAAGGCTGAGCTTTCCCAAGGCAGCAGCAGGACACACAGCTTCCCAAGGTAAGTCCTTTGTGTGGATTCATAGTGACAACAAATAGACCACTCCATGTATCACTTTTGATCACTTATTTTGACGCTTGTTCTAGTCATGTGGCTCACAGTGACTTCACTTAGTTACAGTATAGCAGACTCCAAAGCAGAGGTCCCCATGTTTGCAGAGCTGCTTTGCTACTGAATGACCACTCAATAATACCACACAATGCCTTGACTTTGCAGTGTTATGTCACTGGGGTGGACGTTCCATTATGGCATGAGTCAGTATTACAATGTCCTGACACAATGAGAATGTTGCCAAACAATGTCAGGAGGTGACGCCATCTGTGGCTCTCTGTGTCATCACCTCTACTCTGGAAAAAAGTCAATAACAGAACTAAGACTAGAATGGAGCCCTTCTAGATCCCATTCTACGCTCTAGCCATGCCACTGAGTGGGAAGGGAAAGAAGATGCTTTTCCTTTCTCCTCTGCTTTCTCCTACCCTTCCCGACCACATGCAGATCCTAGCAGTTCCCAGTCAGTTCCCTTAGTACTCCCCATGTCTTATATCAGGCCAGGTAAAGTGAGAGGATCTTATCCATGGAGTCGATGTGTCTCTAGAGCCACAGGCTGAGTACCTACTGCTCCAAGGCTTAACTCTCACCTTGTATTAGATAAGGATTAGATAAGTCCATGGAGGATAGGTCCATCAGTGGGTATTAGCCAAGATGGTTGGGATGCAACCCCATGCTCTGGGTATCCCTAAACCTCCATCTGCCAGAAGCTGGGACTGGATGGTAGAAGATGGCTCATTCAAAATTGCACTGTTCTGTTCACCCCTCTGAAGCATCTGGCACCAGCCACTGTGAGAGACAGGATATTAGGTTAGGTGGATTATTGGTCTGACCCAGCATGGCTGTTCTTATGGTTTTTTCCCCCCTCTTGATTATTTATTGGAACGACCCCCATTCCCTGATCTACTTGACATAGCTAATGTATTGCTTCGCTTTTTATTTCTTCAGCTCATGCCGTACATAATCTTATAAATCCTCTTTTTATAGTCAAAATAAGGAGGCAATAATACATTGTCAAAGAAAGAATTGCTTGTATGATTCTGGTGTGTAGATAATTGAAAAAATCCTTCCCCTCATAGAGGTATTAAACCAGTGTCCTTTTCTATACCCAGAACAGCAATGTGCCCCCGCTTGCCCCTGACCTTGGCTGATCACAGCACATTTTCACTGTGGATCCACACAGGGTAATTTAGCACAGGTGTGTCTGTAATTGGGATACAAGTGGGGAATTTTGCACATCCCAGCTCACCCTTTCACCTGCGCTCTGAGACTGGAGTGTTGAACTCACTGGCCTGCTCCTGGAAGCATGTTGGTGGCAGATGGAAGTGGATTCCCCAATGGAGGAGAATGCTAACAAGAGTGTGAATTTCACCTTCTCCACAGAGGGGCCAGCAGAAGGTTATGCCATTCCTAGGCCCTATTTGTATGGGTGAAGAAGGATTTAAGAAGTGCAGCTGGCTGGGCAGCTGTGAATTTCATCCAGATCGAGTAATTGCCATGCTGGGTTTAGAAAAGGAGGCAAAAGTTGCACCTGAGTAGACTTTGTATTGATCAAAGTCCCATTCCTCAAACAGCAGACAGGTATTTGGTTTCTGGGTCTGGAACAGCTGGGATTGGCCTGCAGTGGATTGAGGGATGAGC
Organism: Chelonoidis abingdonii; assembly: GCF_003597395.2. Lineage (NCBI taxonomy): Eukaryota > Metazoa > Chordata > Testudines > Testudinidae > Chelonoidis > Chelonoidis abingdonii. Next base: position 11,651,824 of record NC_133792.1, on the reverse strand, counting down.
GTGAAACCTGGAACTGAAGAGACTATATAGATTCCCATTCACCCTCTGCCACCTCACTCATGCTTGAGAAGCTATCTGCAAAGAGGAAGAGGAGATTTCCTCTGCTGTAATGACAGGATATTAACGTAGGTGTCGCCAGTGGTGGTGACAGCTCAAAGCAGCTACTGCTAACTGCACAGCGCCACAAAATGCAATCCAGACATCAGGTGCCTTTACTGCAATGTTTAAGGACTGATAGATAGTCTTGAATGAAACTACACCATCGAACCACAGTTCTGAATCAGGGAAAAAACAGCAGCTTGGATTAACAGGGACATTGAGCTTTAACGTTCAACAGGACAGCAGTTCTAAATACTTTACAAAACCTTGTAATTCCAGTTGATAACTACATCCACTGACACTTCCCCCTTGAACCACAAAGAAAATATTTGAGCACTAACACCAAGATAACAAAAAATACATTGAGAAATACACAGCAATCCACGGGGTCAGAGCTAAGGTTGTTGGATTGTGCTGACATATACAATTGTATATATTCAAAAAGAATAAAGTGCTTGTTTATGATATGGGTCGTGGAAGACTGACAATATTGTTTTTAGCTGTGCAATTAGAATGATATGTTATTTTTACTACAACAAAGCAATAATTCTTGGATTGTAAACTCTTTGGGGCAGGGACTGTCTTTTGATTCTGTTTGTCCAATGAGGTTGTGCTCCATGACTGGATCTCTTAGGCACTACCAGAAAACAAATAAATACACAAATAATTTCCTTAACCATTCGTTTCCTTGCTTTTAAGTGCTTGGTTTTTGTAGGTGGGGGCAGGATATATCTTTTGCCTCTTTGCAATGTTAACTGATAGTGGAAATGAAACGTTTTAGTGTTAGCGTTTCTAGGGTGTTTTGGGTTTGTTTTTAAGAAAACACTTTTTATTTTTTTAACATTTTCCTTAGGTGACTGAAAATACTAGGTCAGCACATGAGCCATGCAGATTTACCCCAGCTGAGGATTTGGCCCATGCATTTTTTTCTCCAAGTGTTAAAAAAGTGGCATGGATGACTCCCCAGACTATTAAAACTAAAGGAATCTGTGGTTGAGACTGACCACACTAACACCCCCACTTCCCTGTGGAGTCCTGCCTCATCTGATGTGCACCTGGCAGGATAGACACATGTGTTGCCTAGCTAAGATGGCCATGTGTGCATACACCAGGTAACCTTGCTTCTTTCCAGATAGTGGTAAAGTCTGCTTCGAAGCCCCACTGCTGGAAATGAGGGAATAACCAGTTCTTAAAACAGCTGTCTGCAGGCTTGGTTTACTGATGCAATAACCCTTCCCTTTTGCATGAATCATAAGCTGGACCATAGGCCTTCACAGCACAGGCCTCTTCTACATGAACTAATGGAGTAACTTCATTAGCTGGCAGCAGTAGTTTTCCTTTAATGGACCAGCTACTAGAGGGAGATGTGGCGCGGTCTGTGCTTGAGTTGAGCCTGCCTTTAGCAAGACATCAGAACTCACAGTCCTTCCTATGGTTCCCTTTTTAATTCACCTTCCATGAATCATCAGTGCCTCCCCTTTCAGATGCGATCTAGTGTCTGGTGTTTGATTAGAGCATCTCTTAGGGCCGCTCCTCTTGACTGAGTAGAGGCTGAAAACGGTACCTCCAAGATGTGCCTGAGTTTGAACGTCTAAATTGCATAATGCCTCCTGCCATTGTTCTCTATCTGACCTTTTCAGTAGCTTCTATCTTTCCACTCCCCATCAGGAACCCAACAGGCCTTTTAAATGCTTCTGGGGAGGGAAGAGTGTTACCTACAGGGCCCCTGAATTAGAAATAGTATGCCAATCTCCTTTATTAGCGGTCTGTGGCTTTATGATGTCCTCTTTGAGCAGGGTGTGTCTGCTTAAGGGTGACATTTCATAGACACTTAGGGTGACCAGACAGCAAGTGTGAAAAATTGGGACAGGGGGTGGAGGTGGGGTTATAGGTGCCTATATAAGAAAAAAGCCCCAAATATCAGGACTGTCCCTATAAAGTCAGGACATCTGGTCACCCTATACACTCCCAAATGCAAGAGGTAACACCCATGATACCCCAACACACACTCTCTCTCTTTCCTTTTCCTTTGGCTGTCACGACAGTCCCGGCTTTGCAACGGAGCCAGCGAAGTACTATGGTGCAACTCTTTATAATCTCCAGGTTGGTCATTCACTGCATAACAAATTAAAACTCTTTCAAGGCTCTTGTTGTCCCAATCCCCTCCACCTCCTCTTCCTTTCTCACCCCCTTTTCATTTCCTTTGTCCAGGGCCTTGAAATGCTTGCTCTCCACACAATAATTGATGGCTTCTGGCTGTACAAACACAAAGGCCTAGAGACTAACCAGAGACAGATGGGGTTTTGTATTGCATTGTTTGTTTTTCTTAAATCAGGGAAAGATTTATAAATGGATGGAATTTATTGTAAATAAGAGAACATTGTCCTTTTATAAGAGTTTATTGTAACAGAAAAATGCCCAGGAGTAATCTGCACTTGGGACACATTTATGCCTTGTTTTCACTTTGTTACGTTCCAGAGGCGCTCACACAGGTGCTTTGTATTTTCTATGTCTGCTCAGTCCTCGTATGTGGCATTACCCTGTTTCCCCACCATAGCATGCTGAGCTCAAACATGCCTGTATCTTATGACCATACGGCCTCTGGCAGTAAGAGAGGGCTATTTCTCCCCCAAACTAAGCAAGTTTGGGACCTGGTCAGTGCTTGGATTGGAAACTTTAGAACTATGCACACTATCAAGTATTGCAAGACACATGCAGTTGTTTAGGACTTTATGGTTGCCAGTATGCTTGGCCACATGGAACATGACACCAGCAGAGGTCCAGAAGCCTGATGATATAAAAAGCCTTTATCTTCTGAAGCAGGAGGAGAATCTTCTTTAGCAGTAGAGGGCACATGGCATACCATAGAACAGTTCTGATTCCATCTCATACAGAGACGCCCACAGCTTGTTATGCTATCGGAATCAATTGCTGCAGCCATGTCTGGGTTAGGAGCCATGTGGCTTAGAGGATGGCAGAACGGCCTGGGTTCTCTTCCTGTTCTGCTGGGCAAGTCACTTTCCCCTTCGGCACCTCATTTGTCCCATGTGTAAAATGGGGATAATGATATTGCCTTCCTTTGTAAATCTCTCTGAGATGTATCCATAGCTAAGAGCTGGGTATTATCATTGCTGCTACACAACAGTTTAGGACAGGAAGTGAAGGATGCTGTCGTCAAAACTACACAGGTAATTTAAATAGGCAGAATGTAGATTGCCCAGGACACCAGGGTTAACATCCCAACACATGCCATGGGACCTCAGTGACTACAAGGGGTCAGGGCCTCTGTTTCATGTCTCACCCAAACAACAGCAGTTCCTCCAGTACAGCACCTCCCTACCAGCAGGCTGGGCACTGACTCAGATGAAATAGTCACCACCACCACTTCCTTCACTGCTTTGCCTCCAAGCACTTGCTGAATGAAGTCAGTCAAATCCATAGCTCAAGGCATAATTGTTTATTAATTATTGTGAATCTTCCTTTCAGTTGATAAGGATCTGAAAAGGCACCTGTGTCATAGTCCAGACACCCGGCAAGTCTTTGCAACACATGGAGCCTATCAAAAGCCCCCTAATCCACCAGCAAAGCCCCACCAGGTGCCAGAAAGAACCAGCAAATCCCTTAGAGACAAGAGATGAAAGACACATGCTCTCACAAGGTGCTTGAGTAACCCTCGGGCACCATTCCCTTCCCCAAAGCCTGGTGGGGCTTTGCTGGTGGATTCCAACCCCAAGAGGGCTTCCGACAGGGAGTGTCTTGCCATCATCTCCCTCTCTTTGATATCAAGGGGGTCCCTGCTGATCCCATCTGCAGTAGTGTGGCACAGGCAAGGGACATCTCACAGATAGAAGATCCCAGGCCACGACCGTTTATAGATCAGAACCGGATCTTCAGCACAGGCCACAAAAAACCAGAGAAATATGTTCCTGGTGAGATACCTTGTCTCCAGCTTCTGCAGGTTGGTATTTTCAGAAGTGCCTAGGGGATTTAGGCACCTAAATCTCACCGAAATTCAGTGAGCATTCTTTGCCTAACTTTTCTTGCTGGAAATGCCACCCTCAAGATCTAGCCCCACGCAGCATGTGTCTAATATCAAGACGACAGACACTGACCTCTGCAGTGAGGTCTGTATGCTGCCACCCTCCTGGATAGGTGCAAAGAGCCACCCTGGCCACAGACCTGATAGACATACTGTCCTGTGAAGCCCTCGTCCTACCTCTCTAGGTGCCCATCCATTTGAGAGGGCCCCCCAAAATGATGGAGGGGCAGCCAGGCCAAATTTGAGAGAGTAGCATTGTGAGATGGTGCATTGCCACTCAGATTTGGTGCCCACCATCAATAGTGCTGGGTGTGACCTACTTGCCCAGGCCGGGCCCAGATCCCGCCATTGGAATCATTGCGCCAGACCTGAGGCAACCTGCAGGTTGAGAGCCCAGAGGCATAAGCAAGGTGAGGGACAGGGGGGACCCGGAATAGCTGCTCACCCACAGGCATTGAAAATCCCCCCATCCTCAGACCTGGGGCCTCTTGTCTCTTCTACCATGGAGATGGAAGAGTTGAAGAAGAGGAATTTCTTTGGAAGGATGAGGGACCCTGAGGCCCTCAAATACCTCTATGCAGCTCTAGCCTCATCATGGCCAGTCTTTTTACTTCCTCACCACTGCCAGGGGTTGCTGGCTGCATTTTCCATTTTCGTTAGCATCGCCTGTCTGGGATGGATCCCAGGGGTATCGGACAAGGCCTGGCAGCTCCTGTTGCTTTCTGACTCACCGCACCATAAAACCCACCATAAATCCTGCCCTAAAAATTCTTTATAGAGTCCACCTGTCCACAGCGAATAAATCACTTGTTCTAAATTAAATTCTGTGAAAGCTGAGCAGCACAGGGTTCCATGTCTGGATTTATTCAGGCGCCAGGAACATAGCAATTTTCTAAGTCAACATTCTGACCCTGCTTTATTCATTCGCTGATCATGATAAAATGGCATTATACACACACACACGCACGCGTACACTGGCCAGTTGGTTCTCACGTTGAAATAGCTGTTCTCAGTGCATCCCTGAGAAGGGGGAGTGGAGAGAAGTGGGGAGGGACAGCTTGCATGCAAAGGACAGAATTAAATCAAGACATATCTGCTCCCGCTGATTCCTAGAATCTTAGAATATCAGGGTTGGAAGGGACCTCAGGAGGTCATCTAGTTCAACCCCCTGCTCAAAGCAGGACCAACACAAGTTAAATCATCCCAGCCAGGGCTTTGTCAAACTGACCTTAAAAACCTCTAAGGAAAGAGATTCCACCACCTAGCTAGGTAACCCATTCCAGTACTTCACCACCCTTCTAGTGAAAAAGTTTTTCCTAATATCCAACCTAAACCTCCCCCACTGCAACTTGAGACCATGGCTCCTTGTTCTGTCTTCTCCTGTTCTTATCAGGGCTGGCTCCAGCATTTTTGCTGCCCTAAGCAGTGGAAAAAAAAAAAAGCCGCCATCGGCAGCAGCCCTACTGCCGCCACTTCATTCTTTGGGGGCAGGTCTTTCCCTCTGAGAGAGACCGAGAGACCCACAGCCAAATTGCCGCCAAAGACCTGAATGTGCCACCCCTTTCAGTTAGCTGTCCCAAGCACCTGTTTGCTGCGCTTGTGCCTGGAGCCGACCCTGGTTCTTATTCATCTTTTTGCTCGTCTTTTGCCTGCGGCAACTTCTCACATGCAAAGGCCTCATTAGACACAATTCTAAGAGGACACTGATGTGCCATTCATTAAGGCTCTTTCACGGCCTCTTTCTTGCTGGTTTCCAGAAAGTGCAACTTTACTCTTCTCCTCTTCCATCTCCACCCTCCTTGCCACCTTTCTCCCTTGTGAAACAAGAGGCTGTTTATTCTTTGGCAGAGTGTGAGCAGAATGGCGTCCTTCCCCTCAACTGAACCCTGAAATCCTCCTCAGATGAAGGCAGGAGGGAGAACCATGCCACGTCCCTTGGCTGCCAGCGGACAGAGCGGTTCTCTGTTGATGTATTTTTTGGACTGAATGAGGCTGGCACCAGAGCAATCACGCAGCTTTCCCTGCTGCCACTACCCTTCAGCTGGTAGCTCTGGGAGCCTTCCCATTAGAAGAGCGCGAGCTGACAACTTGATTGATTCCCTGGCTAATGAGCCAAGCAGCTGTTTGGAATATTTGGTTCTTGGTGTGCTTTTTATTTTTTGGGGGAGAGATTTAAGTGCTGTGCTCTCTAGGGGAGGCTTGCAAGAGAATATCAACAATGGAGTTCCTTTCTGAGGAAGATTAGGGCCATTGTCAGCCTATGCCTCACACCTGCTCTGGAACCAATTCACCAGACCAAGACGTGATTCTGGATGGCCTCTCTCTGCTGCTGCCTATTTAGTCAGATGTGCTTTCACCTCCTATGAAGTTTAAGCTAATCTAATGCCCCAGTCACAGCCTCAGCAATTGAATGAGAGGAGTCCATAAACCCCCTCCCTCCAGTCACCCTCATTCCAATCAATGGGAATAAAATACTATTCAGTGTGACTCAGAACTAGGCCATAAGGAATGGAGGGAGGGAGAGGTGAAACTGGAGGACCAGTCCCCAAAGCCTGCAGGGTCTACATGTGTGCAGTTCTGGTGGCCGCCATTTTGTCCTACACGCTGCGGATTGATGGAGGTGAAATACCCCAGGCTTGTCCTGGGAGATTTCACTGTGCATATTGACAAGGCTGCAAACACAAAAAAACCCCAGACTCATCTCCTCATTTGCCTTTCTAGGACTTTTATACGTCATCTCTCCTCCAAACCAGGCAACCTGTCACACCCTGGACCTGATCTTCAGCCTAGATGTCAATTTCTGGGCATCCTCAAGGAGTCTCCGCCCAAGACTTGTGAATCTGACCTGTGCCTCTCCTGGCTTGGAAAGAGAGATGTGGAGAGCTGGTACCACTCCTGTCTGAAACAGCAAACACTTCATTCAAAAAAGGAATCTTCCCTTCCTTCTTCAAACATGTAATAGTCTGACCAATGAAGAAGAAACACTCCCTGGATATACACCGGTTCTAGCTGACTACTGCCCAGTATCAAACCTCTCATTCCTGAGCAAGCCCTTTGAGGAGCTATCCCAAGGCCAACTCATACAATTGAAGCCAGTATTCGAGACTCAGCACAATCTGGAGTCAGGCCAGGACATTAAACTGAAACTGGTTTAGTAGCAATGATGGATGATCACCTCTTGTCGCTTAACAGGATGATTCATTCTCATCCTCTTGGATCTCTCTGCAGTATGACACTTTCAACCATGAGATACTTGAGAGACCTGGCAGAGGTCCAGGGTAATGTGCTAAAATGGTGTGAGTCCTTCCTGAAAAGATGCGCTCAAAGAGTAATGATGGGAAAAAGCACCTCCACCACTAGACACCTCCCTTGTGGAGTCCCACAATGATCAATTATTTCTCCGGACTTTTTCCAATATCTACGTGCAGCCAGTGGGTGAACTGGTCAAGAAACAAGGACTCAGATTCCAGCAATATGCAGTGACAAATATTTCTACCTATCCTTCACCACATCCAGTCACATGAAGATGTCCTAGTGCTTGGATGAAATCAGCTCATGGATGAAGAACAGCTGGCTGAAGCTGAACCAAAACAAAGCAGAGCTGATGATGGTGGTGGGCAGATGAAAGAATTTAAGAGCTGACAACTAACGTGCAGTCTTCTTTGGTTGCACGTAAACACCCATGGTTGGTCAATTCAATGCATAGTTTAGGAGTACTCTTGGATTCCTCATTGAAGCTAATCTCTCAGATAGAAGCATTCATGAGTAACAGTTTTTATCCTCTTTGATGGACAGAAGACTCTGTCCTATCCTCGTGGATAATGACCTGGCTTCAGTTATGCATGTCTGTCACCTTTCAGCTGCACTACAGCGATGTGTTATATGTGGCCATCAAGCGATCAGTGTTTAGGAAACTCCTACTATACAGACCATTTCAGCATGTCTTCTCAGCAACACAGGTCTAGCTGTATATCACAGAAACTCCCTGTCCTCCACTGTCCACACAGACTATCAAATCAAGTTGAAGGTCTTGGTCCTTATCGTCAAGCTGCTCCGTGGCTCATTAGATATTCATGAGCCAAGGATATCTAAAAGACCACCTAAATCTCTGGAATGACGGCTCTGCTCCTCTGACACAATGGCACTCTCTACAATAAAGGTGAAACTCTTCTGTGCAGGAGACACAGCATTCTTAGGGGTGGTCTGAAGCTATGGAATGAACTCTTATGGGAACCAAGGATCAGAACAAACCTCACCACCTTCTGCTTCAGGTGCAAGGCACATTTCTTCAACCTCCCTTCTCTAGCAAAAACAGATAGCAACATATAACCTGCCTAAAACAAACAATCACACAAAGAAACAAACAAAAAGACAAATAAACTTCCCCCTAAAACACAAAATAAAATTGCCCTTCCAAAACAAGACACTCCACTATACACACTTCTCCCTCTGGTAGAAGATGAGAGAAGAAAGGACATGGGACAGATATTAGTCACATTACTTAATACACTACCGGAAGGCACTCAGATGTGATGATGATGATGATGGTGGTGGTGAGCATGGTATAAGAACCTACATGGAATAGAATGCAAACATTACAAAATGCAAGTACTCGTCCAAGAGGTGCTGGGGCAGCTGAGAAAGAGAATTAAGGGCTGGATAATTATATGACAAATGACCCGATTTATAGTTGCACACGGTAAAAGAACACCCTGCTGCAGGTAGATGGTCACTGCAGGGCTCAGGAAGGATTCTTTGTGCGTTTCATTGAACAGTTGTATTGCTGGCGTGGAGTCACAGAATTTAAGGCTGGAAGGGACCAGTCTGACCTCCTGCATATCACTGGTCACCAATACCACCCAGCAGCCACACACTAAACCCAGCAATGGGAATGAGACCAAAGTGATACAGCTGATTGGAGACTAGACTATTATGTGTCACAGGCAGAGAATAGAAGGGACCAAGGTGTACCAGTGCTCGAGGCCCCCCCAGTGGCAGAGAAATGGCTAAGCAGCATTCCTGATTATATAGACTGATGGTCGAAGCTGCTATGGCAAAGCCTGTAGTTGAAAAGAACAAGCGGGGAAGGGAACTACAAGAAGCACCATTTCCCCAGTGCAGATGCCACCATAACAAGGCAGAGAGGGCCCCAAGCCAATGAGCGTCTGCCAGCTTCATGTAGAAAGTCATACAGTGGGAATTGCACAACCTACCCCAGGGAAGCCAGTTCCAGCTCAGTGCATCCTTGTCCCTGACTTGAGACCAAATGTCAACACAGCATCAAGGTGTCAAGTGCATGGAAGATACAAATGCATCCCACTTGGATGAGGTAACAAGGAGGGCAGAAATAAGGGGAGATCCCTACCAAGAGGCAATGCCATCCGGAGATCCACACTCCAGAGGCAAGGTGAATGTTTAATCAATACCCTTATAGCCTTGAACACCAAAGTGGAGCTCTTGCTCTGTGATTGTTGTCTTAGGGAGGAGGAATTTCAAGCTCTGAGTCTGTGTGTGGTGTGTCTGTTGTGTGAGGCCAATATTGTGCATGTATGTGCATCTGCTTGTGCAATGCCAGGATCACATGCCTATGTGCACACGTGTCTAGTTTGAGATGCGCACGTCACACGTGTGCGAGAGCAAGATGGCACGTCTGGGGATTTGCCTTGTGCACAAAGCAGCCCTTCTGCCTAGGGAAGCAGGACTCTGCGTGAACGTTGATACATTCCCAAGAATGGAAGGCATTCGGCAGGAAGGGCAGAACCCGTGCTACCATGGCATTCCCACTCAACCCAACCCGCCTGACTCTCTACTGCACCTCAGCCTGGCTCCCCACTCCATAACATCTACTACATTAGCCTGGCTCCTCTCCCAGAAATCTGGAGACTGCTGCTTTTCATTCTGGTCCCTGAATCCCAGCTGTCCCAGCAGCAGTTCCTCCCCCTGCTGAGCCACTTGGTCTTCCCCCCCTTGTTGCTCTCCTTACCCTTGCTGAGCAGCAGAAAAGGTTGTTTTGCAGTCAGTGACTCTGCTGCCACTGAGCACTTCAGAGCCAGAGCCAAAATCCTTTTGTTGGTTCATCCTTGTCCTGCAGTTCCCCAACCCCTTCCTCTGTGTGAGAGTCGGAGCAGAGCAGCTCCAGTGACATGGAGAAGGTTATAGCTCAGCAGGAGGACTGCTCGCTTGCAGTAGCTCCTCTCCACTCTCTGTCCCCCTTAATTAATATCCTTTCCTCTGCAGGCTGTGAGGCTCTGACAGGCTTTATTTTTAACTCCACTTAATGACACGGTATTAAGACAAAATGCAACTTTGGTGAACCCCAGGCGCTGGGGAGGCGCGCAGGCCTCAGAGCATGGCTGTACCTGGCAGGCAGGCTCCAGCATACAGGTATGTGTGAGAGACAGAATGGGTTCGGCTTGCCAAGCTGTGTCTGAGATGGATGCGGGGAGCGAGCATGGGGAACATCCCACAGACATGTCCCCAGTCTCTGTGAGGTGCTTCATCTGGAGCTTGATCCTGCCCCACTGAGGAGGAGTGAGAGTTTAGACATGAAGGTGAGTTTGGTCTTTGACTTCAGTGGGAGTGAGGTTCTCCTCGGTGGCTCTGGATGTATAGTGAGGGGTGTGTTGTCAAGGGACTCTGAGAAATCTAGGACATTAACATGGCTCCAGTCCAGGAGAGGTGTTAACGGGGCTGTGGAGATCTCTGTTCCTCCACAGAAAGGAAGGCAAACACAGGCCTGATGACTGCAACTAATGACTGAAGCCTTTGGTTCAGCCGCAAGGCAGGGGTAGGGCAGGCAAGGCCTAGGGGTTTGAACCGATATCCATCATCATGGTACCTGTGCACCTTCCAGGGTAAATCAACACAGCTCCAAGGTGAGGCATAGCAAGACCACTAGTGACTTTCATGGGATTTTCAGCTCTTCTCCCTTCCTTGGGTATAGGAAATCCTTCCTTGCAGTAAGCTGTAGCCGAGTCCATTCCAGGATATTAGAGAGACAAGGTGAGTAAGGTAATATCTTCTATTGGACCAACCACCTTGTCTCTCTTCCTTTCAATAGGTCTTTTTGAGGGAGAGATGATGGAAGGGAAATTACTGCTATAAACCTTCTGAGCATCTCACAGTCTGGAGCTGTTCACTTTGTATCAGTGATAGTGTTGAGGAGATGCCATCTGCCTATGACATGAACTCTGGGGTGATCTTCCATTTAAATTAGTCTATTGCGCTGTATACAGCACACACTGTTATGATAACTAGACAACTTATGTAAATGTTAGCATGTGTGGAGAGTGATTGCGCAAGGCAGAGCTTCACGCTTGACAGACGACATCGGCTATGCCAGTAATGGCTCCTCACACCATCCTTCCAATGTATCTAGATCCTTGCAACACATTATTTGGCTCTTTCAGCACAACACAGTTCTATAAATGCAACTCTTGGCCTGCCCTTCAGCACTCCTTGCTCTCCCAGTATTAGGGATGCAGTGTTCCTGAGTCCTGTCTGGTAGCACCTCTTGGGTATCCAGTCGTGGCCCCCTCCCAAACAGAAACCACTAATGGCTGAGCTGTGTGATGCTTTTTGTGGAAAACAGTCCTTGTAGACCAAGTCAAGAACAAGGAATTAATCTTGCTTGCTTACTGAAGCCCAGATCTCCAGTAGCAAGAGGCTGGTGAAACCCTTTCTGTGATGCTAAGACCTCCCTTGGTCCCTTGTTCATAGCAGCATGGTCAGAGTTGACCTTCAAGCTTGGCGGTGCCCAGTGATCCTTTCTTGTAATCCTCCGTCCATCCTGCGATGAGGGAGAAACTCCCCTACCGTTAGTACCACTGACACTCGGGATTCCAGGCCAGTGCCCAGAATAATTGCTACTCAAGATTACTTTATGACACAAATGTTGACATTCTGTTGGCATAACTTGCAATAATGTATGCAGATTGCATCCTTCTAGTGCCTTAATTACTACTTCTCTACAAGAAATAGTCAGGTTACTCTCAGCTTTGATTTCCAGGAGATAATTCTCCTTCAGGAATCTTGTTTGTTTAGAATGTAGGGATGGGGGAAAGGAGAGTAAAAGATTTAGCATGCACCAGAATGGACCAATAAAATAAAGAGAACTGGCTTTGTCTTTCATATGTGCATGGGTGGAGCAGGATTGGAGGTAATTCCCTGGGTTTAATCTTCCCTCAGTCTTTCTCTTCTACTAGGGAAGTGGAGAGTGTTGACACTTAAAACCAACCAAAGAAAGAATCGAAGGCATGCCTGCAAGCAAAAGTCCCATGATGCTTTGCAGTTAAGCTAACTTTAAGGAGTGGAATTTTACTAAGCAATAACCGTTAGCATATTTTGAAATGGCTGGAGCAGATATTTCAGCAATGTTAATGGCAAAATGTGTGCACGGGGAATAAAAAATAATATTGTCCAAAAAAGGGAATGAACAAAGACTAACCATAAGGTGTTGTGGTAGTTGGAAAGTTACAAGGAACAGGGAACTTAGCGTACTTATACCCTGGTTACCCTTCATTGCTTATCATTTCACCCCTTCACTATATGCTTCTTCTTGTCTTAGGTTATTTCCTAAGAAATCGTGAGGAAGTAAGATGATTGGCAGACTGGATGCAGGCTATCAGAAACTATAGGGAAGGTCTTCCTCAGCTGTTGGTATCTGTATGCCTCTCTGTGTATGTGCTGCCTTTACTAAATGTGAGATTAATACATTCCATCAAAACTGACTTATCCAAGGTTTGTTGTTATTGAATGAATTTAAATTCAAAGAATGTTGTCAGCTAAATGCAATATCATAATCAAGATGTGTCAATTATTGGCTATTAATTGGCTGTCGATTATTGACAAATTATTAAATTATCATAAGGAGGTTACTCCTCAAGGAGGAACTTTCTCTCAAAGAATACCAAAGTGCTGCATTTAATGGGCCAAGATAGACTTGTTCTTCAGGACTCAAAGGCATGCGTGAAAATACTAATTATCATCTGTCATATGGGGCTGCATAGAGGTCACTACAAGGGTCAGGACTTCATTGTGCTAGGCACTGTGCACAAACATAGTAAGATACAATCCCGGACCTAAAGAGTTTAAGGTCTAAATAACAAGACAGATAGCGAGTTGTAGGGGAAGCAGAGGCACGGTGACTTGCCCAACTTCACATCACAGGTCAGTGTCAGAGCCAAGAATAGAGCTCAGACCTCTTGACTATTTGCCCATGCGCTAGCTTCCAGACCATATTGCCACACTCACTGGAAGTAGCATATTAGAGGAAGACATGTCAAATCATTACACAAAAGTGCACTTCATGACCCAGGTTATAAAACAAGAAGGGGCATCGTTTAAGAGAATGTTGTCATATTCTAAGAAGCCTGGATCTTGGAATGGACATTGATGGAGCTGGATCTTTAACGGTTTTTTTAAAACTGAATTAACACCAAAAGATATTCAAAAAAGGAAAATGGGGCCGAAGAAAATACCTTCGAAAACAGAGCCTTGGAAGATACAGTTGTATATCAGTGGAGAATTTATTTCTAGAGGCACAGAAAAGAAACCTCCATAAAGCAGAGGCTCAGACACCAGGGAAGGAGGCTTATCAGTGTCTCAGAACTAGGACGAGGGAAGGTGAAGGTCTCTGCTCCAGTCTCGTTTTGCAAGAGATTAAGATTCATCTCTGCTCTAACGTACATAGGGACAATGTCTTCCCCAGTGTGAGCCCTCTAAAGTCAACTGAGCTACACAAAGATTGAATCTGTCTCTTTGAATTTGCTATACCAGCGAAGCCCATTGGTCCATCTACTCTGATATCTTCCTGTAGCCAATAATCCAGTAGGACAGAGGAAGTCAAGTTGGCTGAACCCTCCCAAAGGCTACATAATGCACTAAACTATCATACATTGCTCACTATGGTAAACGAAATCTCATTCCTAACCCCTGCAGGCTTATGCTCTTAAACATGAGGTTAGCTCTCCCTCTTGCGTGCTGATTTACACAGCAGCTGTGGTATTAATGAGTAGGAAAGTAACCACCATTTGAAAAAGGCAACCTTGGTCACTTCTTTGGATCAATGACCTTCTCAGTCAGTGAATTCTGAACATCAGCTCTATGGTGTGTGTGTGTGTGTCTGCCTTTTCATTCCACTAATTGCTCCCATGTTCTAGTCTGCATGATGGAAAAGAGCAGATCTGATCAGTTTCAACTGAAGGGGCTTGTGTGAAATGAGTCCCTGAAATAACTGGTCAAGGATAATTGATACCAGTGGGAGAGTTCACCTTCTGTGAGTCGTTACTGCTCAGGAGGGATCAATTTGCTACAGTTCAGCCAAGACTCATACTTGGTTGTTGTCCCAATGGCCATTTAACATGGGGAACTGTGGCCATTAGTTCCTTATGGGGAATTTAGCATGGAAAGATCTGAAGAGCAATTGAATCAAAGACTTGTAGTGAGTTTTAATACTACACCTAGACACTCTGGTGATGGGAACGCTCCAGCAGCCCCAACAGATTAGATGTCTCAGATGGTTTGGCTCAGTCAGACTTAGAGTTGAAAACGGTCTCGGTCATCACATCCAACTCTCCTGACAAGGCTGAATTGTCCCCAACAATGTAATCACAGCCTCAGTTCTTGGTTCTTTGGCGCTGGTCCTGGATTTCAGCACCTGTGCCATGGAGCTCACTGGGGAAATGCAGCAGTAGTAATAATTAACACCTTCCATGTACACAGCATATTTCCTCTCAGAATCCCAACGTGCAGGTAAGTTGTGCTAAACCCACCAAGGCACTGAGAGGCAAAGCAACTTACTCAAGGCCCCACAGCAGGTCAGTGGCATAGTAGGGAACAAGCTATTTTCCTAACACTACTTTGACCACTAGACCATGTGGTTCCAAAGGGAATGGAGCGGTTCAAAGCTGCCATATGTGATACAAGGGCTGGCACTGGAAGTGTGTTTTGCTTCACCTGGCACATATATTTGGCTGCAGTTAAATACAGCTACGGAGAGGGGTTATCGAAGCTTAGATCTCTCTCCTCTCTTTTGGACCCTTCATTGACTTTTTATCCCCTTCTGGCTTCCGGTACATGTGCAGAGTGATGACGGAAACCCTCGGCTCATCGCATCACAGGCTGCATGAGAGCAAGCTCTCCCCACTCTGCACTGCCAACCCTGACCTGCTGGGGTCCCCATCTAGGGTCAAGCTCAGTCTTCATGGCCCATTCAGTCCTTGGCCTCTCTGCTGAGACTTGCCAGCTAGGGAACCAGTATGAGGGGCCGTTTTGGTGAAGCAGGCACTGGCGAGCTGGGCAGTACTAACTGTGTTGCAGGTGGGCCAGGGCTTTGATTTCATTCTGGAGGAGGCTTTTCCACCCACCATCCTGTGGACTGAGGGAGAATTGTCACAGGAAATACTGCCCCTTATCTCCTCTGTTTCTGTCCTCTAATCCAGCCTGCATCTGATCCTCCTCTTCCTTCCCTCAAAGCTCATCCTTCCCATGTTCTCTTCATGCCTTCTCAGGACACCCCCCCGCCCCCGCAACTCATTCGTCTCCCCCTGCCCCCATTCTCCCATCTGCCTGAGGGATGGCAGTTCTTTGGCCCTGTGTACAGTAAACTCTCTGCCTGCGGCTCCTACTCTGCCTCCACCAGCTGCCAGCCCTACATCCCTTCTCCTGCTACTGCCCACATCTGTGGTAAGAAAGACAGCAGGGCTGCAGAGAAAGAAGTAGCCATGCTGAGTGGCGAGAAGAGCCTTTTGTGCTCAGTAAGGCCCAAAGGCTGTGCCCTCTAGGAAGAGGAAAGAGGAAGGGACGAGCTGGGGAAAGGGGAGGAGGAAGAGGAGTATAAAGTGAGAGGAGACATAAGCAGGGATGTTCTTACAGGTCACAGCTCAGATTGCTGGATCCCTCCCCATCACTTGGAGATGCTTGGGCAGCTGCTGGTGAACCAGAGGAGCCAAGCTTGCCAACCACTTCCTTTCACCCCCTGGCAGCCAAACTGGTCAACGAGCAGAGCAAGACCACCTAACTCTCCTCCCCTGCTCTACATAGATTTGGGGGGGAAGGGGGGAGGAACAACACTTAACCCTTCCCTACAATGGGCTCAGAGGCACACAGCAGGTTTCATCTCCCTGTCACCGCTCCCCTGAGCCATCCAGCCCCTCCACCCGCCATCTCCTCTGGTGCAATACAGCTAAGATTTGTTTAGTCATCTTCGAGTGAACATGGCATGTTGGCCAAAGCCCTTCACAAGAATCCTGTTAATTTGTTTGATGAGAAGACTCCAGCTGCAGCCAGACGAAGAAAAGCTGATTGGCTCTTTTGCTTAAACTCTCCATAATGAAATGAACCGGCTTTGTCTCTGTCCTCAGCATGGCAGCCAATCTCAGCAAGAGGAGGGGAAGTGTGTGTGTATATGTGGCGGAGGGGAGAGCTGCATCTAATGGCATAATTTCCATTTCACAAGAGCTAATCCTGCCTAAGTCAATGAAGCCCTGGCATCCTAATAACATTGAGCTGGAACTCGTTCTGTTTATTACGGGCTTTTTAACCGCCACTTCCTAATTAGCCTGATGCGGGTCTGAAATGAAGAAAAGGTAGCATTTTCCCCAGCCCGTCTTTCGCAGGCAGAGTGGAAGTGCTGACTTGAGATGCTAATCTCCTTGTAGACTTCAAAAATAATACTCAGACCTCCCAACATGTATTTAAAGGGATGGAGGGGAGGAAATAGAGAAAGGCTTTAGCATTTCCATCTCAGCCTCCCGCCTAGGATTTTGGTGTGTTTTGCACACAAGCATGGAGTAAATCTCACCATACTCCTCTGAGGAAGGGAAGGATTATGGCCATTTAACAGATTGGGGGAAACTGAGGCACAAAGCGGTGAAAGGCAAAATTCTGCCCTAGCTTGTGAAGCCAATGGGAGCAGAGATGTTGCATGCTCTACTAGAGAAATGATACCAATCCAGGTGGGATGCTTCTGTGTGAGCTGGCAGGAAATGCCCCTGAAGATCACCCGGGCTACTCAGACACAAGGGCATCTCCTAGTTGCCTGAGGGAGACCAAGCCATCCCCAAACCCACAGGCTGAGCCTTTCCCATATGGCAGTGGTGAGGAGGCCAAGCTATTAGCTAGATGTCTCTCCTAACAGGCTGTTGTGCACCAGGGAGAGACCTTGCTCTGTTGCTTACGCAAGGGAAGGGGTGTGTTTGTGTGTGGGTGAAGAGTCCTAGTTTCCTTACGATCTCATCTCGTGCACCAGTGTGACACAGGGCAGGATTTAATGCTAGATGACTAGCCCAAGGGAGCCGACGGCCAGATTCACAACCTCTCATCCCACCCCAGGGAGAGCCCTTGGGGGAAGAGAGAACCAGAGTGGAAAAGGGATTTGGGAAGGAAGCTGTTTTTATAAACAAGAAATCTTGCTCATTTGCCTTCCTCCTTGCCCCTAACACTAGGCAGAGAGAAGGAAGGAAATGTGCATTTTCCCCCCATTACACTCTCCAGCTGAATAAAATGTGACTTTCTCCCTAAATAATTTATGCCTGTATTCCTCCAGAAAGTTTCGGTTAGTGCAAAATGACACTCTGTGCCCTTTAATGCTCTGATGAAATATCCAACCATTCATAATTTAGGAACTGGCAGCTGGTAGTGGTAGCACAGGTGAAGTGCAGGCATCTGCAGGCAGATCTCTAGGGGTTAGCTTCCTCCCAGGTCTTGGGAGGAGATGGCTCGGGAAGAAGTGAGGACAAAAGCGGTCAGAGAAACCCTATCCATGTCTGTCCCGCATTATGATTTCCCTGTGGGATGGGAATGGGAAACCACCTCCAGTGCAGCAGTAGGAAGGATGGCAGTTCTCACCCCATAGAACAAGTTATCCACTGTCACCAGGTAAACAGGGCAAGGATGACAAGCCCATTCCTGTGTATCAAGGGAGAATATAGTGCTGCTCATCCACATGAGGAAGACACTGTTTCCTTATGGATAGGGCACTGGACTGGGTCTCAGGAGACCAAGGCGCAATTCCTGCCTCTGTCACTAGCCTGCTGGGTGGGTGACCTTTGGCAAGTTACTTTTTAATCCTGTGCCTCAGTTTCCCTTTCTGTAAAATGGGGATAATGCTATTGCCTTTCTTTGTAAAGTGCCTTGAGATCCACACGTGAAGAGCTAGGTATTATCATCCTCATGTGTAGGAAGGCACAGGAGAAGCAGACTGGCCCAATAACTAGAGGCACTAGCCTTGTAAATATGAGTTCAAATCCCTGCTCCGCCAGAAACTTCCTTTGTAATCTTGGACATTCATCCTCTCTGGGCCTCCATTCCTCACCCATAAAATGGGGACACTGGTACTGCTTACCTCACAGGGGTATTGAGAGGGTAAATGCATTGAAGAATGTGAGGTGCTCAAATAGAGTAATAGGGGGCCATGTAATTACTACAGAGAGAATAAATACACATTTGGTGAAATGGTAACAAGCTGGTGTGTGTTTGTGTCTGTAAGGCCATATGAAATGGCCAGGTAGGGTGGTACAATGGGTAGAAAGCAAGGTGCCTTGTGACATCTCTTCTCATAAGATAAAACTCACTTGTCCTCACAGACTGAAAGAATACCTGGGGATTCATTTGTGCCCCAGATATAGTTTCAAAGGTTCATTGTTTTACCCCAAAACGGGATAATCCTGCCTGTTGTTATTTTTCCATCCAGCCCTGTAATCTATTGATTAGCACTTTGCTCAGGCTGTAAACTGTCAATTGTGAATGATACAATACTCAGTTTGCTCACAACCAGCCAAAATGAGATAAGCATCTCTTCTCCCCTGCGTGGACAGGAGTATGTGGATTAGCGTTGTGTGACCTATCTGCACTTTGCTTTCTCTTTGAAGGCTATGAACTGTTGTGAGTGCCCACAGTCACAAGTTTCCACACAGCTGTTTCTAAGCAAGCACAAGTATTTTTAAAGTGAAAGCATTACAGAGAAACCACATAAAAACAATAAAAATTCCTATCTGCCTTCTGAAACCTTACCAGAAATCTTTCCAAGATCCAATGAGGGGCTTAGGCAGGTGTCAGAGGATGGATTGGGGCTGCCCTTGGACAGAAGGTACTGTCCATTTGCTGGATCAGAAAGCAGACTGTTTAGCCAAAGAGTCCTTTCTTTGTCCATCAGTTTCTGGAGAATCCAATTTGAACCAGTACATGCACCAGTCTCTCCTGGTGGTGGCATCTTTCTGGAAGTGTTACAACCTGCATGAATTTGCCTAACTGTTCTTAGTTCCTGGAGGGCTGTGTTCACCCTCCCCCATAGAATTACATACAATCCCTGGCCCACAGTAATACATCAACTTAATACAGTAAGATCTCCCAAAGATATGGCAGGAAATTGCCATGTCTGTCATAGTTGTAATGAGAGTAGCTATAGTTTAGCAGAGTTTCTAGGAAAGCTTTCTCCCGGTCATGTCTGACATGTGCATCTGATCAGGGGTTATCCTGGGGGAGGTGGAAAAAGGGTCATTCTGCTGGCCAGATGCCGGGGGAATCCCCCTATATCAGGGGAATTCCCCAGTGCCTAGTGATGCCAGCTTTTAGATGTAGTGGATGTTTTTCAATCACCACATTTTCCCCATCAAAAATCTGGAGTTTGTCAACCATGATTTTTTTCCCCCTCCTGAAAATGCTCTTTTCAATGAAAATTGCTTAATGGGAAAGTTCAAAGCAAAAGAAACATGCTTTGGGGTTTTGGTTTTTCTGGAATTGCATTTTTCAGATACATTTTTTTTTAAATGAAACCAACCTAAAGTTTAAGCTTCATTTCTGTTGGAAACTTTCCCACGGCATTTTGAGCAAAGCTTTTTTTCCTCCTCAGCATTTTTTTTCCCCGGCAAATTATTTTGATAGCACAGCCCCTAACAGATAGGGTACTGGACTTCACAGCCCCTCCCCACCTTGCTAGTCAGCATGAAAATGCAGCAGCAGAGCCAAGAATCAAGGCCTTCCATTCTGATCTGCTAGCCTTTCCAGCCCATATGCCATGGTGCAAATGACTACCCCAGGTCAGAGCAACACAGAATCAGGCTGTGTGCAAAACAGTGGGTCTGGTTCAGATTTTGATTCTATTCCCTTTGTCTTGCTATCGGTGGCTCTGTCTTTGAGGTATAATTAGCCACAAATTCCTGCAGCTGTCCTCTGCTCTGACAGCATAGTGCAGCAGTGCCTTTGGCCATGGGCTTTTTATGGATATTTCATTAACATTCGAAGATGGCACTTACTTGTTAATGATCTTCCAACATTTAATAAACACAGCCCAAGAGTTTTATAACCTGTTAACTTGCAAGTGGCAGTAATTAAACCAAAAAATGGTAAATAATTAAGGTCTAATTACATGGTATCAGTCATTTCATTTTCCTAAGTGCATCGCCACTGCTGACTGGGGGCTCATTTCTGAATTACTCGATGCTCCTTTGTATGCAGCTGGATGGAGATTCCAGAGTCAGGCGGGTTTATGGAGGAGAAGAAAGGGAAAATGTGCTTCATTAGCTGGGTAATTGTCCCTTTCTACCTCTGAAGATAATTCCCACTGAGGCTGTTGCATGACATGAGTTTTGTGAGCCAGAAAATAGAGTCATTTATGTCTCCAGTTCTTATGGGAGACTAAGTTGTAGAAAAGGGGCTGAAGGCAACCCCCCACCCCCAGGCCTAAGCCACATGTGCACTGAGGTCCAAAGAGCCCCCTAAGCGTGGATCTGGACTTAGATCCAGAGTTTGTGATTTGGCCTCCACATCATGGGATGAACCAAAATCCAGGATCTAAGCAGATGTTCATTTTTGGAGGGTTGTAGCTGGATTCAAACTCATGACTAAATCCTCAGCTGGTGTAAACCAGCGTAGTCCATCCAAGCTCCAATTGGTAGCAGTTGAGTTTCTGCATCTCAGACCCATCTCCAGTAGCTACTGGAGAATATCCTCAGCTCGCAGTCACTGCATGCAGGATCCTCCACTGCCTGCTGAAAGAGGAGGGACTGTCAGCTGGGAGACCACAGCTGTCTGTCTATAGGACAGGGACAATGAAGCAGGCAGAGAGCTAGTGAAAAAGGGAAGGGATGGATGGCACACTGAGCATCTGTAGCCGCTGTTTATGCACAACACAGGGACAGCAGATACAAGTGCCTCTGTCCTCCTAACAGACCAGAGCAGTATGGGCAGATATTAATACGAGGAGAGCGGAGCTGACAGCACTGAAAACTGAAGCTTTCTGTCTCACCAGAGGACAGGGACAGCACAGGCAGACACCAGGCTGATAAAAGAATTAGGGGAAAATAGCACAGAGAAATGAAGCCTCTTGTTCATCCCTTGGGAGGGTAGCAATTGTCTACTACTGGGGATAAATGGCGTTCCTCCTTGAGGTGTTCGTTTAACTGACCTGAAGGCCTCTAGCAGACCTTTGCTTAAGCAGGAGCTGGGCAGATCTTCAGGGCAGCTGCCCTGAAGATAAGCGCTGAGCCGGTTTGTTTCGTTTAACCTCCTGATCACCTGCATTATCTTATTCAGATAGTGAATCCCTGTCTGTTTTGTGGCAAAGTCAGACTCTGCTTAGCCCCCCAAAACAAGGAGAGCACATGCAGTGTTCCCACTTCAGCGACTGGGGAGTCAACCCAGCAAGGTGTTTCTTTGCAATTTCCTTGGCATCTCATTATGCGATGCTCTGGGTGGCAAAGGACGGAAGGAAAGTAAATTCTCCACAGGGAGAAACTAGTGCGAGGCTGCATGGGGTGGCATTAGGAAAACAGTGCAACACCTCCTAGAAAATGGGGACACGTCAGCCGCCTCTGGCTATGCATGAGGCATGGTGCTGTGTTTCAGGAACTGCAACGTTTTCAGGACACAGGATAACAGAGTCACATGGTCCTCCTGCTGACTAGCTGATGTCCCTGGATCACGTGGTACTGCTAGCCAGCCTGTAGCCCTGGGCCCTTGAGCTGCTTGTGACCTCAAGGCTTTAAGCCTAAATGGACCAAGGAGAAAATGTTCTGCTCTGGAGGAAGTTCCCTGAGTGGATTCAGATTTGGACTGAGATTTGACAGCACTGAAATCTCATGTGAGATGTGAGGATCTCTCACAAGCTCAGCCCAAGAGGAAGGAAAAAAGCTGCCAGTTGCTACCTCTCCCACAGTTCTCTTCTCATCTTCAGTCCCTTCCTTCCTGACTCTGGCTGCTCCCATAACATCCCTTTTATAAAGCGGGTCTGGGGAATTGTTATTTCCCCACAGCTAACCCTTTGCTCTTGCTGCCCTGCAAATTTCTGCTGTCAGAGAAGGCAACTATTATCTTTCCTCTGGCCAGAGAGAAAGCAGGTAAACTCTTCCTTACCAAACTTTGGCTGGGTCTGGTGTACTTCTGGGCCAATGGCCTTGCTTAAACATGACACACTAGATTAAACTGTCCACAAAAGACAGATGTGTTGGGGCAGTTTTCAATAATCGCTAAGTGACTTAGGAGCAACTTTCAATGGTACTTGAGTGCCTAAGTCACTAACAATTAACTTACTATGTACTCTTCTGAACCTATTCCCCAGTGCAGGTTGGCCGCCACATTCTGCACTAGATGAAGCTTCTTCAAAAGGTTGCTCCATGTAAGGAATATTGCAGTGCTCCAATCTGGAGATGGTTAGATATCCCTCAAGGTCTACACCATCAAGGAAGGGCTACCACTTCTTAGCTAACTACAGAAGGAAGTAAAGCAGTGGCAGAAGCATTGCTACTTGGGAATCCAAGAGCAGTTGGGCTCCCAAAGCATCCCAAGATTGCCAGCTTCTTTGGTAAACAATGGACATGCTCCACCAGGAGACAGTGAGAATGACAGATGCTGTGACTTCTCCATTTGTTTTTAATGAAGTCATGTTATCTGAACACCCATCACTAGTGCAGATATCATCTGATCGCAGTGCAATGCCCTTTTGCCAGAGGAGAACATTTACAGAGCATTAGCTAAGAAGGCTTGAGGCACCATTCATCTAGACAGGAGACTCTGTAGAAAACTCTTTTTGGGTCATGACGTTTCAGCCAGCAGCAGAGAGGTTAGAAAAGCTATTAACATTTTGGTCACCAGAACACGTGAGATGCCACCAGTGCAACAAAGCTTTCAGTTCTGCTTCAGAAAGGGTGCTGTTCAACACTGAGTCTGCCAGCTAGTGGCCTGACACTGCTGCAGACTTAACCGGTCACTCTTGCATGTGGTGGTTGGACATGATAGACGTGTTGCCAAAATCCTGGTCTGCAGGTAGTAAGTATACCAGGCGAAGCAAAAAGGACTAAGCTGGTAGAAGCTGTGCTAAGCACCTCTTTACTGGAAATCGTTCCTTGCCTTATAAAAAACTTACAAGAACTTGACACAGAATCAGTGCCAGGGGGTCTATTTCTTCCTGACTATATGGATCTCCTTCATCCAGTCTTCTCATCGCCACTATTGTACAAACTCAATTGTCTTAAATTACCAGTGCCCTGTTCCTCCTGCCTTATACCTTGGTGTCTGTGCATTAAATATTTATTGCAAGATTCATTATTGGGGCATTAAATATTTATTGGCATGAGAGAAGGAATCAGATGATTTGTATTTGGTTTCTACAAATTGTCTCGGAGTTGAAAATGTCTGGTTTTTACAGGGCGGGGGAGTTGCTGATTTTTCACTCCAGGCCTTCTTTGTGGCAGCACTTTACTGCCTGTCCTTCAGACACCCTTTTCCCTATTGTGGCTGGTTGCCTGTGCTGTGGAGATTAACTCTGTCATCAATATGTTTGTGTTTTGTTTACAAACCCTACAGTTTAAGACAATTTCTCCCGCCTGCCCCCAAACTCCTACAAAGCAAGTACTCAAGACGCTCAACCTTCAATATAATTGCTATTGTTACTCGGAGACCTCTGCTTATGTTGTGTCTCTTTAAGCAAAGTTTATGGCCTGAAAGGTAATTGATTTGCAATGGTATTTAAGATGAGAGCTCAGGGACACTGCTGTGCTCTTGTGCAGTACAGTTGCCTGAAGAAAACCATTGCCTAGGGAAAAACATTGACTTTTTGTGATGTGGTCCCTTCTGATTCACTCAGCAGGGGTGAGACTTGCTCTATTTTTACAGGACTGTCTGCAATTTTTACAAAAGCGGTTTGGACACCAAATTAAGTATAGAAGTTATGCTGAGGGTTAGTTGATGGGTGTGGGGGAGCAGGAGGAAGATGGACAGACACTCTGTGCTTTGATTTTCTGCACACTCCATTCTCTTGGTCATTGTGTCAGTCCATTCCTCGAGAAAAAAAACATTTTAAGGAAGGAGATGAGATAGGCTGGGAATTGATGGAGCAGACTGTGGGGTGATGAAGGGAGAGATGAATGTATTGGTGGAATGGGATCCCTGGATCTCACCTAGGAAAGGTGTTGGTGAAGGTTTTCCCTATGCAGCTCAGAGAAACATACAATCATGGAATTAGAGATGGATGAGACTTGTTTAGAAGAAAGTCAGCTAAGCACATGAGATGAAATCCTGGCTTCCTTGACTTCAATAGGGTTGGGATTTCACCCACTGTATTCACAGGTGGATTCAGATTGCAATGAGGCCTGGGTTCTGGGTTCACACTCAAGGCTGAATCAGGCAGGGGCAGGCCTTGGACTCAGAACTGATAGTCCCCAGATGCACCAATCTTTTCTGGACTAGTTTGGCTTCAGCAGAAGTCTTGTCCCAGTCAGTCACTGGAGAGCATAGTCATTTCCCAAGGCTGGGGTGGGGGATACGGGGTGGAGGAAACCGAGGCTAGCTATACTACAAAATAAATAATAACAGAAAGGTTGATCCTTTCAGCCTGTCATGTCTGCCACCTGCCAAGTGCTGGGGTAGCCACTTGGGATTTTTTTCTCACAAGCAGTTAGCCCGAAAAATGCAGTTTTGGGTTGACCAAAACTTTTGTGAATTTAGGTCATATTTGGTTAATCATTTTGGCTGAAAGAAAAAAGATTTTTTTTTTCCTCCCCAAAGAAGTTTTGATGCTTTTGGAACAAAATATTTTGACTTTTCATTTCAAACTGACATTTTGTTTTGAAATGTAGCTAGATTTATAAAAGAGTACAAACACCTCAAAGTGTAACTAAACAAAATGAAACAAAACCAACCAACCGACCAAAAACTGTTGTGGGTTGAATGAAACATGTAGTTTGACCCAAAATATTTTTTGTCAGGGCAAGGGGGGAAGGGTGGTGTTTTGTTTTGGCAAGAAAAAAATCCGTTTTGGGTTGACCTGATTTCCCCCTCTAGATTTTTCTGTTCAGCCACTAAACCAAAACCTCAATTATTTGCTCAGTTCTCCTTCTGCTCCTCTCAATCCTGCCAAACATCGCAGCTGGATCTAAGATAATCAGTTCCTAACATCCACAGTGTGCCTTGGATGTGAAGATACAATGCAAAATACACATTCCTCACCCTGCTAGAGTCATTACAATCTATTGTGTCAGGCCCTACTTGGGACGTATTTATTCAGTTTATTCTTAATTCTTACATACGGATGCTTTGGACTACAATGACCCCTCTGACGTAGGCGCTTGCATCCACGAGTAGCATAGAGGGCACATTAATAAGCAGTACATAGAAGGAGACAATAAAGGGCCCAAGAAATCATTAAGTCTATTGTGTCAATCTGACTGTAGCCCACAGAGGCACTGGATCTGCAAACTAAAAATACCTTTAGGGAATGCTGTTGACATAGTTATTGTACATTGGCAGCAGCATCTCTCGCCCCGACACGCACGCGCACACACACACACACACACACACACAAGCCATCAGACCAGCTCAACACAACACACTCTGGTGGGCATTCAGCTATTCCTGTATGTCAGAAATATCCAAAGGTGCA
The DNA here is from genome assembly GCF_003597395.2 of Chelonoidis abingdonii. Classification (NCBI taxonomy): domain Eukaryota; kingdom Metazoa; phylum Chordata; order Testudines; family Testudinidae; genus Chelonoidis; species Chelonoidis abingdonii. The sequence continues at coordinate 11,625,812 of NC_133792.1, read as the reverse complement.
GCCTTTTAGGAAACTAAAGCCCTTCTCATCATCTGAGTTTAACACAAGTGAAGCTGTGATTCTAAATTTGGGCTAAATCCTACAGTTGCCTGGAGATCGAGGCCTATTGTGATAGAAGCTGTACAAACACATAGTGAGAGACAGTCCCTGCCCCAAAGAGCTTACATGCTAAAGGTGGGTGGGGAAACAGAGGTGGTCTACCCATGGATTGCACTTAATACTAGCGACTAGAGCTGGATTAAGGCAATCTGATACTCTGGGCACATCCCACATAGATCCAACTCCATGCTGATGCCCATCCTAGGGTGGAAATGAAGAGTCCACTCACACAAGAGCTATCTGCTGGCGTCCCCCCCCATCACTGGACTACTGATCTCTGCCTTCAGGTAGGCTGAAGTCCATCCAGAGAAGCAAAGCGTCACCTCACTCAACCAAGCATAGGACCGTAGGTGTGGCCATCCTTACTGACAGTCTGGCTGCAGCGAAGATGTCTTGTGCACAGAGGCCTATGATGGGCTAATGCCGGGAGCGTTAGGTTGCAGACGTAACAACCAATTAAGACGAATGGGGCAGTTCCCACCTCTCAGAGAGATTTTTCTAGGCTCTCTGCAGACTCAGGCTGATGCCACCATACTCAGGTCATACTTTCAAGCTTTCCTTCACCACTGCTAGGCCTAGGAATACTTCTTTTTAACGAAAAACAGACTTTGTCATCACCACGTGATTCCAGGAACTGGGGCTTAGGTAAGTGCTTAGGCCTTAATCTGGCCCTATTGACCACCACATCTGGTACTGGCCACTGTTTGGGACTATAAGTATGATTGATCTGACCCAGTAAGGCATTTCCTATGGCCATTGTTGTGTCTCTGGCTCTTTATACTACAAAGCAGTATGAAGAAACTCCACAGGCACAGTTGGGTCCCGGGTAACCATGTTTAGTTAATATACTCAAAACACATCTGGCCTGACTGCATACATACACCTGCTCTGACTGGTTTCTGGCGGCTTCTAAAACACAGAACACAGTAAGCACAATTGCAGGGATCACAAACTTTTTAAAGAGATATTATCCTATTCCTAAACAGCATACCTCTGTGAGGAAATTCTGGATCCTAGAAAATTGCTGAAAGTAAAACACAGAGAAAAAGAAGGTGATATGGATTCTGGTTTTGAATTCCACCCCCAAAAAGAAAAGGAACAAAACTATTCCCCGCCTGACATGATTGTGAATTCTCCAACATAATGAGAGACAAGGTGGGTGAGGTAATATCTTTTACTGTGATCTTTTGTCGCCTTCTGTTGGTAAGAGAGACGAGCTTTTGAGCTACACAGAGCTTGTCTTCAGGTCTGGGAAAGGTACTAAGAATGTCACAGCTAAAAAGAAAAATGAACAGATAGTCTAGTGTACTTATTTAGCTGTGATACCCTTAGTACCTTTCCCAGCCCGGGAGAAGAGCTCTGTATAGCTTGAAAGCTTGTATCTCTAATATCTTGAGACCGACATGGCTACACCACCGCATCTCCAATAGGATGTCTAACTCACCCTGAATAATGCATATTGATCACTTCGTTACAAGCTTTATTGTTCAGTGCATCACCGATATAACAGTTTATAAAAAATCAGGAGAGATAAGATGTAGTGGGTAGTTTTACTTTTCTATCTACCTAGGCTTCCTACACCCACATTTCAGCCAGCAGGGAATTTTTATTATCATTTTAGAAACCCTTGCAAAAATGGAGTTTATTTTTTGTCTGATCTTTCTAACATCTTCTTAATACACATACACTTGCAAAAAAGAAGAATAAAACATCAAAAGAAGTAGAATTTGCATGTGGAAAGCAGAGACAGGAGCATTTCTCTCCATTTAATAAAAGAAAGAAATGTATGAAAATGGAGTGCTGGAAAACAATGCCAGACTGACAGTCTTGGAGACTGAACTCCTCTGTCCACAGAATGAGTGATATTTGGACATCGCTGTGTAAACGGCCCAACATTCCCCCGCCAATGTGACTCAACCCTGTGCACCACTCGACAGGGGTGAGGCCTATGTTTAACCACCATGGCGTGTCCTATCCTTTAGCCGCTGCTAAGGTCACAAGCCACAGCAGGCCAGTTAATAGTAATGATGCAGGGTTTGTAATGGGGTCACACCTGTCCGCTAGCAACTGGACTGAGACCTGCCAAGCCGTTTTGTAAATGCTATTACGATCCCCACCTAGAGATGAGCAAAGAAGCGGGGCCAGAGTGAGGAATGATTTTAGACAGTCGGCTGACACTATTCTGGGACGCTGGGAAAGTAGAGGGGTCGAATGACAATGCCGCTGCTGTGTCGTGCTGATAACATGGCGAGTGTCGCGGCTGCAATGGAAGCTGCTGTGTTTGGAAGGGTCAGCTGGCTGCTGCCCATCCAGCCTGGCATTCTGCTGAGCCTGGCTCTCAGCCTCTCTCTTTGTTGCTGGGTTACCCTCTAAAGCATTGCAAAGGCATTTATCAGTCTCAGCTCTTGTGCTTCCATTAACTTTTCTTGGCTGCAGACAGTAAAGCTGTGTAGTTAATTTCATTCATTTTAGACAATGGGGGGAGGAGGGGTAAAAAGAGGAGAGAAAGCTTTTTAAAAAAAAAAAATCTGATGGATAATGGTGTCCCTGATATGATAATCAATGTCAGCTCTTGCTTGTTTCGTACCAGTCACAGCAAGATGTGAGGGACACAAGTAGATTCCTTATAGACAAAGGAGTTCTGGGACCAGCTGAGCCTTCCTGCCCCTGTTTGCTAATGCTGGGCTTTTGTAAACTTCCATCAGCTCTTCATAACTCTTGCACCTCTGCTGCTTCTAGTAACAACACTCAGTGCACTGATGTGCCATTGCTGAGGATAGTTAGGTCCTGGTGGAAAAATTGGGGTTCAAGCTATTCCCAAGTGTCCCATATCAGCTACCAATAAACAAGTGTGACAGCGCTCATGGCTCCTGGTACGGGATCACAGAATCATAGAACTGGAAGGGACCTCGAGAGGTCATCTAGTCCAGTCCTCTGAACTCAAGGAAGGACTAAGTATTATCTAGATCAATGGTCCCCAATGTGATGCTCGCTGGCACCATGGCACCTGCCAGGGCATCTTTGTGCACCCATGTACTGGCTGGTGGACAAACATCCGACAAAATGCCACTGAAAAGCTATGGTCCTCGTTGGCTCGTCAGCCGGCACCCGCCACCTGGAAAAGGTTGGGGACCACTGATCTAGACCATTCCTGGCAGGAGTTTGTCTAACCTGCTCTTAAAAATCCTTGATGATGGAGATTCCACAACCTCCCTAGGCAATTTATTCCAGTGTTAACCACTCTGACAGTTAGGAAGTTTTTCCTAATGTCCAACCTAAACCTCCCTGGCTGCAATTTAAACCCATTGCTTCTTGTCCTATCCTCAGAGGTTAAGCAATTTTTCTCCCTCCATCTTCTAACAACCTTTTATGTACTTGAAAACTGTTATCATGTCCCCTCTTAGTCTTCTCTTCTACAGACTAAACACACCCAGTTTTTTCAATCTTCCCTCATAAGTCATGTTTTCTAGACCTTTAATCATTTTTGTTACTCTTCTCTGGACTTTCTCTAATTTGTCCACATCTTTCCTGAAATGTTGTGCCCAGAACTGGACACAATATTCCAGCTGAGGCCTAATCATTGCGGAGTAGAGTGAAGAATTACTTCTTATGTCTTGCTTACAACACTCCTGCTAATACATCGCAGAAAGATGTTCGCTTTTTTTGCAATAGTGTTACATTGCTAACTCATATTTAGTTTGTGATCCACTGTGACCCCCAGATCCCTTTCCACAGTGCTTCTTCCTAGGCTGTCATTTCCCATTTTGTATGTGTGCAGCTGATGGGTCCTTCCTAAGTGGAATACTTTGCATTTGTCCTTATTGAATTTCATCCTATTTACTTTAGACCATTTCTCTAGTTTGTTCAGATCATTTTGAATTTTAATTCTATTCTCCAAAGCACTTGCGACCCCTCCCAGCTCAGTATTGTCCGCAAACTTTGTAAGTGTACTCTCTATGCAGTACATTATATTATTATTCTGCCCTTGATTAGGTCTGGTGCAGAAGTTGAACTAAGTACTAGAACTGGGTGGAGTAAGCAAATGCAAAATTCACAGAGGATTTCAATATTTAAAAATGTGATTTCATTCTAATTTGGAATGAAACCTCAAAGTTTCAAAATTCTCCAGTTCAGGGCCCAGCACGCCTAGTGGGCTGCCTAGAGCAACACAGAGTTCAGGCTGTCAAGGAGTCATGATCTTGGAGCCAGGACTACCAGGCTCCTGGATCCCCAATAGCCCACTGAGTGGGCTGCCAAGGAGTTGGGTAGGTGGGCTGGCTGGCAGAAAGCAGGCAGGATCCCTGTAGATCCCTGCCTGGGTTCCATTAGAACTTTGTCAAAATCAACCTATTTCCATGAAACATTTCAATTTTGATGAAGCAGCAAATTCCAAGGAAAAAGTGTGTCCCTAGAATTTTTCCAAATACTTCTACTAAGGGTCTAAAAGCAGAAGCAAAGGGACCAGTTCTACGTTAGCTCAGAGACAACAGTGAACTCAAACTTCTACGTGAAGTCTAGCCACTAGACAGAGACATGGAGCCACCCACTGTTGGTGTGGAGGACCAAGTATAATTTAAAGTTCCTCTATTATTCCAGTGAATTTAATGCCAGCCTACTTCCAACCACCAGAGACAGGCCGCCACCATAGGCAGCAATGGCCTCATCAGAAGAGGGAAAGGGGCAAAAAAGAAAACCAGACAAAGACAAAAAGTGAAGAGTTAAGGCATGTGGGTCAAGTGTGGCCCATGGGGACATGAGCAGAGAATGCTGGACCACAAGAGGAGATCAGAGGATGCTCCCCAGAAGATGCATGAGCAGGTGGAGATAAGCAAGAAACACACTCTCCAATGCCACTGATAGCCTCCTGGTGACTAAGTTTCCCCCTCCTGGGGGATGCTTAGCCAATGCCAGGAGAATACAGACAAGGAGGTTTCTGCACTAAGTGAGGACAACTGAAAACTTGGCCACTTATGCTGGATTGATACAAGGTTATCAACAAAACAGGACCAGCATGGCCAAGAGCAATGCAAGCTTCTCTCCCGCCCCCCAAGCACGCCAAATCATGCATGTTAAAAATAATATGCCCTCCCCTATTCTTGTGATCACATTTGATCGCTTTGGGCAGGTGTCAATGGATGACTAAAAGGCTGGCTATGGAAAGATGCTATTTAATTAATTACAATGGAGCCCAAATTCTGAAAGGAGACAGAAGGGAGAAAAATAGCCTATGGGAGCCCCATGACAATAAAAAATGACTACAGTTAAAATCTGTGTTGTTCCGATATTACTTGCTCTTGACATTATGAGCACTGTGCGGTGCTATCTGCTGTTGATAAACACCTTGTTAGTCATTTGAATAACAAGATCAGCTTCAGTGACAGGATTGCATTGGAATCACTGAAATGCTGCCACCTCTGGGCAGTAACATGACAGCAGTTTAGTAGTAAACTACATAAGTTTAGGGCATGAAGTGAAGAATACCATATCCGATTGAAAGTGCAGGGGTATACAGTGAGAAGTTACCAAAATCTGACACCAGGGTTAGCTCCCCTTTTATAACTATAAGTACCATGGGACCCGTTCTGACTGCAGTTTGTCATCTCATGCTAAAGCAGGGCATTGGTCCCTGACACTACATCATGCTACGGCACTGGATTTGTACTGACTTAAAGGAAAGAATGCCACTGATTGTATCACCATCATTTCTTGCAGCATCTGACTGGGAGTCTTCCAAAGAGCAGCTAAAGTACTGATCTGGTCCTCCCCTGGCTTATCTGAGTGGAAGGTGCAATTGCAGTTGGGTGGACAGGTGCACTGAGATGCTCTTTCTTTACACAAAGAACTCCTCCTATTTAGATTAATAAAATTACCCATGTTCACAGCTAGACATTCTAACTGGCTGTCCATCCAGAAGTGTTCCCCGGTCCACCTCTGCGGTCCTTGCTCAGGATTGAATACTGAGCTGCCAGTCCTGGGTAGCAGCTGCGCTCAAGAGATTAGAGGTCAGTATTTAGCTCCCATCTAATGGAGTCACAGCTGTCCAAGAAAAGGTTTGCTGATTTCCCAGAAGGAACACGAGTTTAAAAGCAGGTTAATGCTACCCAGAGTCTGAGGATTTCCTATGGCGCAATAGGTCACTTAGACTCACTGGGCATATAGCAGCAAGGAGTTATCCAATCTCATGGATAAGATCTGGGGGCCACTGTGTCTGGCAGCTTGGACCTGCCTTAGCTCCATTCATAGTAGCCTTATTTCGATAGCAATGGCACATTCCCTTTCTGGACTCAGAAGCAAGAGGTATTTGTGGCATTTGAATGAGGGAAAACCCAGATGACTTTCTCCCTAATTGGCCTAATGAGCCTTTTGGCTCCCATATAATGACAAGTAAATGAATTTGCCCTTTCCCTGACAAGTTCTTATGGGAATGATCCGAAGCCTTTTGTAACAATGCATCAAAAGTACAAAGTCATTAGAAACAGTTGTCGGACTATGAAATTAGTTATTGATTAATAGTGCATCCAAACAGCCATATTGTTCTTTCCAGAAGAAAAGAGAAACAAATCTCAAGCTCATATTTCACTGCGTATGCAGGCTACGGGAAGGCACAAACTATTTATATAGTGTTCTTTTGTGTCCAAAATGGTAAACACTTACAGCTGCACACACAAAAACAAACACACACACACACACACACACCCTTTCCTACATGTGTTTTGTCTCAGTCTCTACTGTGACATTGCACTTAGAAAAATTTTGTGAATCAGCTGAGTGCTCCAGCTGAGCCTATCCTGGTGGTTCCATCCCAAATCCTGTTGTGTACAGGTTATTTTCCTCTGCGTTAATTTAGCTACAACTAATCAGAAAAGAGATCTTGGAGTCATCGTGGATAGTTCTCTGAAGACGTCCACGCAGTGTGCAGCGGCATAGCAAAAAAATGCAAACAGGATTGTTAGGAATCATTAAAAATGGGATAGAAGAATAAATGGAGAATATCTTATTTGCCCTTATATAAATCCATGGTATGCCCATATCTTGAATACTGTGTACAGATATAGTCTCCTCATCTCAAAAAAGATATATTGGCACTAGAAAAGGTTCAGAAAAGGGTAACTAAAATGATTAGGGGTTTGGAACGGGTCTCATATGAGAAGAGATTAAAGAGGCTAGGACTTTTCAGCTTGGAAAAGAGGAGACTAAGAGGGGATATGATAAAGAGGTATATAAAATAATGAATGCTGTGAAGAAAGTGAATAAGGAAAAGTTATTTACTTGTTCCCATAGTATAAGAACTAGGGGCCACCAAATGAAATTAATGGGCAGCAGGTTTAAAACAAATAAAAGGAAGTTCTTCTTCACACAACGCACAGTCAGCTTATGGAACTTCTTGCCTGAGGGGGTTGTGAAGGCTAGGACTATAACAGTGTTTAAAAGAGAACTGGATAAATTCACGGTGATTAAATCCATAAATGGCTATTACCCAGAATGGGTAAGGAATGTGTCCCTAGCCTCTGTTTGTCAGAGGGTGGAGATGGATGGCAGGAGAGAGATCACTTGATCATTACCTGTTAGGTTCACTCCCTCTGGGGCACCTGGCATTGTCCATTGTCAGTAGACAGGACACTGGGCTGGATGGACCTTTTGTCTGACCCAGTATGGCCATTCTTATGTTCTTAACAGGCCTAACACAAGCATCATAAAGCAAGTAGAGCTGAAATTCCATCCTCCTTCTGATTCATCAGAGAACTTGATCAGCTCCAAGGGTTTGAAGCAATGGAGAGCCGCTAAAGACGGGCAGCTGGAAGAGGTCATGCCATCGGAGGAAGGAGAGAGTAGCTGAGCCTAGGAGCTGGTACAACAGAATTTGGGAGGAGATAACACTCCAAGAGCTTCCTCCACAAATTCAGAGGGACCATGATGCCTGTGTTCCGTCCCAGGTAGGTTTAGAGTAGCGTGTTGGAGGTTCATCCTATTCACTCTCTATGATCCATCAGTCTCTGAGAGAGTAGGAATATGTTTAAATGACAAAATTTAAACATAATATTAAGAACTGTGATACTGAACAGAAAGTCCATCCCATGCGGTTTTATGCAACCTGTGAGCCTACTACCCTCTTATGAAATGGCAAAGGTTTGTTTTTTTTAAATAAATAAAATTACTCAGTTTCCGACCTGTATACATTTCAAAACCGTATTGTATTTCCCCCATCTCTTGCACACAAATACCGTGTACCAGGATTCCAAATAATTCCAGGCACTTCTCCAAGTGTCATTTCTGGACGGGATTATTGGAGTGCTGCTGGGTTCCCATCCATGGGTTGGGAGCCTTGTCTTTTCTTTAGAAATTTGACAACCACTTTGCATAACTCATCCAAATCTTCACCTTAAACTTGCACTGAAGTTTGGAAAAGTTAAGATCACTCTTTCCTATTGTGTTTCCTTTCTGAACACCTGGGTGCTTCCTGGAAAGGAAGTGCTTAACTACTGTCAAAGAAGGATCTTTGTTGTACTCTTTGCATCTTGGCTGAAAGCATCAGGAATCATGCAAGAAATGTTCTTTTGAGAAGATCCCTAGCCCATTGTTACATCTAAGAGGTTCAGATAGTTTGGATACATTTCAGATAATCATCCATTTAATCAGTCTTTCCTGGTGCTGCTTTTCAAATGTGAAAAGTGCCAGGCCTGACTGAGATGGAGAGAGCCAGCATGTCACAAAACCATTTCTACTTTTTGTCGTTGAAATCCATTTGATGGGCCTTTCAAACAAAGCTAGGTTACATTTCCAGCACTTTTTATAAGTTTCTTTGGAGTAAAATCTCTCCATTGCAAGGCCTCTCGTTAAGACTTGCATTTCTGATAACTTTCCATGCATTATTAACCTAATTGGACCCAACATAGATTCTAAGATTTTCATTAATATTTTTAACACATTACCGCATCTTTACCCTTGAGCAGTCAACCGAGTTTTCATCTTCATAAAAACGATCCGCTCAGAGTCAGACAATCCAATCACTTCCCGTCCATAAGGTAAATTCTCGCTCACTCTCTACTTTCCATTTTGCAATTTCTTTAACAATCAGCATAATATATTTTTGGAGGCTTATTTGCCACTAAAGTTATTCCCAAACTGCAACCAGCTGTGACCTGAGATGTAGTAACTTCTTCACAGGCATTAGGAGAGGAAGTTGAAGAGAAAAACCTAGACCTGATCCAAATGGGCATAACTCCTATCACTTCAATGGAAGGAAACCAACATATACCAGGGAGGAATTTGGTCCTCTCCATCATTTGTAAAATGAATGCAATAAAATGGAGGTGGTCGCTACACAAATGCATTGTAAGAGTCTAGTGCAATGGGGCCTTGAGTGTTGTTATTCTTTATTTATTTATATTGTGGTCGCAACTAGGAAGAGCTCCACTTATGGAGCAGGCCCATGTTGTGTTAGGTGAACACTAAATACAAAGATCTGGCACCAAAAGCTTACTGAGACCTGTAGAAGTTATTGTAATACAAATGTCAATACACAATAAGAACTACCTCGGAGACTGTTCTGGGGATTAATTAAATTCCTGGATATAAGGTGTTATATATTTATCTACGCTGTAAATGAAAAGTATTTTTTTTATTATTATTATCATAAACCGAACTCCATCTCAATTTTAAGAGGGTAGATTTTTGTTCTGTAGCCATGAAATTGCTGCCATATTAACAAGAATTTCCAGACATTCATGGATTGATTTTTGCATAACAGTAACCATATTAATTCATTGAAATTACCTCTAAGTAAAATTTAAATTAAGTTAAATCTGGAGAAATGAAAAATATTTAAAGTTGTGGCTTAGAAGCCTTGAAACATCGTAACTGTCATTGCTCATGCTCAATCTCATTCATCCTGGGACTGAGAACACAACCCGATTACCTTGCACTATCCCAAGATTTGCCAACTGTTTCATTTTCTGTACATTTCAAAGCTGCCTTAAAGGTCTCTCGATGGAGCTAATTTAAAAGCATTTCCACTGGTGGCAAAAGTGTCTGACTGTAATTTCCATGTCTTCTGTTTTCTACCTGCAGAGGATCTTCACACAGGGCTGGATGAAGGAATAGACTAATGCCCGGGTCTCTTCTCCCATAGGCATGTGACAATGGCAGAATCTAAGCTTTTGCTTAAAAAAAATACATATCCAGCCTATACAGATGTGAAGTAAAGCTTGAAATATCTTCCTAAATCTGCAGCCAGCCTGCAGCACAAAAAGCAGCAGCAGCTGTCTCATTCCACCAGAGAAGACAATGTGCTGCCAAGGCTCTGGGGGTGCCAGGCTGCCATTGCTCCAAGGGGGTACTGTTGCCACTCCCACCTTGGCAGTGATGGTGGCCACTGGGTGGGGGGAAATCCCTTATGGCTGTGTCCACAGCCTTTGATGACCTCAACGCAGTCCTTGATTACTTTAACACGTGCACCCTGGCTGAGCCAGCTCTGGGTCATGTATGGGGTCACATGCTGGGACAAGTTGCAGCTAAATAGTATCAGGTTGCACTTAACTCCAGCATATTGTGCACAAGGGCCAGTGTTGGGTTGCATCTATCTTGCAAGAAGCTGCATTAGAAGAAGGACTGGAGGGCCCCTACTGGAGCCTGTTAGGGAAGGATGTTTGTGTGGATAAGGAGAGCTAAAGATCTGGTGGGGGCTTCTGTAGTTCTGCTAAGCACGCAAACACCTGCTGGCTCTGCCTATATATTCCAAGCGTGCCTGCCAGTGTGGTATCTAAGCACACTGCTCCTCAAGCTCATTTTGCCAGTTCAGCTCTGCTTGCTGCTCCTGCCCACCTGGATACATCTTCCAAAAGAGTCCACCAAAATTGCTACTTCCTAAGCCCAGGTTTCAAGGTGGCCATTTGGTTAATATGGCTGTGGGGTCCCATCTGTGCTAACAGAGTTGTAAGGACACATCCCCAGGAGAAGGTCTGCTGCAAGGAGGATACAAGTCTCACCCTGTACTCCATTAGATTCTATTAGTATCCAGCATCTTGCCTTTGTTAGTTTTAGACTGGATTCTGTTGGCTTAATTTGAAGGACCAGTTGCTCTGGTCCAAAACCTAGTGACTAACTGGAACCAGTAAGAGCCAGTTGCACATATCTAACTGGGATTTCCACTAGCATTGTCCCATCCTGATAGAGCCCCCCAGAGGTGGGTCACCACGGAGAGCCAATGAAGCCAGCCCACCTCCCTTTCAGCTTAGCCATTCAGCCACCTAAAGTTAACTTCTTATGGGAAGGAATCCGTTTGTGGCAATGTAGCTTCTCATTGCTTTTGAGTTCTGGGCGCTCTGATGACCAGCGACACACCAGGAACAAATGAAAGTTTCCTGGTTTAAAAAAAAGAAAAGAAAGAAAAAGTTTTGGCTTCTAAAGAGAGGAAATAGTTTGAGGCTATGTTTTAATTAAAATGAATATCTGCGCTATCTTAATGTTATTGCCAGTTAAGTGTAGCAGGGTGATTTAGAGTTCTATAACACAATTATACTCCGGTAATGAAGCTCCGTAGAATTATCCTTGGAATTTAAAATGCAGAGGGGAGCAGTAGCTCTCATTTGCAACCGTGTTACGGCCTTTATTGTTACAGTATTTTCTGGTTTCCTCAAAGATTTGAGTTAATCGTATTTAAGTCTCTGGTTACATTAAATAGAGATTGAGAACAGACAACAGGAGCTGTTATATTGTTTCTGCAGCAGTTCCTAATGCTCTTCTCTAAGCAGAGAGATTTAACTCCAGCTCTGCTACTGCAAACAATGGCAGCCCAACAATCTTAACCCTTTTGCTGGCCTGACCCATCTTGCTCTTTATCTAGCAGAGTAGAATGCATGTGGCAGCTTTTCATGCAAGCCAGGAATATCACGCACAGTGTAGCAATTGCTCTCTAGACCTTAAAGGAGTAGCAGGGAGACTGTTGTTGGTGTATGTGTCTTCACTGCAGGAATGGGTTTATTCCAAGCAGTTGAAGCTCCTTTGAAACAAAGCTGTGTATCACCCCATCTGGTTACCTTAGTGATGCTTTGTCAATGGGTGTGCAAGGGGGTTGCATGTGTCTTCATGTTTGTGTCAATATGGGATACCCAAAGAGCACGTGTTGGAACATGCAATTTGCCATCATGAACAAATCACATTTGTCCAACGTAGCATGTGGCATGGTCCATACGCGGCATGGAAGTGCGCCAAAGGTGTGGAACTATGCTGGCACAGCACTGACTGGCTTGGCCTATGAGCTGCGCATGCTGTCATGGATGCCTCCCATGCATAAAAGAGTAATTATTTTGGGGACGTGTGGGTTTCTGAGATACCCTGAAGGCAGCTGGGCTAAACACATTGAAAACAAATGGAGCATTAATGAATTAAAATGGAAATCTATGGTTTCTCTCTCCCCTTGACTCCGGCGTCTCTCTAATTGATAAAGGCCCAATTATTTGTTTCGAGAGATGGGAATGAAGATTTGCAAGGTTTTCTTACTTCATCCAAATGAGCCTTCCCAACTGGAAACAACACTTTTGAAAAAGTTGGGTTAACTTCACATTATTTTTCAGTTCCTGGCTGATGCTTTGGGTTATAGGGCCGGACTAGAAGCAGAAGTGACAATACCAGAAGAGAAGCTGTTTTCGGGAGATTTCTAGCCTACATTTGCAGACCCAAATGGCTTGGCCTGCAGAAACGTGGAGTATCTCTCATCAAAATTGTTTTCCCTCCACCACCCTGTAATGCTCTGATTCCAGACTGGGAAAACAAGGGATATTGGATATCCCTGTAGGAGCCTGGTGTTCAGGGCTAGCCCTGGATCACTCACACCTGAGGAGAGGAGAGGCCAAGCACACACAGCACCGATAGCTGCCCATGGGCTGAGGTAAATTCCAGGCACAGAGCCATCACAATAATTTGTACACAAAGGTTCTTTCTTCACACCATTATAGAGGTCCATCCCATTCTACTCCACCACCTTATCTCCACGGAATGACACTTGTTTAACAGTTCAGTTTCCCACTCCTCTTCAATAAGAAAGAGTGCATCATCCAAAGAATGCAGGCTCCCTGGAGTTGGAGACTGCTGACATAAGACTAGGACCCAAAAGGCCCAGTGCCTCTACTTCCAATCAGGCAAAGATGCCTTGAATGAGTGACCTTGCAAGGGTACTTCATAGTAAGAATGGATCTTTGTGAATATATCCATTAGGTCCCTGATTGTGCCACCATTATGCACACTGAGTAGTGTCCTACCCTGTAAGAAGGCCCCTTGAAAATCAGTGGGAACCTCTATGGGCTAAGATGTAAGGATATCAGGACTTGGCCCTGAAGCTGTAGGTCAGTTCCACCTGCCCTTCGTGGAAAGCCCAGCTTTCAGGTTGCTAATCTTTCTCTGCAGAGTATAAAAACACACAACTTATGCTTTGACTCAGGGAAGAGGTGGGATCCTAGCATAAAAATAGGCCAATTTCCTAAACAGAGAATGAGTGTGTCCTTCTGCAAACCACTGGGCCCTCTCCAACTGTTTGCTAAAAGCTCATGATCATGGAATAAAGACTCAACATTTGGGTACCCCAGAGCTATAATATACAAACTTCAGGATATGGGTGCCCTAGAGCTAGAGATAATGTCTCAGGATTGAAAGGCAGGTCTCTGTGCGTCTTTTAATGCATTTTTTAAAATGCTTTTCTAGGCATCCATGGCCATATCATCTGGACTCATGCGAAAGATGAAATGCAATCAGACACTAAATCAAACTGTCCACAGTAGACAGCAGAAACAGGCCTCCTTCTTATGTTGCCTTCAGCAGCCATAAATAACTCACAAATGGTTCGGATTCATGCAAAGCCTTGGCCAAAAGGATGTGTCTTGCACTGTGCTCAGAAAGCCAGCAGAGTCAAGCTCTGGTGGATCACCAGGGAGAGCACGTTCCACAGCCGGGAGCTTGCCACCAAATCCCAAGGGATGCCCATCGAGGGATTATCCACAAACATGCTTCTGGTGATGTGGCACAGGCTCATTGCAAGAAAGGTCCAACCTTCATATGCTTTTGTCCCATTGCGACGGGGCATGCCCCATGCCAATCAGGAGAAGGTTAACGAGCTCCTCTGGGTTCAATTATAGGCCCAACCACAGAGTCTGCTCCACTTGGAAGAACTACGCTTAAAAGGGAGAACTTGTCACAGAAAGGAGCAGGATGACAGATACTGGACCTCACTGTTAGCTGACTCTAGCAGCAGTCACCAGGAGGATGACAGGTTATAAACCTCTGCCATCTACAAGCATTGACCAGACCAGGTACAGGCCGATTGCCACAGAGAGGGGTTGAAGATTAACTCTGACCCTGGGTTTCATGGTACCTAGCCACCATAAATAAGTCAGATCTCTATAGATTTTTTAAAGGAAAATTCTGAGACTGAAAATCTCCTTAACTGGATGTCCCGCCTACGTGTGAATCTGGAAAGTCTAGAGTAACTTTCCCAAAGGGGGAAAAGACTTCAGATGAGGAAGAGACTCTGAAAGCATGTAAGTGGTACCTGGTAAAGGGCCGGCCTATCACACAATAAAAGCACCGTAGGCAGCAGATTTTAAAATAAAATAAAAGGGAGTATTTCTTTATATGCCACACAGTCAACCTGCAGAACTCATTGCCAGGGGATGCTGTGAAGCCCAGAAGCATAACAAAAAAAAATTAGCTAAAACCATGGAGGATGGATCCATCAGTGGCTATTAGCCAAGATGGTCAGGGATGCAAGCCCAGGCTCTGGGCATCCCTAAACCTCCAACTGCCAGAAATCAGGAATGGACAACAGGTTATGGAACACTTGAAATTGCCGTATTCCGTTCATTCCCGCTGAGGCATCTGGCATTGGCCACTGTCAGAAGACAGGATACTGGGCTACAGGGATCATTGGCCTGACCTAATATGGCCACTCTTATCCCTTTGATGTATGAAATCTAGGACTATTTGTGTAATGGGGGTGCAGGGTGCACAGAGTCAGATGGTGACTTTTCAGTGGTTTGCACCTTGGTTTTACAGGATTTATTTTTATGTGTACTTGGCTATATCTGGAATAGCATATGTGGACTGTGATGTGTGCATACAAAGGAGTTCTGTGTGCCTGTGCATGCCTATGCTTATGTTCTAGTCTATTTCGGTTTTTATATGCTGCCCATCACCATAGTATCTGAGCACGTAGATGAGTGGGCAAAATTTGTATGTTGTCACAAGCTCAAGTGGCTCATAGCAGGAATGTGTAAACTGACTCTAATCAAATAAGAATTGCCATGAAACATCACTCAAAACTATGACTAAACTTCAATCACTTTTGGAGGTATGAGCAAATTTAGATACTGGTAAATATTTTTCAGTTTCATATCAATCTTGGGTTCCTGGGACCAGCCAGGACTGGAAATGCCCAGCTAGAGCTGAAGTATTTTGGCTCAATTTTGCATAGTTAGGGAGCTTAAGTGGTTCAAATTAGTGGCCAAATTTGTGGGTGTTTATCCAAGCTAAACCACAAAATCGTGAGTATGTGTGTGCTTCTAAATATCAGGGTTTATCACTTTGTGTGTGTGTGCGCACACACAGATGTCTGGTTACCACAGCTCTGCAACCAACAATCTTCTAAATATATTATCAATTCTTCATCATGAAAGAAAGGTCATCATCCCTGAAGGACAAATCCCACCTCTGTCTAGCACACTCAAGGAGCCATTGGTCACTTGCACTTGATAGGTCCTGAATTGCAAGGTAATGTTTGTTGCATTTATTCTGCGGAGTAATTGAGTGGGTGTGTGCAATGGGGTGTATGTTATGCATTTGACAGAGTCCGTGGTGCGAAAAAGGCAGGAGGCCATGGTCATCTCAATGTTATGGGGCATATTTAAAGAGAGAAATGACATTATACCGTCAAAAGCTGTTTACTGATTAAACCCAAAGCAAGCCCAGCCTTTCCAAGAGAGTAATCACCTGTTATTCATCAGAAGCGTCTGAAAGGTTGGCTGCAGTAGCTACTGAAAAACTCTGGGATCTTGAAGGGCACCTTTTATTATTATTAGTGTTATCACAGAATCATAGAAATGTACGGCTGGAAGGGATCTCAAGAGGTCATCTAGTCTAGCATTTCTCAATGACCAGTCAGTGGACTAGTGCTGGTCTGCTGGTCCCTGAGATCTCCTGAACATGATTTAGGAAGGCAGCAAGCCGGTCCCTGGTATCAAAAAGGTTAAGAATCATTGAGCTAGTCTAACTGGCCATGCTGAGGCAGGATTAAGTATAACCAGAGCATCCCTGACAAGTGTTTGTCGAACCTGTTCTTAAAAAAAGTGAGGATTCTACAACCTCCCTATGTAACCTGTTCTAGTGCTTAGCTATCATTAAGTTAGAAAGTTATTCTTAAATTATGGTAATACCTACAAGCCCCAGTTGAGATCAAGTCCTCTTTGTACAAGGTGATGTACGAATAATTAGTAAGAGACATCCCTGCCCCAAACAACTGACAATCTAAATTCAAAAGATAGAAAGGGAAAGGTACAGAGAGGGAACAGGATTTGCCCATGGTCACACAGCAGGTCAGTGACAAAGCTTGGAATAGAACCCAAGTCACCTGAATCTCACTCTAATGCACTATCTACTGGACCATACTGTCTCCCTTGAGCCCTTCTCCCCACTGGAGTGGCCTAGATTTGAGTTATCATCACTACACAAGAGTGAGAGTCCAGGTGTTGAGGGAGCTGGGCAGGCAGAGAGGCACATCCTGCTCCTGCATCACATTCTTCCCATTGTGCATCAATAACAAAAATCTTTTGGAGCAGATCCTGCCCCACTCCCTCCCCTCTCTTCTGCTGTGAATGGACATGACCCTGAAGAACTGGAGAACTTTTGCTGTAGGAGGAGTCATGCAGAGGGGCTGCACCACCATCATCATAAAACTGTGCCTTGGGCTGGCTTTTTGTGGGGCAAACTGGGGACTGAAGCCTGGATGGGATCCCATAAATCCTTCACTGGCCATTTCTCCTGAGCAGCAAGTGTGCAGGAATAGCTCTGCTGGCATTCTGCAGTCTGGGACAAGGGTGATTTCCCCAAAGAATTCCTCAGCCCTGCTGTTTAAGTTGTGTGCTGGGCTAAGGATTAATCCCAGTGTAGGTGTAAATCCTAAATTTGCAGCATCTATCATGGCCCCTCTATTTACATCAGTCTGGGAAGGGGAAAAGTGTCAGATGAGTGGACAGATTGGTTTAAAGTGAAGATACGAAAGAAAGGAACTCTCAGTGATTGTAATTGGTGTGGTATCACACTTTTATCTGTGCCAAGCAAAATGTTGTGTAAGATCATAGTCCAGCTTATATCAGAGGCAGTTGATAGCCATTCTCAGAAAAGAGCAGGCAGTTTTTGGAAAGAGTGTGGGTGCACAGACCAGATCTTCACTCCACAAAACATAATAGAACAATGTTTAGAATGGCAACAGCAACTCTATATACACTTCAAAGACTTTGAGACAGCTTTTGATAGCATTCACAGGACCAGCCTATGGCGCATTCTGCAGGTACACCTCTACCTTGATATAATGCTGTGCTCAGGAGTCAAAAAATCTTACCGCGTTATAGGTGAAACAGCGTTATATCGAACTTGCTTTGATCTGCCGGAGTGCACAGACCCCCTCCCTTCCCAGCCCCGGGAGCATTGCTTTACCGCGTTATATCCAAATTTGTGTTAATAACAGGTCGCATTATATCGAGGTAGAGGTGTATATGGAATCCCTCAGTATAATCAACATCATCAAAAGCTTCTATTTCAACTTTACATGCCGTGTTGATCACAGTGAGCTCAGTTTTGAAGTGAAAACAGGAGTACGTCATGGGTGTGTCATGTCTGCAATCCTCTTCAACATTGCCATTGACTGGGCAATGCAGCATACAACAGAAGACATGCCCTTCTCATCCTTTGAAGACCTGGACTTTGCAGATGATCTCGCTCTCCTATCACATACCCAATGCCATATACAAGAAAAAACAACTCATCTCAATGCATTCAGCCAACAAATTGGCTTGAAAATCAACTACAGTAAGACAGATATCATGACCTTTAATATTGCCTCACCATCACCAGTTTGGATAGAGGGTTATGTTCTCTCCAGTGTAGAAACATTCACAGACTTGGGCATCACCATCAGCCAGGACGGTGGAACAAGCCAGGACATCCAGAACAAAATCAATAAAGCCAGGAACACCTTCAGGAGCTTAAACACAGTCTGGGAATCATCAAAATCCAACACCAAACTCAAGAGTTATCAAAGCTGCATAATTTCAACACTACTTTATAGTGCAGGATGCTGGGGAGGGAGAAAGTATGACATGTCCAAACTGTCTTCATTCCATATAACCTGCCTCAGAAAAAATCGTCTGTATCTTTTGGCCCAGAAGAATCTCAAACCAAGATCTATTGACACAGTGCAGCCAAGAGGATCTGAGCACCATCCTTTCCAGGAGGCGTGGGAGATGGATTGGCCATGTGCTTCGGATGGAAACTGATTCCATCATCAGCATGGCAATAAGATGGACATCTGAAGGAAAGTGAAAACGAGGCTGCTCGAATGCAACATTGCAAAGAGCTGTGGAAGCCAAAAACCTGGTGCACAGCTGGGGAACCACTGAAAGACTTGCCCGAAACTGACAGGAGTTGAGGAGCTTCATCGCTGCCCTAAATACCAGAGGCGTGATGGGAACATGATGATGTTGATGAGGTGTCATAAAAGTACATGTACATATTTTGGCCCGTGTAACACATTGCACAAAATGCCCTATGAGACTGTCACCATCTCCTTTGAGAGACCTCCTTTTGGGTCCCTGTATCATCAGAGGTGCATCACCACCTCTGAATGCACAGGCTCAATATGTAAAAGCAAGTAACACACCGGACTGTCCAGGTGTCCTCCCTGGCAGCTCTGATCATCAAGTACTCACATCATGGACCACAAGATGGGACTGGCTAAGTAGGATCCCCATGTTTGAAATTTAGATCTGCATCATATCCACCAATTTGAATGTATAGACTTATTCATCTTCTCAGGGTAGTTTCACTATACTGTGTCCTTCCTCCACATTGATTGATTGATTGATACACCTGTAGCTTAGACTTATGTCTATAGACTTTTTGGAGGCAGAAATCAGCTTTTACTGTGTATGTACAACACCTAACATAATGGGGCTGTAATCTTCAATGGAGGCCTCGAGGTGACCCTGTTCATATCAATAAAGGCACCTGCAAAGCCCTTTAAACCCAACAGAGCCACAGAGTGAGGGACCCAAAGGAAGATGCACTGAGCTTTTTCAGCGGTGGGTGGCATTTTAGTTTGCAGTCCCTGAGAGAGAGTTTCCAGCCACATCCTTCCTCCAGGGTTAATTCCAGCCTCAATTTCTGCACCATAAATCTGAATGTTCACCACAATTTTTTTCCTCTGCTTAGTGTTTGTTTTCTTTCAGGAGGAAAAAAAAATCAATTGCAGAGAATCCCTTCTTGCTCCCGGCAGAGCTGCTGCGTAAGTAGAACTGTCACATATTAAACCTGCGTTCAGTTATCGGCAAAATCTGAAAAAAAAATCAACTTTTGCTGCATTGCTCCAGGTGTGAGGAGTATTTTCTAATAAACCTGTAGCTTTGCCAGTCAAACTGCGTTGTCGCTTGAACAGAAGTGAGGAGGAAAAGCAAACTGGCCTGGCACTGATTCTGTAAAGATCTTGAGACAGGAAACGAGCAACACCTCCCCCCAAGAAGCTAAACATCTGATAGTGGACAGAGGTTGCCTCGTTTATCCAGACCTCATCAGCTTGGTCTATGTTTATTCTAGAGCACTGGACTCAAACAAAGCCCATGGAAAGGGGCTTGGTGTCTCGGTGAATTGCTAATCAATATAGTCTCTCTTTCTCATCTCAGAGGCAACATTTAAACCAGTAACTGGGTTGCAATCAACTCTGCTGTAACCAATGGAGCGCTTTGGTTGTTAGAACACAGCACTGGGAGCCAGGAGACGGGGATTCTAATCCTGACTTTGACAGTGACTCTCTGTAGGACTTAGGGCAAGTCATTTCACCTCTCTGTACTTGCCTCCCTCATCTGTACAATGGGGATAATACTCCTGTTCCACAGGGGCATTGTAAAGCTTCATCAGGGAATGTTGCTGGAGAAGTTATGGATCTGTCATGCTAAAGAATATTACTAGAGCCAATGAGGAGGGCAGAATTGTATTTAACATTTGAATCATGCCTGTCTCACTTTGCTGGGGCAAATCCTCATTTGGTGTAAATTGCCGTAGCCCCAGTGACTTTGAGGTTGTTACCCCCAGAACAGTTCCAAGGTTAACTGCATCTCTGCCCCCTCCCTTCCCCATGATCTCAGACCTCCAGTCATCGTCTCTCTGTTGACACAAACAGGCAATGGTCTCCCTCCACATCATGGATTTAGGCTTCGAGTTTTCCTTCAATTTGCTGTGCTTATCCCAGCAAGTCTGACCTTAGTCCAGCACCTGCAGTTGGCTCTCTCCTAGGGATTAGATAAGAGTCACCAGCACCCTGCCAGCTTTCACAGAGCACACAGAGAAAAATAAACAGTCTACGGGCATGCTAAGCTTCGCCCATCTTCCACCTGGAGACCCTGGCAGGTTCCAGTCCTACGTACCCTTCCAGCCTTCTTGGTTATAATCTCAAGACAGTTATTGGATCAAAATGAGGATCACTCAAGCCAGTTCAAGCTGAGACTTTATACCATGAGCTCTTTATCTGTCTGCTGGGCCTCTTGAACATGGTCTGAACCAATCTGTGCAGTTCCTCCCCCAGGGTGGTACTTCCCTGGACCTGTTTATCTGTCCCACAGTCTGCAGTAATTTACACCTCCACTGATTTTAGTCCCTGAGGGAAGCTCAGTGGCTCTCTCCCATGGAGCTAGAGGATCACAAATATGCATTTATGGATACATAAATTTATGACTAATCCCTAGGACGACAGCATCTGGCACATCTCAATACAATAGTCTTTTGAAGAGCTCCCCACGCTTCCAAAGTCTTCGATCTGTCACAACACCTGTTTACACGGTGAAAGACCTGGTCCTCAACATGCAGCTATCCAAACTGTTTGAGCCTAATTCTCTACCACCTTTCACTTCATATGGTCCTTTAGTCCAGAGCAAAATAACTGCAAAAATGCTACAGTTCTTATCTGTTAGGCTTTTGACACTCACTTTGAGCAGACAGAAATGACCATTCATGAAGCAAGGCCTTGGAGAATCAGCTGCCTGGTCTTTAGCAGTTATACCATATAAATTACACAGCTAGATGGCAAAAACTTGTCCATATTCCAGTCACATTGATTCTTTGAAATTATTTTCCAGCTCTGATTCTTATTACATGATGTCTACTTAGTATGACCTAAGTACTGACATGCCAGACCCTGTTGTGATGTCTGAGCCTTTTACAATCAATGGGTTTTATGCCACAACACGCACTGTGAGTCAGGGTATATTAGTCTCATTTTGACAGATGGGGATCTCAGGTCAAGTGGGGGTTAAGTGACTTGCCCAAGGTCAGACAGGAAGCCTGTGGCAGAACCAAGAGCTGAACCCCGGGTCTCATGAGATCCAGTACAGTGCCCTATCTACTCTTTCTCACAGAAGGTGGTCTCAGTCCACATCCTATTGGACAAGTGTCGGTGCCAGAATACAGCTTTCAGACCTGACTGGCTCTCTCAATGAGAGTCTTATCAGAGATGCCAAAGCTTGAATGAGTTACTTAGACTCTCCTTCCTCCAGGTCAGGGATGAGGCACATTGGTGGGAGAGAGTGAAAGTCAGTTTGTCCTGCTCCCATCCATGCAGTTCTTGTTCTGTGGATAAGTAGAGGGTTTCAGTGTGCAGGGTTGTCAATGCAACCGCAGAGCAAAAGTCACTGAAATAAATTCTTTTAAATGGAAAAGAGGATTTTGTAGGGAGACAGGGCTGTAAGAATGGTAACAATTTTTTGTAATAATTCAAATTCAAATGTAGATAAATAACCAACAGCTCCAGTGAGGATTATGGAACATCTGCATTTATGGAGAACCAGCATTTGATAAATATGGAAATAGGCTATTTTCTACCTGAGTACCTGATTTTCTATAATAATAGTAACACCTGGCTCTCCAACAATAATACTGTTCATTTATGCAGTAGTTTTCATTAAGGATGTCAAAGCATGTTAGTTGATTAAACCTCACAACACCCCTATAGAGGCAGGTTAAGTATCACTAGCCCCATCTTAAAACACAAGAAATCACAAGAAACATTGGCACAAAGATGAAATAATATGCCCAAGGTCACATAATGTGCCTGTTGCAGAGATAGGGATTAAATCCAGGAATCCTCTTGACTCACACTGTCCTTCTAAAGTTGTGAATAGAACCCAGGAATCCTGACATCTCTGGGCCCAGGTCTAGCCACTAGACAGCATCAAAGTGATTAATACCAGAAATATTGTATGGCTGAAATACCCTTTGTTTATTAGAAATTGGAAAACAAGAACTCGTCTCATTGCTTCGGAAAAATTTGGTATGGCCCTTAACAGCATGTCGGTGTATCTCCGCACCATGGTGTCTGAGCACCTGTGTCTGTTAGAAAAGATCAGACTCTAGAAGGAGATACACTTTCTTCCCAACAAAGAAATTTACCAGGCCACATAATTTCTAAATAATCCAATGTTTAAAATGGGATTCCATTCATAGATTTTAAGGCAAGACAGGACCATTATGACCATCTAGTCTGACCTCCTGCACAACACGGACCACAGAACATCACCCAGTCATTTCTAAAGCTGTGCAAATAGCTGATTTTTCCGTTTGGTGGCCAAACCAAAAACACTGGGAAAAAGACCCACACAACTCAGTTTGCTTCTGAATAGTGAATAGATGGGTGGGAGCGATGCCCGTCAGTGTAATGGTGTATCTGTTTCTTGCTTGATTTCTGCAGGCAGCTTGGCACAGTCATTAATTGCTAAAATCCTCTTGATGAAATTCCCTTTGGGAACCTAAATCTAATGGACTCTGTGTAGAGATTACCGTGGGAGTTGAACAGTCAGGGCTTCTCATTTTGTTGTGTCTGGAGACCACTGCTTGCTACACAGCTTTCCATCGCTGGCCCTGGACCGAAGAAGCTGGCAGCATCAGAGTGGTAGGTTCATAATCCAATCAATTAATGACTGATTGACTGGTTGTTGTTTGATGTGCTGTAGGTAGGTTCTCCTCTCGCTTTATCTCTCCCGAGCAGTTACACTGATGGCCTCACACTCTTTCCTTAGCAGCATCAGACACACGCAGATGCGGTGCTACCCAGCAGGGGATGTTTCTGGCAAGGGATCTGGATTCTCTCTGCCTCATGTGAAATAGCCTTTTCCCTTAGGAAGGTATTGCTCCTAACCCTTAAAACCCACCTCTGCCTGCAACCATTACCTTGCTCCCCCTTGTGACTGAGGTTACGTTTACACTGTGTTGGCAGTGCGATTCCAAGCCTGAGTAGACTCACTTGCGCTAGCTGTGTAGCTGCAGTAGCGGCAATGATATTTGGGGCCTGGGAGGGGGTTAGAGCAATAGAAAAGAGAGAGAGAGAAGAACTTGCCTCACTTTGACCTAGAAGCTGAAGATCCAGATAGTGTACGGATGAGCATCTAACAGAGCTAGAGTCCCCAGCTCCCATAACTAGACAGACTCAAAGTGATTTCTCCCAACACTATTTCATTCTTTGCTATAATTTTAAATGTAACATACAGCTCCCTCATCAGCCTCAACTCAGTTACCAGCATCTCCCAGGAGAACACCAGAGTTTCTTCCAGGCCATTCAGGGACCTGTAGCTCCAGGCTTTCAGTAGCCAGGAATGCGCCAGTGGACAGGAGCTCTATGGTTCAAACAAAGTTGGTCAGAAAAAATGACATGAAATATTTACAAACAAATTAATTATTTTTGTGTCAAAATTTCAAATTGTTGAGGAACAATTTCATCCATCATTTGAATTTTGGCATTTTTCAGCCAGCTGTAATTTCAACTTACAGCAATTCTCTCCTAACTGTTATGGTTTAAATGAAGAAAGGGCCCACAGGAAGGTGAGGTTAATAGATCTCTATATTCCTTTCATTCTACCTGTGGTTTCAGAGATTAAGATTTCACTTTTCAGGAGTGAAAGTATCATTATGCCACTCAGGGCCTGTGGGAAGTGGTTCTGCACTCTGAATTCAGGTGTAGAGGTGTGCATGTGTTCCTTTCTCTGCTCATTTCTCTTCCCCTTTCTCTATTCCTCCCCATTTGCAGATCTGCATGCATGTCTTTCTGTATCTGTTATTCTCTTTTCTCACTCTTTTCGCAGAGGGTCAGGGTCTATGGACAAATTCAGCTCAGGTATAAGCAGCTGCAGCACAACTGATTTCATTGGGAGCTAGACTAACTTCTTCCAGTGCTGAATCTGGCCCTTGTGTTTTTTCTTTTTTCCTATTGGCCTTTTCCAGAGCGGTGCTGTAAACAGGTGTCAGAGAAGTCCCTTGTGTTGGTTGCTGGTCTCAAATGAAAACATGACATGTCCATAAAATGTGATCTATATGTAATCATCACACACATGCCTTCAGAGAGGGGAGAGAAGTGACTTTGCTAATTAAGTTTTACAATCCAGTGGTTGTGAGAAAGATAAAAACATGCCCCTGGTCAATCCATTACAGAAAGAACAGAACAGCTGACCTTTTCAGCCTGCCTTCCGTTTGCACTCGCTAGATCCATAACCTTTTCCAGCTGGAACGGAAAGTTCAATTAAGTTTTGTTGGCTCAGAAATCTGCCCGTGTCCTGGAGAGTAGATTAGGCACTCAGGGGCTACAATTACCCATCTGGTGCCTCTTCAGAAATATTATTATTTTATATATATATATATATATATATATTACTGCTGCAATGCACATGGCTAGACATTGCAATGGAGCATCTCAAAAGACACACACAAGGGCTATGTTTGCAATTCCTCTGCCTCCCAGGACCAAGATCTACCATGTTGGTGGCTGACCAATTCATCACCACCATAGCTTCTGCTAGTTCCAACATCAGGAGAGACTTGTCATGGGAAACAGGATTCATGGCTTGCCGTTCCACCATTCAGGTTTTCGTCTGCACCAATTCATTGATTTATGGACTCACATTTCACTGCATTTTGAGTGAGACATATAGAACCTTTAGAAATGAGTCAATCTCTGTCAAGCTGGCATACTTTTTTTAAAAAAAATATTGTTAATGCATTTGAGAATGTAGTGCACGTCCCCGGCAAATAAATCATGCAATTACAGCAAAGATGAGGCGCTGACAGCGACCGGCGCATCAATCATCCAGCAGATCAATAATACCCATGCAACATGCAATCAAACCTAATCAGGTCTATGCAGCCCCAGGATTAGAGAACATCTCTGATCCTTACCACCTACAGACGTGCAAGAGGTCCTAGGGTTAGGCTGGAAGCCTGTGGTCCAGTCTTTCCCCGGAATGTGTTCCTGCTTTTACTGCTAAGCTGTCTCTCTGTCCAAGGCTTCAAACCAGTGCTGAGCACGAAGCCTGAACTGCAGCAGCATCTCTAAAGAAGTGTGTGTAACACCCATGATCATGTGGTCCTAGAGGCCAACTATCTACCTCAGAAAGCTACCCTCACAACAGGCAAGAACTGGTTTCCTTTGCTGACTATCTAAGGAGAGAGGCCCAAGACTGTTTATCCACTAACAGAATGAAAGCAACAAAGAGTCTTGCGGCATCTTATAGACTAACAGATGTATTGGAGAATGAGCTTTCGTGGGTGAAAACCCACTTCGCTGGATGCATGATGAAGTGAGTATTCACCCAAGAAAGCTCATGCTCCAATACGTCTTTTAGTCTTTAAGATGCCACAGGACTCTTTGCTGCTTTTACAGATCCAGACTAATACGGCTACCACTCTGATACTTAAATAGAATTAAGTCCCTTCTCATCCACAGTATTTAGCTATTGTAGAAAAATTAGTACCTGTATTTCAGCAGCAAGCCTGCAATGGTGCAGCTGCACCAGGGCTAAGCAGTTAGCGTAGATAGCTCTCATTTTTTCCCATCAACATCTCATGGAAATCTGCTTGGTGCTGCTCAGTTTAGAGGGGGGAAGGTCCCCCTCCCACACTGTGCTGACTCTAGGGAGAAGACAATAGGAAGTATTTCCTGAATCTGAGAGCTCTGAATCCCTGCAACAGGAAGCAGTTCGCGAGTAGATCCCAGCAGAGGGGTTAGGAGTCCCACTGAGTCATGCTGTGGGGTGGCAGGGTGTAGTTTTCTATCTGTTGGGTGCCCATTGGTGGAGGGAGGTTACATGCCTTTCTAAAAGTTGTAGCAGCTGTGATGTCACTTGGGTCCGATTGCTGCATCCTTGTCTGTGCTATTGCTTCTAGGAGGAAGAAAGGAGGAAACACTCGAGACGGCCCTGCAGCTCTTTCCTTCCTTTCCCATAGAGCGAGTGGAGTTTGCAAGTCTTCTCAAATGTACCACATTTTCTGCACCAGGCCTCATTTGCCACTTCCTTCTCTTCAGCTGTGAGGAAGGCATCTGGCGGGAAGGTGTAAACAGTTGGTCTTATTGGGTGTTTCAAACAAAAGAAGCGATGGTAGCGCTGTCATTTTAAAGCTAACTCACAAACAGGCAGTTTGAACATCCTTTCCCCTGTCTGCACAGAGTTAAGGCTCCCAAGACATCTGAGTGAGTGTCTGTGTGAACACGAGGGAGACTAACACACAAAGAGGTGGTCCTAGAGCAGCGGAAGGCTGTATTTATACCATGAATAAGTGTAAGCTGACATCTTTGATCCTCTGCCTTGAGTCTCTTCTGTTTCTATGCTATCTTGGAATGATATCTCCCACCTCCTCTTTTCACCAGTTATCCTCTGCACAAGTGTCCTTCATACTTCTGGGTTTCTCTCCTCCTTCCTGATCTTTGTGGTCATGCTTGTTTAGGCTCATGTAAGTTGCCATGGGCCTGTTTTAGGCCCATCTCTTTCCACTGCAGCACTATTGCAGCTCCGTCTTTTCCATGTTTAGCCACAAATCTCTGGCCGTGGAAGCAATGGTGGGTGAAAACATGTGCAGAGATGAGAGTGCATAAGTGAGATGTGCAATTAAATCAGGTCATCTCCACAACCGGGAACGGCTGTGTGACAAGAAGGAAGGATATGCTGGGAGAGGATGGAGCCCCTTCCTTACCACCTCTCCCATGCCTGGCAGTACCAGGCAGCTGTGTTGACAGCTGACACGCACCATTCCCTGCAATATTCATTTCTCAACATGGGATCTATTTTAAAGTATTTCTGGGGTCACATGTTTAAAAATACATCCCCGGCAGCAAAGCACTAAACATTCAGACTTCTGCCTGCACCTACTACTGCAGACATGAATTTATTTGTGTTGCTGAGAAACCTGCATTTGTGGACTGTCTGGTCCTTTCATGTTTATTTAAAATTACAGCTAATGGAAAAAGACATGTCCATAAGGCCTGCAAGTGAAAGTTCACAGGGGGTCACTGGTTTTACCACCTGCACCTTCTGTCTTTGGTCTCAGATGTGCCTCAGTTTTCCTCAGCTGAGCAAAACATCTCCGTACAAATGGGAGCTTTGTTGTAGCCCCATAAGTTTTGCTGATGATATAAGAAGTCCCATCAGAGGCTGATATTCTGCCTCCAGAACTGGCTATGTGGTGTATTTAGCTGTGTAACAGTTATGCCTTTGTGTTCTGTGTATCACATTGTGACGGCCCTATGCCTACTCAGTGCTAGGGCACCTTCTCTTGGCTGCTCTGGTGACCAACTTGTTCTGGGACCAATAGTCCCTTTCTGCTGCTCGCTGAATGCCCTGCCACAGCTTTCTGTCTCTCTGTGTAGGGCAAGATTTTGGCAAACCAGTAAAGTGCCTGAAACCACTATTGCCCATTGCTAAAAGCAGCCAAGTCAGCAGGCTGTAAGGTGGCCATGCAGCAGGCTTAGCTTAACCAAGGAAGGAGAGGAGGGGGTTTTGGTGCCACAGAAAGGTTAGCTTGACCCCATGTCCTTCCTGATAAGAATTGTGTTGAAGTTGCTGATACATGCATTTTAGAAAAGCAGGATATGCCCTCAGGAATGTGTCTAACAGGTTCTCAAGGCAGCAAACTCTGGGGAAAAAACACACCCGATTAATCAATAATCAGAAGAAAACCTCTTGCTTGACTGTTGAAACTGCTTGCTTAACAAGTTTTCTTTAAGGGACATGCCATTGTGTTACTAATGTATAAAATAAGGGAGGAAAGTTTGAGGTAGTTGGACTCTTCTGGACTGGACTCTCCCTTTGGATGCATCTTGTGTTCCTCAGTGGCAGATGGGCTGTGCTGTGCCACTCGAGAGCCACCCTCAGCTTCAGTAATTATCGAGGGTTGGGGGTGTTTTACTAACCTGTTGCGGACATGTGTAAGTGCTTGAAACTAAGTAAAGTTTAGCTTTACGTGAAAGTACTTGTGTTGTCCTGTTTGTGCCAGCCATCTATCAGTTGGACATCCGTGTACCCCCTGATTTATTTCCTGACACCACCTCACACAGAGTAAAAGTTACCAAGAGCTCTGTCTTTGTGGCATGGCTCTCCAGCCAGGTCACTGTATAGCTTTTCCTGCTTCCAGTGTGCATCAAAGTCCCACTGGATCAGTGGCCCACTTTCCACTCTAGTCAGCCTTCTAGTCCAAGGTCAGGTTCAGTGCCACTTTCCCAGAGGCTGGTAAGGGAACCTGAGCCCACCCTCTACTCCAAATTCTAGTCCAAGGACCCTATCTCTGGAAACTGTGGTCTGCTTTTCCTCGGACCTTGTTGCTCTTTCCCTGGATTCCTTCCTACAGTTTCCGGCTCTTCCTTTCTGGGTTCACCAGTTTAATCTCCTCCCTCCCGGGGAGTAACTGCAGACTACTAAACTCGGTAGCCTCAAACAGACCTTCCTACACCTAGGGAGTGACAGTGGCCTACTTCCCTTGAAGCGCCTTTCTGCTACCAACTTCCTGGCTTTATACCAGTTCCTCTCCAGCTGGTTCTTCCTCAGGTGCAGGCTATCAGGTTAATTATCCTAATTTGCCAGCTCTGCCTTGTGTGGGGTGGATACCCCACCCCATGCATCTTAAAGTAGCTATGACGTCAAGTGGCAGAGACAGGCAGCCGTTTTGTGGTCAGTTCAGAGCAGACTTATAGAAGCCTAAGACTTGGGAGACTTGGTTCAAGTCCCTGCTCTGCAACAAACTTCCAGTGGGACGTTGGGTAAGCCACTTCGTCTCTCTGGGCCTCAGTTCCCCCTCTGTACAATGGAGACAACAGCATTGCCTTTCCTCCCAGGCGTTGAGAGAACAAATACATTAGAGATTGTGAAGTGCTTTGACCGATCTGATGATGACAATGTGCTATATAACACACAGGAATTGCTATTAATATGGGATAGATGTGCTATTCTCTAATAGAGACATTGTTTTTTAGGTTTCTATGGTTCAGACTGGAAAAAAAACAGAGACAAAAGTCCAGATCTAAATCCAGATTAGAATTTTTCCCAAAATTTGGGGGATGGTTCATAGCTGGGGCTTCATAGCCAGGAGCAAGATGTGGGATTCAGATTCCTATATGAATATCTCCTAAATTCTTGTGTGTGTGAATCCAGGCTTCATGTTCAGGTTTGTTAGTGAAATGAGGCCATCCAGGAAGTTCAGGTCCAGATCTGAACTCCACCACAGTTGGGGAACGTGTTTAGATGCTGGGTTTTTTTCTGGCTTTTTTTTGGGGGGGGGGGCGGTGGGGGGTTGGTGCTGGCCCATTTTTACTTGATAGAAAATAAGACATGAGCAGACTCTTAGTTCAAAACTCAAATGAAACCTGTAAATAATGTCATGGATTTTCAAGGGCAGGAGAACAATCCAAATTCTGTCTTCTGCCCTTGGTACCAAGTATCAGAGGGGTGGCCATGGGTTAGTCTGTATCCACAAAACCAATGAGGGGTCCAGTGGCACCTTAAAAAGACTAACAGATTTATTTGGGCATAAGCTTTTGTGGGTAAATCCTCCACTTCTTCCATGCATCTGAAGAGGTGGGGGGTTTTACCAACAAAAGTTATGCCCCAATAAATCTTTTAGTCTTTAAGGTGCCACCGGACCCCTCATTGGTTTTGTGGATACAGACTAACCCATGGCTATCCCTCTGATACTTGGTACCAAGGGCAGAAGACAGAATTTGGATCTTGTAGTCTGACCTCCTGCAAAACACAGGACAGAGAATTTCACCTGGAGAATCTTCCATTCTGCCTAACAGCTTATATATGAACAGAAGCATTTCTCTTTCAGAAAGACATCAAGTCTTACTTTAAACTATTCAGATGATGGAGAATACAATCATGCTCGGTAGGAAGCTGTTCCAATGGTTAATTGCCTTCATTGTTAAAAAACGTGGGCCTGATTTCCAGTCTGATTTTTTTTTCAAGCTCCAGTTTCCAACTGAGACTTGAAAAACAGTTTGGATATAGCTGTATAATGGTTTCTCATTTCAGTGTCTCTGCACGTCCTGGGCCAGGCTCGGGCTGGGCAGCACAAGAGTGGAAATACCACACAAATGGCTGTTCTTGGGGTCTGTTTGGCAGAGTCCTAAGCAAAATGTACTGGAAATTTCATAAGACAGGCCTATTCTCTTGCTATTCCCTATTGGGTTTTGCAGGCTAAAGAAGAGGCCCATAGTGTCTGAATTAAGGAGAAACAAACTTTTCAGTGCTTCTCTGAACTGCACCTCTCAACCTTTTGAGGTTTGCTACCCATAAATTAAGCTTTTTGTAACTGAAAGTCTCTGCACGAAGCACGGCCATCAGGGCACAAAGCAGTGTCTAATTTTTCAGCTTCCTGCACTGGGATTCGATTGTTTTCTGTGGCCTTTTGTGCTCTTAGTTTATGAAAAATCAATAGTTTAATATAGAAAAAGAATCCCCTGGCTATCTATTTAGAGCTGTATTACCTCTAGCATTGTCGCTCTCGCTGTTCCAGCGAAGCAACTCAGAGATACTGACACATGCATGCCAGCCAGTGCACCCAGAGCCTCTCATTCAACCATTATAGAACCCACTTACGAGATGTCACACTACGAGGCTCTCACATCGGTGGCAACATGCAGCTCAATCCCTCCTGGAGACTGGTGAGAAATGGGATTCTGATGAAATACCAACAGAGAAAACAGTGCAGATACAGCGCACTGCCTCCATATGAGAGCTGGTCGGGAATTTTCCAACGCCATTTTTTATTTTTTAATTGGAAAATGCCAGTTTGTCAAAACTGAAACTGGTTCTGAGAAAGGGTCAGTTTAGATGAGTCTCCTGATATGAAAAAAAAAAAATTGAAAAAGTTTTGAAATGATGAAAACATCTCTGTGATGGGGGGTGTACCAGGCCTTGCAGCCCTCTGCTGGAGGTCCCACTTCTCTGCTGCACCCCATCCCAGGAAACAGATTTCGGAAAGGAAAAAATAAGAATATTAGACCGCTAGGCTTGCCTAGAGAAGCATCCCAGGAGCAGCCATTTTGGGAACCATTGAGAGCTGATTCTCCAGTAACTAGAAGGCTGGGGATCAGCAACAACCAATCAAGACCCAGCAGGCTGAAATAAAAGGAGGTACCTGCTGCTAGCGAGACAGTCCCTGGCAGGACCCTGTGGAGTGAGGACAGATGCGTCCTTGGCTACAGCCGAAGGAAGAAGGTCAGGCCAGGACCTATTGCTGGCCACAGGAATCAAGCCCCAGAAGGGTAAGAAGCCATTTAATTTATAAGTGGCCCTGAAAGTCAAGGACCTTCTATTTGACTTTGTTGTACCCGAGAGGGAGTTTGAACTGTAAGACCCAGCCAGAAGGCTGAGCTACAGCAGACCCGTAGAGCTCTGCATGGATACAAAATGTATATCTGCGGATGTGGATATTCATAGATATAAAGCAGATATCTGCAGATCGGCACGACTCTACCAGGAACCACAGTAGTGAAAGCAGCAGCATGTCAGGCTGCCGCTGTCAGGAGCCAGCACCCAACCTGGGGAGCTTCTTCGGAGTAGCTGTACTGCCCCCAGTCCTGCCCACTGGGGCAGACACCAGGCTCGCTGGCACCTGTCCCTGGTCATGCTACTGTGTGAAAGTATCAGAGGGGTAGCCGTGTTAGTCTGAATCTGTAAAAGCAGCAGAGAATCCTGTGGCACCTTATAGACTAACAGATGTTTTGGATCATGAGCTTTCGTGGGTGAATACCCACTTTGACAGATGAATGTAGTGGAAATTTCCAGGGGCAG